>NC_133424.1:64069090-64388636 GCF_049350105.2 Macaca mulatta
AATTCTTTTGATACCAATTGAGATATCATATCCAGGTAAAGGCTTCCTCATAACAGATGCATTTCTGCCCAACATGATTTCAATGGCATTTAACAGGTTTGACTTCTCACAGAAATGTCCTCCACGACCACTGCCTTCAGTGTTTCAGCCCTAAATGAGCTCTCCAGCATACAGTGGCTGCAGGATTCCTACTAAAGATTTTCCCACCTTTCTGGTATCAGATTTATTCTTATACAATATCTGTAACATACAAGATATAATTTATTACTGATGGGGCCACATTCACTTCATTTGCGAGGCTTATTCCCTGTTCAAATTCCTGATTAACTACAAAGGCTTGACTTCTTGGAAAAGGTTGTTCTACAATCACTACATTTCTACCCACTAGGCGCTCACTCTTGTTTAACAATGCTGGGGTTCCTGAGGCAGGCATTTCTATAGGTACAGTCTTTTGCTCTTGCATGTGTTCACTCATGTATAAGGAGGTATGACTCCTTGAAGAAGGTTTCTCCACCTTCAGTGAATGTATGGCTTTCTCTCTTATGTGAGTTTTCTTATGTTTAATGAGGACTGACATGTGGGCAAAGGCTTTGCCACATTCGCTGCATGAATATGGTCTCTCTCCAGTGTGAGTACGCTGATGCTGAATGAGCTTTGACTTGCTTCTAAAGGCTTTTTCACACTCATGACATTCATAAGGTTTCTCTCCTGTATGAATTCTCTGATGTCTGGTCAGGTCTGACTTAAAATAGAAGGTTCTCCCACAATCACTGCATTTATAAGGCTTCTCTCCTGTGTGAAGTCTCTGGTGTGCAATGAGGTATGCCTTCTGAGAAAAGGCTTTCCCACACACACTGCACCCATAGAGTTTCTCTCCAGTATGGGATCGCTGATGTCTATTGAGCCGGCACTTCCGGCTGAAGGCTTTTCCGCATTCGCTGCATCTGTAGGGTTTCTCTCCTGTATGGGTTCTCTGATGGACCATGAGCTGTGACTTTCTGGAGAAGGCTTTTCCGCATTCACTACATTCATGGGGCTTCTCTCCCGTGTGAGTTCTCTGATGCTCAGTGAGCTGAATCTTCCTCATGAATGTTTCCCCACATTCACCACATCCATGGGGTTTCTCTCCTCTTTCAGTTCTCTGATGTTGAATAAGCTGTGCTTTCCTGGAGAAGGCTCTCCCGCACACACTGCATTCATGTGGTTTCTCTCCTACACAAATTTTTTGATGGTCATTGAGCTGTGATTTAGGGCTGGTGGGTTTAACACATCTATGGTATTTAACTTCAGTAAGAGTTTTGTCACGCTTGATATGGAGGCATGATTTCCCATATCCACCAAATGCATCAGAATCTTTTCCTGTGTATCTTCTATTCTGGATAACAAACCCTAAATGAGATTTCAGACTTTTACAATGTGAGCCAAACTTATTGTGTCTTTATATTAAAGGAACAATGCTCTTAAATAAATCAAACTTATTTCCAAGGGCATAACTTTACTGACATCTTTTGAAATGTTTAAGCTCATTTTGGTTTTCTGGGTACCACTGCATATGGTCAATCCCCCCAAATTTCTTCTAGGAAAAAGAACAATAAGAACATCCATGATAATTTTTTGTGGAGGTAGCAGAAGGTACAAAAATGCCATGGTTTTGGCTGGCTTTTATAAGATCTCAGTCTCAGAGTAGTGTACCTCACCCTCTGTGAAAAAGGATGATACTATAAAACAGCAAAAGGAAAATTTAGCAACTTTAGCAACAACAATGGATACTCTATAATGAATCAATACAACTTGGGCTGCCTCCCAAATTGGACCTTGCAAATGGAGACAGAGTAGAAAGAGAAACACATTGTAACTGGAATAAATCAAAAACAGATGGAGGGGATGGATATATTCACCCAACAAACACTGAATGGACTGGTATTTGGGATACTACAGTGACTAATAATATATTCTCTCTCTCCATGAACCTGTCATTCAGGTAAAGATAGAGAATCAACAGGTATGCAAAGAAGTAAGAAAATTACAGAATGTGAAGAACAGTACAAAGGAAGTGGCTCACATCATAGGGTAAGAACGAGCAATGTTATGCAAAGAACAAAATAAAGAACATTCCAAGAAAAGGGAACAGCCAGTGTGAAAACCCAGAGGCAGAAAAAACTTAGGTGTGATTAAAAAAAAAAAATGTAAGAGAAGCTAGTTTACCTGGAATATCCTGAGCTTGAGTGAAGTAGAAATACAAAAGTTTGGCAAGGCTGGCAGAATTAACAACATAGAGATTTTGGAGGAAGACTTTGTTAGAAATTGGAATTTATGCTAAGAACAATGGCAGTAAGCCACAAAACATTTTTTGCCAAGAAAACATGCTCTGAATTGACAGTTCCAAAACATGACTGTTCTATGGAGAATGAATTGGAGAGATGAAATTATAGAAGAGAATACCCCAGAGGCTATGGCAGAATTCAGGTGGCTTGATTAGGAATAATTACAATGGAGATGGAGAAATGTGAAAAAACAAGGACATAAGTATGGAGGAGGGAAAGACAGGATTCACTCTTAGAACAAATATTGCCGGTAGAAAAGGGAAGAATTGAGGATAATTGCTCAATATGTGGCTTAAACACCTATGTAGGTGCTGGTGCCATTTAATAAAATGAGGGTAAAAGAAGCCTCATACCAACCAGTAAAATACACGCACAAAACAATACATGACCATTACTAAGTTAGTGCAGCATAGACACAAAGGAGATAAAAGTCAGAAAAGAGAGTGGCCAGGCGCAGTGGCTCACGTCTGTAATTCCAACACTTTGGGAGGTCAAGGCAGGTGGGAGGAGTTTGAGACCAGCCTGGCCAACATGGTGAAACCTTGTCTCTACTACAAATAAAAAAAAAAAAAAAAAATTGGCCGGGCATGGTGGTGGGCACCTATAATCTCAGCTACTTGGGAGGCTGAGGCAGGAGAATCCCTTGAACCTGGGAGGCAGAGGTTGCAGTGAGCCAAGATTGGGCTACTGCACTCCAGCCTGGGCAACAAGAGCAAAACTCTGTTTCAAAAAACAAAAAAAAAAAAAAGAGGGAGCTCCAAATGTACCCTGCAATAGTCAAAAACTACTTCTTGGAAGTAAAACAAGAGCTGACAGTGAAAGAGAGCAGTATCTGGATGTAAAAATGCAACATGATCAAATGCACAGATGTCAGTCCTCACGTTATTTGACATTATCTGTAGCATTCAATAAAACATATGCCTTCCTCCTCCTTGGAATAATTTTGTCACTTATTTCATGGACATCTTCTGATTTTCCTACCGCAACCCTAATACTTTTCCTATGTGGCTGGGTTCTTCTCTTCTGAATCTCTGAATATATGTGGACCTCTTGTTTCTTCCACATGAGGAGTGAGCAACACTCACTCCTCACGTCTTCTCATCAAGTTCCAGTGCCTTGACGGCCCCTGCCCAGAGGGGAATGAAGCCATCACATCAAATGGAACTCACAGAAAAACGGAAGTCAGTCAAACATGCAGCAATGGAGGTGATGCGAACCTCTATTACCATGGCCTACTGTGATTTGGGGCTTGAGAGTGGAGTATTCAAAACAATAAAAATTAACAGGAGCAGCTGAGACGTTCAGACATACAACAGAGTAAACCGAGAAGACTCAAAGCAACGCCAAGGTGAGCAGGAACCGGAGTGGTGAGCAATACAGCAGAACCTAAATATAATGCACAGGGAGGGAAAGGATTTTCCAGGAGGAAAGAGAATCCCAGCTTCTAACCCTGAAGCCGAGGGAAGAAGAATTTCACAGAACACTCGTCCTGGGTGCTGGCAAAATATAGAATAAGGCAGGTGAGATTACAGAAAAGGAGATATCTGCATGAAACTATTTGTCAGAAGACAGAACTGAAATCTTTAGTATATATGAGTATACTATATGATGGTAGAAACATCTGGGAGAAAGGAGGATTCCGGTTTCACATACTGGAATAAGGAAATATTTGGAGAGCTGTCCTGGCGGCTGGCGACACACAGAGGGTTAAAGTGCAGATGAGACATCAGTAGCAGAGATGTCTATTTGCGAGTCTCCAGCAGGGGCCAGAGAGCTTAGGCCTTGAGGGTGAATTAAACTTCTACCAGGAGAATCAGCAGAAGATAAAAAGAAAACAGAAGCTGGAAAGGTGGGAGCAGTGGGTGAGTAAGTCAACAGAGATGCCCCGAGAGACAAGGTGTGGGCGCTTTGACACGAGCTAAGGTGAGGTGATTTTCAGTAAAGGAAATCGGCCCTTTCCAAAGGGGCCGGGGTACGCTTTTAAGCGACAGAAGTGCTAAAAGTAACACAATCCGGCCAGGTGCAGTGGCTCATGCCTGAAATCTCAGCACTTTGGGAGGCCAAGGTGGGCGGATCATGAGGTCAGGAGTTCGAGACCAGCCTGGCCAATGTAGTGAAACCCCATCTCTACTAAAAATACAAAAAATTAGCCGGCCTCATGGCCGGCACCTGTAATCCCAGCTACTCAGGAGGCTGAGGCATGAGAATCACTTGAATCTGGGAGGTGGAGGTTGCAGTGAGCCAAGATTGCACCACTGCACTCCAGCCCAGCCAACAGTGCAAGACTCCATCTCAAAAAGAAAAATAAATAAATAAATAAATAAAGGCAACACAATCCAGATGGGTTACAAGGAGAGTTTCAAAGCAAGTAAGGTAGGGAGCAGGAAGGGACAAAAGCTGGGAGCAGGCTGGGAAGAATGGAACCAGCTAAGAATTCAAGGTCTTCAATGATATGGACTGAAATTAGATCCAGAAAATAGAAGAAAGGAAGACATGATCCTGTGAGAGCCAGGAAGGGACAGTTCTACTAGGGATGGACACAGATGCAGAAAGGCTGATTAGGTTTCTGGGCCACCAACTACTGCAAAGTCCTCTAAAGAACATTTTAAAAGCATCAACCCTTCTCCGACCCAGCTGGGATTTTTGTGCCATTTCTCCCCGTTTTCTTAGTTTTCACTCACTTACCTGGACAGGTTTGACTGTGGGCTGCTCCTTCTACTATCCATGGGGGTTCTCCTTGCTCCAACTTGAAGAGTGAATCTGGCTTGGTGCCTTGATACCCTGTAAACAGGAGATCACTGAACACTTGGCACGTGTGCTTGGGGAATGGATGAAGATAGAGAGAGTTATGTCTCAGGAACCACAGCATTTGCACTTTGATAAAGTAAAAGTCTTTCACTCAGTAAAAGAGCACAATCACTTTGTGCCAGGGAGGAAAATACAAGTCTATGACATACTCATACCCATTAGGATGGCTACTATCAAAAAAAAAAAAAAAAAAAAAAAAAAAGCAGAAAATAACAATTGTTGGCAACAATGTGGAGAAACTGGGACCCTGTGCACTCTTGGTGGGAATGTAAAATGGTACTGATATTGTGGAAAACTTCCTCAAAAAATTAACAATGGAATGACCATATCACCCAGCAATTCCACCTCTGGGTATATACCCCAAAGAATGGAAAGCAGGGTCTCAGATATTTGTACACCTATTTCATAGCAACATGATTCACAAGCCCTCAAACGTGGAAGGAACCCAGTGTTCCTTAACAGATAAGTGGATAAGCAAAAGGTGGTATATACATACAAAAGAATATCATTCAGCCTTAAAAAGGAAATTCTGGCACACGTGACAACATGGATAAACCTTGAGAACATCATACTAAGTGAAATAAGCCAGACACAAAAAGACAGACACTATATGATGCCACTTATATGAGGTACTTAGAGAAGTCAAAATCCTAAAGACAGAAAGTGAATGGTGGTTGCAAGGGGCTGGGGAGAAGTGGGGGAATGGGTAGTTGTTTTGTGAGTACAGAGTTTCAGTTTTAGAAGACAGAAGGTAGTGGTGGTGGGTGCATAACACTATGAGTGAATCCCAATGAACTGCACACTTATGATTAAGATGGTAAATTTTATGTTATACATTTTACCACCACAACAAAAAAATCTATGACATACAACACTTTAGTCTAAACCATTAAATATTTACAGGACCATACAGAGGTCACCAAATAAGAAAGAAAAGGTAAGTGACTGTGATGCTGTCCTTACCTATTGATACTAGGTTGCTGTAGTTTTCCAACATTACTTCCTTGTACAAGACCTTCTGAGACCAGTCCAAAAACTGCCACTCCTCCCTGGTGAAGTCCACAGCCACATCTTCGAATGACAATGATCCCTATAAGAGCAATTCCAATGCAATCTGAGGTGGATAACAATAGATGATGCAGAAAAGAGGCACAGGGAAGCGTCTTGATCCTTTTCTCCATGACAAATTATGCACACCATGACTATTTCACATACCAAAGGACCATGGAATTCCAGCAATACCTCCTACCCTAAAAAAAGCACTAAGGCAGTATTCACATAGATATGAAACAACGTGTAATAAGAATGTTCATTATTCCTTTGTTTCTGATAATGAAAAACTTATCAATAATCTAAATGTCTATCAAAAGCAGACAAGGTTAAATTACACCACCTCCATGCTATACTACAAAAACGTTAAAATCAATGAGGTAGATGTATACATAACCACGTGATTATCAATGATCTTCAAGGCATTCTCTTAAACGCAAAAAATTAAGCTCCCAAATAATATATGATCTAAGACATATTTTAAAAAATGTAATAATATGGCTGGGCATGGTGGCTCACACCTGTAATCTCAGCACTTTGGAAGGCCAAGGAGGGCAGATCACGAAGTCATGAGATTAAGACCATCTTAGCTAACACGGTGAAACCCCATCTCCACTAAAAATACAAAAAATTAGCTGGGCATAGTGGCGGGCATCTGCAGTCCCAGCTACTCGGGAGGCTGAGGCAGGAGAATGGCGTGAACCCAGGAGGCGAACCTTACAGTGAGCCAAGATCGCGCCACTGCACTCCAGCCTGGGCAACAGAGCAAGACTCCGTTTCCAAAAAAAAAAAAAAAAAAAAAGCAATAATATGGCTGGGCGTGGTGGCTAACGCCTGAAATCCCAGCACTTTGGGAGGCTGAGGCGGGGGGCTCATGAGGTCAGTAGTTCAAGACCAGCCTGGCCAACATGGTGAAACCCCATCTCTACTAAAAATAGAAAAATTAGTGGGGTGTGGTGGCACGCACCTGTAATCCCAGCTACTCAGGAGGCTGAGGCAGGAGAATTGCTTGAGCCCAGGAGGCGGAGGTTGCAGTGAGCCAAGATTGCGCCATTGCACTCCAGCCTGGGCAACAGAGCAAGACTCTATCTTGGGGGAAAAAAAAAGTAATAATATATACAATTATATAAGTACACACGTATGTATACAGAAATGTACCTAAATATAAATATATTCTATCAGATGTCAATCACAGGGAGGAACTAGATAGAGACCCAAACTATGAACACTTATTTATTACCCTTTGGGTTGAAGTTTGGGCAGAAAAATGGTGAAAGGAGATATTGTCTTTTGATACAAATGCTTCTATTTGCTTGAATCTCTTGCATGCAAATGTAGCCATGTATCATTTCAGTAATTAAACATAGTAAAAGCAAAACAAGCAGAACTGGTGCTTTGTTTTTTGAACCTGGAGTTAAGAAGGTAAGAAAGAAGCATTGTCAGTATCTGCATTCCAAGCTGTTACCAAAGAATGGAGCTGTTAGTTGTCTCCTGTTGTATCAATAACAAAAATCTGGCTGAAAGAATTCTACTTCATGGAGGATCAAAGGTCAGGCAGCCCATTCATTCTATTGGATGCTCCAGGCTTTACTCCTGGGCAAAGTCAGATGACCAGAAGCGTCTATTTTCAAAGCACCCTATTTTCAAAGAATTTTGTCCAATCCAGTTTTCCTTTGGCATTACTCCTTAGCTTACCTCCCTAAATAATAGGAAAAAGCCAAAGAAAACATCCCATGCCTTTATTACAAGGGTGACTTTGAGGATACTGTGAACCACAAAAGCTCTCTGAAGGAAAGAAATTTCTCAAGATCTAACAGCAATGACACATTTACCTCCCCTGAAGAACTGCCTTGCTCTCTCCTCACAGACATTACAATCGTGGCATTTTTCATGTGTTTCCTGTTATTTCAGCTGCCAAAAAAATGGAGACACAGTTTAAAGCAGAGAAAACCCACAGGGTCTTAACAGTCACTTAGCTATGTTCCGACATTAAGAACTTGGCACAAACCCCCCGATCTATATATCTCGTTTCTTAATTTGCCAGGATTTTAAGATTCCAACTTAAACTTATTTTCTGACAGATCCTGATTTTTATCAGAATACACTATCTCATTTAACCAGACTGTCTTTTACAAGCTTCCACAGATCCACTGGGAAACAAAAGACAAAATAGGTAAAACAAACCTCACCTGGGCCTTGGCCATTTTCTTCAACTCTTAGGGGCTAGCAACTCTAGGGTGTTCTCTCTCTTCTATCTATTCTGGGCCTTCCCAGAAGTTGTGGTCAGGTATCATCTCAGGTCAAGCTACCACTGGAAACGATGATCTTCCCCAGCCTGGAAGCTCTTTCTTCCATTACTGAAAATGTCTTGTTCCTATAGGCTAGAACCTGGGGGTTCAAGACCAAATTCAATGATGAGAAACATGCTCCTAGGACCACAAGTCTCCAATTGCCATCTGGACTCACATTAACATCAGGTTCCAATATTTCATCGGTCTCCTTAACACCCTGGAATCATGGGGCACTGGTCCATAGGAAGATACGGAATGAGCAAGAGGAATGCCTTTTTTTTTTTTTTTTTTTTTTTTTGGTTATGTCAGAAATAGAATGGATGTGAAACAGGAGATAGTAAACTAAAACCACCTTATGGTCTTGTCTACTGCCAAGTTCTCACATATATGTTTTAGGTAAGACAATGAAGGAAGTGGTAAAGCCAGGCATGGTGGCCTAGGCCCTAGGGTCCCAGCTATTGTAGAGGCTGAGATGGGTGGATCTCACCTGAGCTCTAGAGTTCAAGACCAGCCTGGACAACATGGCAAGACTGTCTCTAAAAACAAAAACATAAAAGAAGTGGTGGCTCAGGAAACTGACTTAAATTCACCGGCAGCCACATGCTCCTAAATTTTTTGTTTATTGCACTGTCTTACTAATCATACAAACCATACGCACTGTCTTACTAAACCCTCAATACTACTTTATAAGGTACTCGTTATTATTTCCATTTTAAACATGAGTAAGCTGAGGCTTGCTGAGACGAAGTGTGTTGTGCAGGTTAACATTCTTCCTAATTAGAAGCGTGGGAACTTGAATCTACATCTGGCTCTCTCCCTTGTGACACTTCCCTCCTACAACAGCCTCACAGTGCAAATTTGTTCTCTTTCCCGCTCACTTTTAGAACTCTACTTCCCAGCGCATTACACTGCGGGGTGGCCACACAGTCACAGCTACACAAACAAGAGCCTGCGATCTCCTAATGCAATATTCAGTGTGCATGCTCAGCCTGCTCCTTCCACACAGGCAGGAAAGCAAAGAGGGTCCCATCCTTGCCCCAGAAGCAGCAGTTCAGAGATCAGTCTCCCCAAGAGCCGCTCTAGAAACTCACACTCTGAGAACACCCACACTGTGAGACCAACTTGAATGTTGCTGTCACCCCAGCAAGTCATTCTCAAGACTCTCTAGCAAGCCTGTATCCTTTACACCCAGAGAGCTCATCTCCAAGCCATTTTCTGACCCACCGGTAAACACACTGGTCAAAATGCAAACCTCCTCTACCTTCAATCCTGAGACTGCTTCATCCCAGCCCCGGCCCTTCAGTCTAGCCTCCCTACAGGGCCAGTCCAAAAACAGTGGTACCCAACCCAAATGTAGAAATCCGTATCGATGGCTAAGAGGTAGAAAAGGCAGTTACGCATGAATGGGTTGGAGCTGAGATCTCCAGGGTTGAAAAATCCAGGATCCAGCCATTTCCCAGAAGCTCATGGCAGACTTTCCGTCATATGTAATACATCAGAACTGCACCAGATACTCACGCGGAGAACATGGCAATGTAACCGAGAATGGCAATGATATAGCACCCTGATTGGTAAGAATAATCTGGATTTCCTACTGAACTGAGGTTCAGGTCAAACGTCCAGAGGGACAGCTACCTAAATTAAAGAGGAATTTGCTTAACAAAGGGGGCTTGGATGTCAGATTGTCAGCCAACAGTATCCAATAAAAAAAAAAAAAAAAAAAAAAAAACTAGGGCCTGCTGTGTTGGCTCAGGCCTGTAATTGCAGCAATTCTGGAGGTGAAGGCAGGAGAATTCCTTGAGGCCAGGAATTCGAGACCAGCCTGGGTAACATACCAAGACCTTGCCTCTACAGAAAAATTTAAAACTTAGCCAGGCATGGTGGTGCATGCATGTAGTCCCAGGTACTTAGGACGGTGAGGCAGGAGGATCGCTTGAGCCCAGGAGTTCCAGGCTGAATTGAGTTTATGATCGCATCACTGCACTCCAACCTGCACAACACAGCAAGATCCTGCCTCGGGAAAAAAAAAAAAAAGGCAAAAAAAAAAAAGCCCTCCACTTCAAATAAAAGTTGGGATGCTTCCAAACCATTACAAGCCCTCAGCCTCATCTGCTTTTGAGAGGAATGAAGCAGAGAGGAAGGAAACAGGTAATTTCTCTCATATGATGGCCTACCTTTGGATCTGGCTGACTGCTGTATCAGGGTATCATTTTGTGTGGGTTTTTCAAAACTTTTTTTTTTTTGAGAAGGAGTCTCGATCTGTCACCAGGCTGGAGTGCAGTAGCGCGATCTCAGGTCACTGCAAACTCCGCCTCCCGGGTTCAAGCAATTCTCTGCCTCAGCCTCCTGAGTAGCTGGGATTACAGGTGCCCACCACCACGCCCGGCTAATTTTTGTATTTTTAGTAAAGACAAGGTTTCTCCATCTTGGCCAGGCTGGTCTTGAAGTCCCGACCTCATGATCCACCTGCCTTAGCCTCCCAAAGTGCTGAGATTACAGGCGTGAGCCACTGCACCTGGCTAAATTTTTTTTTTTTAATAGAGACAGGGTCTTGCTATGTTGGCCAGGTTGGTCTTCAACTCTTGGCCTCAAGCAATCCTCCCGCCTCAGCCTCCCAACGTGCTAGGATTACAGGCATGAGTGACTGGTCCCAGCCTCATGGTATAGTTTAACTTGTTGTTCTCTACCTACCCAACTCCCAATTTTTCCTTTTAATTAAGTGAGTAGCTCAACTTAGAGGTTTGATTAGTCCCATGTTCAATTTTTTTAGGTAAGAATCCTTCGTGGATGGTGCTGTGTACTTCCCACCACAACACATGAAGAGGTATGAGAGCAAAACAAAAACAAAAAAATAAAAAATAAAAAAAGGGGAGTTGTTATAAAATTAAAGAGATCTAAGAGATACAACAAGCAAATCGAAAGCACCCACATCATTTGGATCATGATTTAAACAATCCAATGTTAAAAGACAATGATGAGATGATCAGAAAAAACTGAATACGGACTAGCTATTCAATGAACTAAAGAAATAGGCTGGGCACAGTGGCTCACGCCTGTAACCCCAGCACTGTGGGAGGCCAACATGGGCAGATCACTTGAGGTCAAGAGTTCACGACCAGCCTGGCCAACAGGACGAAATCCCATCTCTACAAAAAATACAAAACTTAGCCTGGTGTGATGGCGGATGCCTATAAGCCCAGCTACTCAGGAGGCTGAGGCAGGAGAACTGCTTCAACCCGGGAGGCGGGAATTGCAGTGAGAAAAGATCGTGCCACTACACTCCAGCCTCAGTGACAGAGCGAAAGTCCGTCCGCCCAAAACGATAAGGAAAGAAATTATTATTAACTTGGATACACTGAAAATGGTCTAGGATGGGTGAAGTGGCTCACACCTGTAATCCTAGCACTTTGGGAAGCCAAGGCAGGAGGACTGCTTGAGCCCAGGAGTTCAAGACCAGCCTGAGCAACACACCAAGATCCTGTCTCTAAAAGAAAAAACAAAAAGGAAATGGTCTAGTGGTTATAAATTTTTTTAATGACCATACCGGTTAGAGATTCATACTGGGATACTTACAAGTTTCAAGGCATGAAGCCTTGAATTTGCTATGAAATTCTCCAGAGTAAAACAAAAGTGGAGGCACAGATAAATATGACTGATACGACAGATGATATGAATTGATTACTGTTGAAGCTAAGTTATAGGCAAATATTATACTATACTCTCAATTTCCATGAAAAAAAAGTTAAAAAGAGTCATCAGAGCCTGATGAGTTCTATCTAATCTTTACAATACAGATGACTCCAACATTTTGTAACATTCACAAATCACAGAAAAAGTGAAGCCTCTCTAACAATTACATAAAACCAGCATTTCCAAACACGAATCAATAGAATAGAAAAAAAAAAAGAATTATAGAGATAGGTGCTTATTCATTGATTTTCATCCTTCCTTTTCTAATACTTGCAATCAAGGTTATAAATTTCCTCCACTGACTGCTTAGGTTAAATTCAACAAGTGTTTACATGTAGAATTCTTATTAAAATGCAATTTAAAATATTTCCACTGTGATTTTTTTTTGAACTCAGATTATTTAGAAGTGTATGGCATAACTGCCAATCATTCTGACAAGAAAACAGCATGTTCTGATTTGATAGTTCCAAAAAGTCACATGACTATTCTATGGCAAATAAATCATTTTGATATTGATTTACAGCTTAATTCCACTGTAGAGAAAATATTCTGTATGATTTTAATCCTTTGAAATTTATGTAGACTTCCCTGAGGGCCAACCATATGGTGACTTTTTATAAATGTTCTATGTGCATCTGAGGAAAATTATTGAGTGCAGTGTTTTAGATTGGTCAAATTTGTTAATTATGTAGGTCTTTCTGACCTTTCAGGGGTTGGGACTATTGTGGGTTAGCTGCCCATTTTTGTAAATAATGTTTTATCAGAATACAGCCACACCCATTTGTTTATACATTCTGTATAGCTACCTTCATTCTATAATTGCAGACAGGAAGTTTGCCAGCAATGGTTAATCTATGCCCTTTTAACTTTTTGTCTGCCTGTTCTATCAGTTACTGAGAGAGGTATGTTAAGAATTTCCCATTATGATTGGGCATTTGTGGTTTCTCCTTGTGTCTAGCATACTCCATTTCTCTACACTTAACACACTAAGTATATGCTTAATTAACTTTTTTTTTTTTTTTTTTTTGAGACGGAGTTTCACTCTTGTTGCCTAGGCTGGAGTGCAATGTCATGATCCCAGCTCACTGCAATTTCTGTCTCCTGGGTTCAAGTGATTCTCCTGCCTCATCCTCCTGAGCAGCTGGGATTACAGACAACCGCTACCACGCCCGGCTAATTTTTGTATTTTCAGTAGAGACGGGGTTTCATCATGTTGGCCAGACTGGTCTCAAACTCCTGATCTCCGGTGATCTACCCGCCTCAGCCTCCCAAAGTGCTGGGATTACAGGCGTGAGCTCTCACGCCCAGCCCTGAATAGAACTTTTATGCACCAAAAGACATGTACAAAAACATTCATATCAACAATTCTCATAACTCCCATAAGCCATAACAATGTCTCTTGATACTGGAATGGATAAAAAACATGGGGTATAATCATCAATGGAATACTACATAGCAATGAAGAAGAAATGAGCTACTGCTATATGCAGCAACGTAGATGAATTTCACAACAAAAATACTGAGCAAAAGAAGCCAGCCACAAAAGAATGTGTACCTTAGGATCTCATTCACATAAAGGTGACAACCAAGCACATCTATGATGTTTTCAGGATAACAATTACCTCTGGAGAGGACAGAGAAGACGATGGCTTCTGGGAAGATAAAATTATTCTATTTTCTTAACCTGGTGATTTTTCAAGTATAATCATTTGGGAAAAAAACTTAAGAAAACTACAGACCAATTTCTCTTATAAATGTATAGGCAAAAAAATTTTTTAAATTTTCTACTGTGAAAAATTTCAAGCAAAAGAACAGTATACTCAAATTCCACATATTCATCATGTGACTTCAAGAATGATGAACTCACACCTGATTTTGTTTTATCTATACCACCATTCAGTCCCTCTCCACCAATGGATTATGGATTATTCCCAAGCTCATCCAAGATCTCTTTTCATTTCTTGATGCAAAAATATTAAATAAAATTTTAGCAAATAAAATCCAGTCTCATATTAAAAGAACAAACCATTATTGACAAGTATGGTTTTTTCCTCAGGAATACATGAAATTGGGAAATAAAGCAACATAAAGAAAATTTTTTTTTTTTTTTTTTTTTTTTTGAGACAGAGTCTTGCTCTGTCACCCAGGCTGGAGTGCAGTGGCCAGATCTCGGCTCACTGCAAGCTCCGCCTCCCGGGTTCCTGTTATTCTCCTGCCTCAGCCTCCCCAGTAGCTGGGACTACAGGCGCCCGCCACCTCGCCCGGCTAGTTTTTTGTATTTTTTAGTAGAGACGGGGTTTCACCGTGTTAGCCAGGATGGTCTCGATCTCCTGACCTCGTGATCCGCCCGCCTCGGCCTCCCAAAGTGCTGGGATTACAGGCTTGAGCCACCGCGCCCGGCCAAGAAAATTTTAAAGAGAAAAAAATATAAATGAAAATAATTGTAAAGGTCAAAAGCCCTTAGGAAAGAGAAATAAAAACTTGATAAATCACAATCATTATTTATTCAGACCATACTGTGTACCTAGTACTACACTTTGAACATACTTAAAGAACATTTGCTCACTTAATCTTCATAACGATTCCATGAAAAAGAAACTAGGACAGCTTTTTTTCCACCAATAAGGAAACTGACTCAGAGATTAACATACCCAAGTCAGAGGCAGAGGCAGGTACTTCTTACTCCACAGTCCATCCACTTGCCACCTGGCTAAAATTATTAGCAGATGACAAAAATGCTCAACTAGAAAAAAGAAAGACATCAATTTATAAGTTATGTGTAATGACATGAGTAGAATGAAGTGACAGAATAAACGTATATATTTTTAACTTCTGTTCTTGTCCACTAAGTAAAATTAGAAAGGAAAAAAGTAAAGAGGCAGGGGTCTTATGCGAAAAAAAGTCACGATTTACATCAAAAAGTATTAACTATGTAGAAATAAGCATAACCAGAAATGTCCAAGACACGTATGGAAAACACTACAGCTAGTCGAAGAAATAAAAACCTTGGGTTAATGGAAATCCATCGCATGTTCCTGAAAGTGTTGTATCTAGATCTACATCAGTTCTACCCAAATTAAAGCAACCACCTGATGGAACCGCAGCAGTTTAAAAAAGAAAACTCTCAAAGAGAATGTAATATGGGAATATGTAGTTGACAAGATGTTAGATTAAATACGAATAAAATTATACCAATACGTAGACACCTGAACCCAAAATACGAGTAAAATTATACCAATACCTAGACATCTGATCCCAACGCTAAACATGAAATATACTAAACCAGAGTTATTTTCTGGAGAGTATTTAAAATGATGGGGATGTTATTACTTGAGTCGCAATGATCCTGAAAGCAAATTTTCTACAGAATATACAGGAGCAGGGAAGCAAGGGGACCAGCAGACCCCTTTTTAAGCACGCATGTGATAAGCAATGAACACGAACTGCCCAGAGCTGTCTCCAACACCGACACGATTCGCTTCCCCACCACGACGCCCTAGTGCTACCGTGCAACGAAGACCTCCCAAGCGCTTGTTCCAATGCGGAGCGCATGAGCTCCCAGACTCTGGGAACCACAACACGACTCTGCGAAACGAACCCCCAGCGAGGACTCCCCACGAGCTCCCCGCAACACGGACCCCACGCGCTAGCGAACAACCAAAAAAAAACTCAACGCGCTCTCCCTGGCTCTGAAACATTCCCAGAAGCCCACGTAGACCAGATCGATGACCTTCTGTGTCCACTGCTGGAGGCGAGTCACGGACCGTAAATCCCTAAACACTCGCCTCTGCCCGCCGACCCGCAAACCCCGCAAGCTGCAGACGCGACACTCCCAAGTTTCAGGGATGGCGGCCGGCGAGGGCCACACAGCGTCTTTCCAGAGACGCGGAATCCGGCGAATGCCGTCGCTTCATGATGCAATATGTCTGCGCCCAAGGGATGCTTGCTGGGAGCAGCCATTTTCAACCCTACTGCCGTACAGCAGGCGGAGTTCCCCTTTTCGCGCCTTAAGACAGGTAGGCTCTGCCAATGAAAAGCGATTGAAAACGACCCACCCTTTTTCCATTCCACGTGAACTGCTGGACTTTGGCTTTGCAACATTCGCCAGGGGCGCTACATAAACTTCTTAGTTTCTCGAAAGCTCAAGCCTGCCCTGATCTGTCTGCAGGCTGGGTAGAGATAGTCACAGACATTTAGGCACTTTAATCCTAAGAAGAATGGAAAGAAACCATGTGGGCGCGGCAATCTGAGAGGAATTTCAAGAGGAAGGGACCTGAGCAACAATCGGAGGGGCTATTATCCTGAGGATGCTTCTGGCTGGAGGGACCTTATGGAGAAAGCTGCCTTTGAGAACTGCCTGAGAAGTATCTTTACATCTACATCAGATGTAGCCTCAGAGGAAGGAGTCAGTCAAAGAATGGGTAAAACGACGGCAAAGCTTAGGTTATAATTGGGGTGGAGAATGGAGAACAGGGTTGATCAGCGGGCCGACCAAAGTGGGGAACTGAAGGGGGCCAGCTCCTCAACAACCCGTGGGTGTTTCTCGTCAGGTGGGACCAGAGACTGAGAAAAGAAATAAGAGACAGAGACAAAGTATAGGGGAAGAAAAGTGGACCCACTGGTGCTCAGCATACGGATGAGGACCCACATCTGCACCAGTCTCTGAGTTCCCTCTGTATTTATTGATCATTATCTCTACCATCTCAGAGAGGGGGATGTGACAGGACAATAGAGTAATGGTGGAGAGAGGGTCAGCAGGAAAACATGTGAACAAATGTCTCTGTGTCATAAACAAGGTTAAGAAAAGGTGCTGTGGTTTGATGTGCACATACATAAACATCTCAGTGCATTAAAGAGCAATGGAATGTCTCGGTGTAAAACCCGATTGTATTTTTTATTTACTGAGATATACAAGAAAACCGCCTTAAGACTGGAGGTTGAAGGGGTGGCCTGCCCCTCCACACCTGTGGGCATTTCTCGTCAGGTGGGTCGAGAGACTGAAAAAAGAAATAAGACACAGAGACAAAGTATAGAGAAAGAAAAGTCGTCCCAGGGGACCTGCCCGGCACTGGTCTCTGAGTTCCCTCAGTATTTATTAATCACTATCTCTACCATCTCGGAAAGGAGGATGTGGCAGGACTGTAGGGTAATGGTGGGGAGAGGGTCAGCAGGAAAACATGTGAGCAAAGATCTCTGTGTCATCAATAAATTTAAGGAAAGGTGCTGTGCCTCGATGTGCACATAGGCCAGATTTATGTTTGACTTTACACAAACATCTCCGTGCATTAAAGAGCAGTATTGCCGCCAGCATGTCTCACCTCAAGCCATAAGGCGGTTTTCTCCTATCTCAGTAAATAGAACGTACGATCCAGTTTTACACCAAGACATTCAATTCCCAGGGACGAGGAGGAGACAGATGCCTTCCTCTTATCTCAACTGTAAAGAGGCCTTCCTCTTTCACTAATCCTCCTCAGCACAGACCCTTTACGGGTGTTGGGCTGGGGGGATGGTCAGGTCTTTCCCTTCCCACGAGGCCATATCTCAGGCAATCACATGGAGAGAAACCTTGGACAATACCTGGCTTTCCTAGGCAGAGGTCCCTGCGGCCTTCCACAATGTATCGTGTCCCTAGGTACTTGAGATTAGAGAACAGCCACGACTTTTACCAAGCATACTGCCTTCAAGCACTTTTTTAGCAAAGCACATCCTGCACAGCCCTAAATCCATTAAACCTTGAGTTAACACAGCACATGTCTCTGCGAGCACACGGTTGGGGCTAGTGTTATAGACTGACAGCATCTCAAGGTAGAATTTCTCTTAGTACAGAACAAAATGGAGTTCTTTATGTCTACTTCTTTCTACATAGGCACAGTAACAGTCTGATCTCTCTTTCTTTTCCCCACAATACACTGATTTTTTTTTTAAACTTGCCCTAATTAAGACAGTTTACCTACTGACAGGCCTAAGTGATAAGACCTCAAGCCCTTCCTCAAATATCACTTTTGCAGTAATAGACTTGACCTCAGCCTTAAGCTAGCATCAGTTTTGTGCCAGCACCTATTGACATTACCACTGACCACAGTTCAATTATTATATCTATCAGCCTCTGAAAATATCATCCAGATTGGACAAAGGCCTGCAGTATTCCAGTTTACAACTAGATTCAGCTCTTCCACAACCTCTTTGTCTTCCCCTAATCCTGTTCAGCCTCTTCAGCTCTCTGTGGAACATGAGATACCAGAACACAGTTGATTCTCCTTTAAAGATCTCTTTTCATAAGGCACGAGGATACTTACCTGCGAGTACTTCTGCAGTGCGAGGAAATGAGGGTAGATGCCAGGAAGAATGTTGGGTCTGTTCCATTCCACAAGGAAGGTTGCAGCTGGTCAGTTATCTAGGAGTTTACAAGTTCATATTCCCAGGATTCTGAAAACAACAATTTGGATCAGGCATGACATTGCCTGTCCTGTATTTATATAAACCCCAGACCACCCACAGAGAAAAATGTAGGTGTAGCTCTCAGGTGTACACAACACCCCTTCTCCATTTTCTTGTTCAGTGGCCCATTCGTGGGTGTGGAGGCATTGGTGTTTGCCATCCAAGTCTCAAACCTGTTACAGGAACTTAGTTTCTCCCACACAATGTTGTTCATGAAGCCCCTGCACAAATGGCTAACAACACTCCAGTCTTTCTTTTCATCATCACCAGTAGGACACTCTTCATGTAATCAAAAGTGTGGTGCATCAAAGTGCCAGCCCACCAAGGTTTTGTTAGTTGTGGCTGTGGCATTTTGTCATAGTTGATTACGTTAAAACAGGGCACCTCTGCTTCCTTTTCATGTTCGGTAAGCCAGTAAGCCACTCGAGTTCTGCTGGTATATGCTGTCATGTTAGGTATACTGGTGTAGTTTATCACTGGTAGGATGAGAGGGTCACTCTAGGTGGTGACAGGTGGGCCAGGATGGCAGATCCAGCAGGGCTTCATCAGGTTACCCTTGGTGGCCAGAGCTTGGGAGAGCATAAGGAAAGCTTTATGTTTCCAGGTCTCTGCTGCCTTGTCATTGTGAAAAAAGCATATTGACAGATCAGTGCCCTCCCCCTAACTCTCCTGGGGCCTCAGATGTTCCTTACCTATTGGATAGGGGTTGAGCTGAGTTGGGGTAGGAACCCAGTCTGTTTATACCAGTCCCTGTTGATTGACCCAAACCTTTCAGCTTCAGTTGCCTAGTCCAGGAAGGGAGGTCACATCCTATATAAACTTGACATCTGATATGTTGCACACTTAACTAGAAAGATCAGCTGTCTCTGGCCCCACTAGAGGGAACCTAGCACTGTAGTATTGCTTGGTCCTGTCCCTTACCCTTTCTTTTTGAAGGACTCATTTTCTGAAATAATATTGAATTAACTTTAGGGTCAGAAATTTAACAGCTAATCATCACATGATCTTGGTTGGGCACTGAAGATAGACAATTAAAAAAAGGAACCCACAAATGGGAGAAGTGAATATAATGTCGTTACAGTCTCACCGATGCATCACAATGTAGCAATCCCTGGTTGTGAGGTATCATCCAGACTTCTTTGTCTCACAACCAAGAAAATTAAGGAGTATGGACGCAAAGGGAGAGGTTGGAGTGAAAGTTTAATAAGTGAAAAAAGAAAGCTCTCCACAGCAGAAAGGGAGCCTGAATGGGTTGCCATTTTTACAACTGAATTCAAAAGCTTTTCTACGAAACTCATCTCTGTAGCTATTTGTATAACTTATCTGTGAAGCTGTCTGTGCAACTCCCCTTATCTGTGTAGCTGTCTTTAGGCAAGCACAAAGCATAGCTTCTCCTGTTTGTGTAACTGTGGGTCTGTTTTAAGTAAGACTCCTCACTCCCCCTGCAAGCTCCCATGGAGTTCACCATGTACATGCCTGAAAAGGGGAGGAAACTTCTTCCTGGGAGCCCACTAATCACACAAAGAACAAAAGGCTTCTATGCTGGGCCTTACTTTCTTATCAGAGTAGCTGCTGCCTGAGTTTTCCCCCACTCTGCTCTTTTCGTGCCTGTGCTTGATTTTTCAGGCTTTCTGTTTAAAAGAATTTTGCCAAAGGCCAGCTTTAGCTGTCTGCCCAATTAATTTTTCCTTTTTTCCTCCCTCAATGTGATAACCTTAACCAGTGATGTGGGGCAGACACTATCTCCTTTAACTTTTGGAATAATTAATGCAGTAAATAGTAATAGTTCAAGATATTCTGTCTAAAATAGACATCAGTTATACTATCTGACATATGATGAAGTCAGGAATGGAACAGAAAGCTCTCAAACAATCCTCATTTCCGCAGGGCTTCTTTGTTTCAAGAGTACTTTAATATTTTGATAAAGGCACTTCACAGTAGTGGGTTCACAGTGTTTTATTTCTATATTTCACCTGCTAAAGGATGTGGCAGAATGTACCACTGAAAATGCTGTCACATTAACTACCTTCCAGGAGTTTTTCTCCAGTGTGTACTGACACCTCTTAAGGACAAAGGCTCTCCCACCATCACTGTATTTCTACCCACTATGAGCTCACTGTTGCCATGGTGATCACCAATGATAGGGTCCCTCTTCCAAAAGAGGCTTTCCTACTTTCTGCATTCACAGGATTTCAAGCTTTGTATTGAACCATAAGCTTGAAATCTTATGGAGGACTTAACCAGGTAATCAACTAGATACTTTTGGTCAAGGCTTTTCCGCATTTAATATACAGTTTTCAATTACGTGTTTATAACATAAAAGAAGATGTAATTGATGACTGAAGGCACGACCACGTTCACTGCATTTGTAAGGCTTCTGTCCTGTGCAAAGCTTCTATTATCTCCCGAGGGTGCACATCTGGCAAGTGGCTGTCCCACAAGGACTACGTTCCTATCTGCTAGGAGCCCGCTGGTGTTAAATGGCATCTGCGGGTTCACAGAAGGTATCTGCAGAGTCACCATATTAACAGGGCTTTTCCCCTGCGTGTGTTCACTAGGACTTAAGCTATGACTTGCTGTGGAAGGACTGTCCACCTTCACTGAATCCCCCCGTTTCTCCCTTGTGTGTATTCTCTTATGTTTAACAAGGCAAGACATATAGAAGTAGGCTTTCTCACACTCATCACAGCCATAGGGTCTCTCTCCCGTGTGAGTTCTGTGATGTACAATGAGCATTGTCTTTGTAATGAAGGCTTTCCCACAGTCACTGCATTTATAGGGTTTCTCTCCTGAGTGAATTCTCTGATGTCTAATGAGTCCTGACTTCTGTGAACAGGGTTGTCCACATTCAGGACATACAAAGGGAGTCTTTCCTGTATGATATCTCTGATGTGCTACAAGGCAAGACTTCTGGCTGAAGGCCTTACCACAGTCAATGCAACCATAAGGTTTCTCTCCAGTGTGAGTTCGTTGATGTATAATGAGATTGCCCTTCTGAATGAAGCCTTTTCCACATTCACCGCATGTATAAGGCTTCTCTCCTGTATGAGTTCGCTGATGTACAATGAGTAGTGATTTTCTGGAGAAAGCTTTCCCACATTCGCTGCATTGATGCGGCTTATTTCCCGTGTGAATCCTTTGATGTTCAGTAAGCTGAGATTTCCTGGGGAAGGCTTTCCCACATTCACTACACCCATGAGGTTTCTCTCCTTTGTGAGCTCTCTCGTGTTCAGTGAGCCTGTACTTCTTGTAGAAGGTTTTCCCACACAAGCTACACCCATGGGGTTTCTTTCCTGTATGAATTTTCTTATGCTCAGTGAGCTGAGACTTCTTGAGGAAAGCTTTCCCACAGTCAGTGCATTCATGGGCTTTCTCTATATTGCGTGTTTGCTGATGTTTAAGGAATCGTGACTTAGTGCTGATGAGTTTTCTATTTTCATGGAATTCAATTTCCATAGGCATTTGTTCATGATTATCAAGGAGAAAAGCTCCATCTCCATTAAACTCAGCAGGCTCCTTTCTGTTGTATCTTCTGCTCTGGTTGGTTAAACCTAAATATGATTTCAAAGTTCTTCCATGTTCATAGTGTTGTCCCATCCTCTTCAGTATTCTTTGGTTTTGCAAGTGCTGCTGCGGATGATCATCAGCTTTCTCAATTTCTAAGAGACAGAACAATAAATCCTTCCATGATCCTCACATGGAATAAAACTGCTTCAAAGATGCCTCGGGGTTGGCTGGCTTTTTACTGGAAACCCTATGATACCAACATGGAAGGAATTCCAAGTATAAACGTTCCCTATCTGTTAAAAACCTTTTAAGAATTGCAGTTAAATACACATAAGATAAAATTTGCCGGCCAGGCACGGTGGCTTATGCCTGTAATCCCAGCACTTTGGGAGGCCAAGGCAGGTGGGTCATGAGGTCAAGAGATCGAGACCATCCTGGTCAAGATGGTGAAAGCCCGTCTTTACTAAAAATAGAAAAAATTGGCTTGGCGTGATGGCACACGCCTGTAGTCCCAGCAACTCAGGAGGTTGAGGCAGAAGAATCGCTTGAACCTGGGAGGAGGTTGCAGTGAGCCAAGATTGTGCCTCTGCACTCCAGCCTGCCAACAGAGCGAGACTCCATCTAAAAAAAAAAACAAAAAATTTGCCAGCCAGGCACAGTGGCTCATGCCTCTAATCTCAACACTTTGGGAGGCTGAGGTGGGAGGATCGCTTGAGCCCAGGAGTTTGAGACCAGCCTGGGCTACATAGGGAGACCCTGTCTCTACAGAAACATTTTTTTTTAATTTGAAAAAGAATAATCCTGAGTAGGGAAACAGCAGACATAGGGATTAGAATAAATAGAAAGTCACGTTAGAATGTTAGATACACAGCATTTGACTTCATCCTAATTCTATTAGACTGTTGGGTGCTAAAATATGCCCTTCTCCATTCTGTAGACCATCATCACACTAACTTTCCTAGAGCGCCAATCTCACATGTGAAGGAAAATTGCAGTCAGTACTCTAACCTTTGTTAAAATAGAGATCACAGACTGATGGAACAGACTCTTTGTGGCAATAAGATACCAAATTATAAACTAGGCCTAAGGAAACACAGGCAACGGTTAAGTCGTACACCCCCTACATTTAAAGAATAAACTATGTTCTAACTGCCACGACTTTTTTTGTTCTGTTTTTTTCTTTTTCTGTAGCAGCTAAACAAACACTGACCTTGGGACAAGCAATATTGAAACAATTGCAGCTCCCCGACCACCAGACGCTGACTAACTGATGCCCCTCACCCCCAACAGCATTCCGAACTGCAGCTATGATTGGACAGGAGACTGATCTCAGTATCTTTCTCCTGAGAAACATCAGTGAGGCTGTTTTGGTCAGTTGCTGGAGTCTGTGCAGACTTTTCTTATATCCTGTAAAAGACCTCCTAGCATAGAGTCAAATTCCACCTCATTTTAATGTTAAAACTCCACTCCAAAATGAACATGGATATGTTACATATATGTTTGCTTGCTATGCACACGTTTGCTGATTCTCATAAAGATATTCCTAAGACTCCCCCATCTCTCACTGAACAGGTATGCAAAGCAAATTCTGCAAGGCAGAAAGCCTCCTGCAAGGCAAAAAAAAAAAAAAAAAAAAGAGTTTCCCCTCTCTTCAGTGATGTGTGTTTCTTTCACTTCCCCAAGGTCACATTACTGAGATTTGCGAATCATCTTTTGTTAGAATATAAAGTTTCTCTTTGTCTCCTCGATTTTTCAATTAACACCTTGTATCTACCTGGCTATGACACATTCTCTTATGTTCCAACAGAAAGAGAAACACAGCGATCCCTATGGACTTTCAGAATATGCAAGCGGAACACGCAGTCCTCTCCGCACAGCTCTGCCACTGCACCACATGTGGAAACTGTCACCTTCTTTATCATGCCCTACTTGCATAGATGTCATATTAGAATTTTTTTTTTCCACTTTACTGTCCCTAATATACTAATCCCTCACCTTGCCACTAACAGCCTCTACTTCCTGAATTTTGTACTTATGTCTCTGTTGGCATCGGTGAAGGGAACCCTTAAGGAACACGTTCCTACTTCTGAATCAAGACTTGAGGCAGCTTTACTTTTAGTTTTTCTTAGAACATCAACTACACAGTATTATTGCTACAATACTGCCACCAGGTGAAAGGTAACCTCTACGTAGAGCTAGAAAAATACGCAACTTTACCTCCACCACCATCCTAAATTACTGGCACAGAAAACTCACAGCAGGAGCTGAACAATAAAAGTTTTACCATTACCAGACGCATCCACTTTAAGTTCCCACTTGACCGTTTCCCAGCAAATATCTTCTAACACTGGCCTCCATGTGACCAGTTTCAGGCTAATCTCTTTTTTTTTTTTGAGATGGAGTCTTGCTCTGTCACCCAGGCTGGAGTACAGTGGCACGATCTCAGCTCACTTCAACCTCTGCCTCCCGGGTTCAAGCAGTTCTGCCTCAGCCTCCTGAGCAGCTGGGATCACAGGCGTGTGCCACCACACCTGGCTAATTTTTTGTATTTTAAGTAGAGGCAGGGTTTCACCACGTTGGCCAGACTGGTCTCAAACTCCTGACCCTCGGGTGATCTGCCCACCTCGGCCTCCCAAAGTGCTGGGATTACAGGAATGAGCCACCGCACCTGGCCTTCAGGCTAATCTTCTGACAGTCCCCACATGGCCTTGCATTTCCAGCTCTACAACTTCTTGTCTTGTCATAGTTCTTCATCTTAATTCAATACCTAGCTATGTCTCTTGCATATCAGTCTGTCATTCTCCATCTTGTCTAGACCACTGTAGGTTACATTTCTTCTAAAGTCCTACAATTATTTCTGTATTTACTATTCACTTTATCTTTGTATAGCCCTGAATTGTAACAAAAACATTTCATATGTTCAAAAGTTTAATTTGTAAATATTACATAAAAATTTGCCCTATTTTTGCTAATAAAATCTTTGCTCAAGAGAGACATTTCTGTTTCTCAGTAAATTCAGTCTCTTCTACTGTGTATTATGGCTACAGTTCATCAACTCATGGAAACAGCCCCCGAGAGACAAGCCCAGGCCCCCAACCCAATTCTAACGAAACCAGACTCGCAGAGCAAGAGGCCTTGGGATGGATAGTGTCATGAAAACTCCTTTAATAAAGATCTTGCCTTTAAGAAATGCTTAATAGATAGAAAAGTATGATCTCTCTTCAGCCTGGCTAATCTGTCCTTCGATAAAGAAATGCATGAATGACCAAGATGTATTTCAGTCTTATACAAGGAAGAACGAAAACCAGGCCCTTGACTCCAGAGTAGCAAAGGAACCTCAAGCACCACCAAATCCCACTGATATGATATCTATGGGAGTGGCTTGTGTGTGATTGGGGTGCAAAGTAGAATGGGAATCTAGAGATGGAAGATATTATTATATTGTAGTGTATTATAAACCATGTCATGAAAAGAAAATTCAAGGTGAAAAATACATACTGTCAGAATGCAAAAAACAAACCATAGTCACATACCTATGCCTCAGGTTTTTTTGTTTTTCTGTTTTTTGTTTTGAGATGGAGTCTTACTCTGTCACCCAGGCTGGAGTGCAATGGCGTGATCTCTGCTCACTGCAACCTCCACCTCCTGGGTTCAAGTGATTCTCCTGCCTCAGCCTCCCAAATAGCTGGGACTACAGGCATATGTCACCACGCCCGGATAATTTTTGTATTTTTAGTAGAAACAGGGTTTCACCATGTTGGCCAAGCTGGTCTCAAACTCTTGACCTCATGATATGCCTGCCTCGGCCCCCCAAACTGCTGGGATTACAGCCACCATGCCTGGCCTCCTGTGCCTCAGTTCTTATCTCATTTGATGAATCAGCAACTCTAGACAATGCTTATGGCATTCTCTCTCTCTTATATAAATGTATATATAGATATAAAGTATATGTATAAATGTATATACACATATATAGACACATACACATATATATATACACACACATGCATATACATATAAGTGCTGTTCTAGCAAATTAATCAAACTTGAGGAGAGGGTCTTGGGAACCTCTACTTTACAGCTGGTTGATCAGAAGCTGAGGTGACAACCTGGGACTTGCCACTGGCATTTGAAGTGGGAGACAGTCTTGGACTGATCCCTTAACCTGTGGGATCTGATGCCGCATCAGGTAGATAGTGTCAGAGCTGATTTGAAATAGAGGACACCCAGCTGATGTCTGCTGGAGAATTGTCTGAGGTGTGAGAAAACAACCCTATATATCCAGTGGCATAAATGCTGGGTTGAGTGACTATGTGAGACAAAAAAAAAACAGTTTGTTGTTTTTGCCTCAGAAACACAAAATGATCCTCTGACAAGTGATGAAGAAGAATGGGAAGATGTGAAAATCCAAGCAAGAAGAACTTACGGGAAACAACATCTAAGAAGAAATGAATAGGGATCAGTTCAGTTCCAAGAAGGGATAAAGGGGTATGTATGTTTCTCTAAATTCCTATAAGAAAAAGAGCTCTTGTATCATATGGGGAGAAGGATATGTGGCAGCTGTTTCTGTCTCCCTAAACACTTTCACAACTGTCATGCCTTCTCTAAACGACCAGAATGTGACTTTCACTGCCTTCCTCTCTTGCTGGTTCTCTCTCACTTACCTGGATGAGTTGGACTGTGGATTTCATCTTCTAATGCCCATAGCGGTTCTCCTTGTTCCAACTTGGTGAGGGCATCAGGTTTGCTAGCTTGAAACCCTGTTTGTGGGAAATGGGAGAAGACTTAGGCTCACTGAATTGCACTACATGGCTCTGATGATAGGAGAAAGGTACATGTTAGGGACTGCATAATTTGCATGTTAGCAAATTAAAGCGTTTTTTTCTAAGATGAAGGAAGATAGTGCCTCTTCCTCTGGGACCACAGAGGGGCCTGAGGATCTGCCATTTGGGAGCATAGCAGACACACCAAAGCTTCCAGAAGCTAAGGAAGCAAAGGCCACTGACTGGGCACCCTCTGAGTGACACAGGGCAGCTGTCCTCACCCACTGACACAAGGTTGCTGTAGTTCTCCAACATCACATCCCGGTACAGATGCTTCTGAGCAGGGCCCAGGAGCTGCCACTCCTCCCAGGTGAAGTCCACAGCCACATCCCTCAGGGTCAGTGATTCCTGTAATAACACAGTCCTGCTTAATATGAAGTGTTTCTCTTTTATTGGCATGGAAGAAATATGAAGTTGTTCTGCCCATTTTCACCATATAAGTTGCACCTGTACAGTTGTCCCTTGGTATACCCAATGGAATGGTTTCAGGATGCCCCACATATACTGAAACTGTGCATACTCATGACCCACAGTTGGCCTGGTGGAATCTGCTTATGGCACTCTGTATAAGTGAGTTGCACATCCTGAGAATATTATATTTTTGATTCAAGCTTGTATATAAGTGGACCCTTGCAGTACAAACTCAGCATGTTCACAAATAAACTGTATTCCTAGTTCTTTCAATATACTGTGACAGAAGCAAAGTCATAGTAAAATATTCTATCTTTTATAATAACCATGCAGCCATCCATTAATCCAACAAATCGTAAGTTTCTGTAATATGCAGCCATTAAATCCTCTTGCTAACATAAGAACATCTGCAGTGTTTTTCAGCACCTACTTGCAACCCTGAACTATATGCTATAGTCATATAGCATGAGCAGAATAATCTAGCATGATTCCCTTCATGTGAACTATACCATGATGTTTAGCAAAACAACAAATAAACTATGCAGTGGCTGTAAAAAATAAGCCATCATACATGTAAACATTGACATGCATAGATACATGTATATGTATACAAATGCATGTGTACATACACACACACACACACACACACACATGCAGACATAGATGTCCTCACAGGTAAATCCCTAGAACAGGAAGACAAGCATTTGTTAATGACATACTAGGGAATTAGGTAAAAAAGTATACAGAGGGGGAACTTTGTGTACTATTTAACTTGAGTCTTTCACATTGAAAAATCTATCCATGAGGTCAGGCATGGTATCTCATGCCTGTAAACCCAGCACTTTGGGAGGTGAAGGCGGGTGGATCACCTGAGGTCAGGAATCAGAGACCAGCCTAGCCAACAAGGCGAAACCTGGTCTCAACTAAAAATACTAAAATTAGTTGGGCATGGTGGCGCCTAGATGAAGCATGAGAATCGCTTGAACCCAGGAGGCAGAGGTTGCAGTGAGCGGAGATCACATCACTGCACTCCAGCCTGGGCACCAAAGTAAGACTGTATCTCAAACAAACAAACAAAAAAACTATCCATGAATCTGTGGTTCTTTCTGATACCAAATACACAGTGTCTTTTCCAGCAACACTTCTCCAACCCTTTGATTCTCTGATGCCAACTGGGTATCCTAGAGTTCGATCCTCTGCTAACACTAACCACTGAGGGTTATCATCAGACTCTGCAAGTTTAAGGGCTCGGTCCCACAAGACTGCCCTCACATCATGTGCCGCTCTGGGGTCCCCACATTATCGCACTTCTGTCCAACTTGACCACAATTGGGGGCTGCCACAACCTTTCTGCTCAGGTTTGATAATTTGCTAGAATGACTCACAGAACTCAGGAAAATGTCACACAATTACAGTTTATTATCTAGGATACAAATGACAGCCAGGTGAAGAGGTACAGAAGTCAAGGTCCAAAGGGTGCCAACCCCATGGGGGTTTTTATGGAGATTCTACGATGTGGGCATGATTAAATCATCAACCATGGCTGGGCATGGTGGCTCACACCTGTGATCCCAACACTTGGGGAGGCCGAGGCAGGCGGATCATGAGGTCAAGAGATCGAGACCATCCTGGCCAACATAGTGAAACCCTGTCTCTACTGAAAAAAAAAAAAAAAAAAAAAGGGTAGCTGGGTGTGGTGGTGCCCACCTATAGTCCCAGCTACTCAGGAGGCTGAGGCAGGAGAATTGCTTGAACCCAGGAGGTGGAGGATGCAGTGAGCCGAGATTGTGCCACTGCACTCCAGCCTGGCGACAGAGCGAGACTCTGTCTCAGAAAAAAGAAAAAGAAAAAAGAAATAATCAACCATTGGTGACAGAATCTGGAGGTCAGGGGTGGGACTGAAAGTTCCAACTCTGTAATCAAGGCTTGGTCTTTCTGGCAACCAGCCCCATCCTGAGGTCACCTCATTACTATAAAAGGAGCCCACCCTGAGTCACCTCATTACCATAAACTCAGGTATGGTTGAAAGGGGCTGGTTAGGAAGAACAAAATAACACTCCTATCACTCAGGAAATTCTAAAGGTTTTAGGAGCTCTGTGCCAGGAACCAGAGATAGAAACCAAATATATACACATTTAAAACTATAATGAGTCATTTGCATAATTTTTTCAAGTTAAGGCATTAAAAGAGGTGAGAGGTTAACAACCGGATTTGAAAACAGGGAAGGGATCTGTATTTTCTGAGACAACATGACATTCTAAAGCAAACCCTGTGGATCTCAACAACCCAAGCCATTGCCAAAGGGAACTTTCAACTCCCTATGGTCAAATCTGTACTTAAACGCCAGTTTAGTGACCTGTTCAAGGAGCGCCTTTGAAAGCAAACCTTGCATTGTTTAGGCAACTAGGTTTATTCACAGACTAAACAGACTGCAACAAGGTTGGGTATATAGGCCGCGGTGCTGAGGGCTCCTGAAATACTGTGTTCATTAAATTCTGCTTGGTATAGTCCCAGAGAGGACTGAGAATAATCGTGTAGAAACAGCCACACGAAACTTGCTTGTGTATCTTTTGGAAGAAAGCTGTTAAGGACAAAAAGTCTATCTTGTCACCTCTAGCAGAAAGCATCAAACGAATTTTCCAAGATTTAAGTGCCATGAAATACTGACATCCCCTGAGGAAGGGACTCACATTCTCCTCAGAATCAGTGCACATCATGTAACTTACCATGATTCTCTGGGTGTGATGGTGGCCAAAGATTTTGGACACAAGTTGACACTTAATGTAACCAACAGGGTCCGGCAGAGTCACACATTATATTCCAACACTGGTCACATGTGAGCTATGTGAACAATGTATTCATGATCCCGCTTTGTCCTGGTTGAAAGGTACAGTCTAAGTCTGTTTCTCCCCAGAGCTCATTTTTTCCAATTTATTAATGTAAAGGAACTGATTTCTTTAGACTTCCACAAATCCATCAGGGAATCGAGTTAAGAATAAAACAAACCAAAAGTCACCTGGGCCTCTGTCATTTTCTTCTGTTTCAGGAAATACCCAAGAACTGGGATGCTTCATCTTTGGTTTCTTCTGGATCCTCCCTAAATTTTGGCTAAGAAATCCATTTAAGAGTGTTCCCAGAAATGATGACATCCACATGCAGGAACCTCCTCCTTCCTTCACTTGAAGTCTCTTGCTTCTGGGGAGCCAGGATCTGTGGAGTAAAAATCAAGTTCATTTGGTGACACATTCCCTCTGGGCCCAGATGCTGTCTCTGCTGCTTAAACTCTCCTGAAGTCAAGGCCAAGCAATACATCTAAGCATCCCTTTGTCAGGTGTCTCCACGTCTTTACATCCCAGGGCAATAAAACAACACTCTGAATGTGGAGAGTCATATGGGAGTGGGCTTAACTAGCAGCCGGCATATCTGACCACATTCCAGTGCTTCAAAGGAGTGTCTTTCTCCTTAAGCACAGTGTTTATAGACAAAAGAGCAGGTCAACGTGATGGCAATAAGGCGGCTTTCCTCCTCAGAGGCCTCCTGAGGCTTTCCACAATTTATTGTCCCATACTTTTATGACCAGTTTATACCGGCACCCTACAAGCCTTTTTCCCAACAATCTTGAGACACACAGAGAAGAAACACACAGGGAAAAGACAAGGCCATGTGAAGATGGAGGCAGAGACTGGAGTGATGCTGCCACAAGTCAAGGACACCTGAGAGTCTGTTGGAAAACGGGAGACAGGTGAATGAATGCAGACAGCTGTGCCAGGGGTCCCTGAAGACCACTCCCAGATGCAGTGATTCACTAGGTGAACTCACAACACTCAGTTTGTAATCATATTCATGGCAACCACTGATTACTGTGAAAACATACAGAGCAAAACCAGCAAAGGGAAAAGGTACATGTGGCAAAGTCTGGAGGAAGCCTGACACAAGTTTCAAGTTCAGTCTCTTTGGAGTCACACAGGATACACTTGATTCCTCCAGCCACAAGTTGTGACAACACACGTGAAACACTACAGACCAAGGAAGTTTATTAGAGAGAGATTGTGTGCCCATGGTTTTTACTGGGGGCTGATCATGAAGGTGCTTACTGGCTAACATACACCAAAACTCCAGAATCCTAGAGGAAAGCAGGTGTTCAGGATAAACCACATTGTTTGAAAAAACAGGCCGGGCGCGGTGGCTCAAGCCTGTAATCCCAGCACTTTGGGAGGCCGAGACGGGCGGATCACGAGGTCAGGAGATCGAGACCATCCTGGCGAACACGGTGAAACCCCGTCTCTACTAAAAAATACAAAAAAAAAACTAGCCGGGCGAGGTGGCGGGCGCCTGTAGTCCCAGCTACTCGGGAGGCTGAGGCAGGAGAATGGCGTAAACCCGGGAGGCGGAGCTTGCAGTGAGCCGAGATCGCGCCACTGCACTCCAGCCTGGGTGACAGAGCCAGACTCCGTCTCAAAAAAAAAAAAAAAAAAAAAAAAGAAAAAACAACTTAGGCACAGTGAGCCACTCTTATTAGGAAATGGTGAGACAGCCTCCAAAAATCTAAGCTTCCAAACGCCAGATGCTATGGTTTGAATGTTTGTGCCCTCCAAAATTCATGTTGAAACTTACTCTCCAATGCAGTGGTATCAAGAGATGGGCTTTTAGGAAGTGATTAAGTCATGAGAGCTCCTCCCTTGTGAGTGGCATTAAGGCCCTTACACAAGAGGCTTTGGCCAGGCGCAGTGGCTCATGCACGTAATCCCAGCACTTTGGAAGGCTGAGGTGGGAGGATCGCTTGAGGCCAGGAGTTTGAGGCTGCAGTGAGTTGTGACTGCACCACTGCACTCCAGCCTGGGCAACACAGCAAGACCCTGTCTCTTCAAAAAAAAAAAAAAAAAAAAAAAAAGGCCAGGTGTGGTGGCTCACACCTGTAATTCCAGTACTCTGGGAGGCAAAAGTGGGCAGATCACTTGAGCTCAGAACTTGGCAACATAGTGAAACCCCATCTCTACAAAAAATACAAAAATTATCCAAGCGTGGTGGCATATGCCTGTATTCCCAGCTACTCAGGTGGCCAAGGCAGGATTGCTTGAGCCTGGGAGGTTGAGAGGTTGAGACTGCAGTGAGCTATGATGGTGCCACTGCACTCCAGGCTGGGTGACAAAGTGAGACTCTGTATCCAAAAAAAAAAAAAAAAAAAAAAAACCTAAAGAAAGAATAATAGTAATAATAAAAATAAAAGAGGCTTCACACACACATCGGCCCTTTTTGCTCTTCCGCCTTCTGCCACGTGAGGGCACAGCATTATTCACCTCCAGAGAAATAGGGACAAAACACTATATTGAAAGCAGAAATTGGGCCCTCGCCAGACACCAAACCTGCTGGTGCTTTGATCTTACATTTCCCTGTCTCCAGAACTATAACAAATAAATTTCTGTTGTTTATAAATTATCCAGTCTCAGCTATGTTGTTATAGCAGCACCAACAAGACTAAGACAGCATCCTACAATTTAATTCAATTCTGAGACTGTGTATCTGGACATAGTGTCAGATACCACAGATTAAGTGCTCAGTTCAAGCCTGCCCCCAACTTCAGATGCAAGTTGCAAGCAGCAGGTTGTCACCTGTATCTCTGATAGACCAGCTATAAATCAGGATTCACACGGCCTCCTCCTCAGGTTTGATTAATTTGCTGGATTGCTCACAGAACTCAGGAAAACACTTAACATTTACTGGTTTATTTTAACTCTTTTCCTGTCTAGAAAAACGAAGTGCAGCTTGCTGCCAGCGCTTATTTAACTTGTCATAAATATGCTCTTTGAGGCTGCAGTAAATCTGATTTTCAATGTGGAAATAAAATATAAAAGCTGTTCTAGGAGTTATTTCTAATCAGAACTAACATCAGAATCATCTGAATCATCAGAATTGTCTATTTGGAAAAATCGGCTCCATCTAGCGAGTCTTCAGCCAAGAACTGCTTGAGAATGATGTTAACATCACGTGTAGGAATGCTATGTTTTTTAGGATTTGACATTTTCAGTGATCAAGAACTACCACATTTTGTAAATGGAAATACCACTACTAAAAACAGAATGCTATAAATAGAATGATGTCTTTTATTTCCAAAGTCCATCTACTAGAACAATATGAAAATAATAAAAGCGAGACCGTTCATGACGAAGTTATCTCGGGGTAAATGCTCCAGCTGCAAGCATCGACGGTGAATATTCTCAGGGCAAATGGGAAAAGGAATAAAGGATATTACAAAGGATACAGATGAAGAGCCAGATGGAAGGGATAGAACAGGGCAAAGTTTGTAGCAAGGGGCGTTGGACTTCCATGCCCTCCAAGGCAGCTTATTAGAGATTCAGTGCACCACCCCTCAGGCACCTCCACCTGCTCAAGAATCTGTAAGTTCCCCAGAAGTTCACCAATCCTTTTGAGTTTTTATGCCAGTTTCATTATATGGGCATACTTGATTAAAACACTAACCACTGGTGATCAACTCAACCTTCAACCTCCCTGTTGCCAGGCAGAGCTAAAATTTCCAACCCTCAAATCACACAGTTAGTTGCCCTGGCAAGCAGCCTCCCCCATCCTAAGGTCAGCCAGAAGCACCCAGTCACCTGCCATCTCAATGCCACACGAAGACACTTATCCCTGAAGAGGTTCCAAGGGTTTTAGGAGACATGTGCCAGGAAACAGGATAAAGATCAAGCACACATTTCTTATAAATCATAACAATCATAGCTGGGTGCAGTGGCGAGCACGCCTGTAATCCCAACACTTTGGGAGGCTGAGGCGGGCGGATCACCTGAGGTCAGGAGTTCAAGACCAGCCTGGCCAACATGGTGAAATCCTGTCTCTACTAAAAATACAAAAATTAGCCGGGCATGATGGTGCGGGCCTGTACTCCCAGCCGCTCGGGAGGCTGAGGCAGAAGAATCGCTCGAAGCCAGGAGGCGGGGGTTGCAGTGAGCTGAGATCTCATCACTGCACTCCAGCCTGGACAACAGAGCTAGATTCCGTCTGGGGGATGGGGGGAAACTTTGATCCTCAAATACTCAAGGAGACTGATGCTTAAGCAAACTAAATATTGCCTGAGAAGGGCTCCATACTTCTATATTTGAGTCCTTGTGGATAAACTGCAGACAAAATTGAAAACCGAACTTAATCGTATGCACCTGTAACAATAGCTGAGCGTTGCCAATCCCAGCGGCCATAGTGATAGAATGCTGAATGTTCCAATGGCGTTCAAATAAGGCAAACGACGAGTGGTAACCAATCTCACTGTTTCTGGACCTCGCTTCCGATTCCCGTATGTCACTTTTTTGTCTATAAATTTGTTCTGACCACGAGGCACCCCTGGAGTCTCTGTTAATCTATTGTGATTCTGGGGGCTGCCCAATTCGCGAATCGTTCATTGCTCATTTAAACTCCTTTAAAATTAATTCCGCTGAAAATTTTCTTTCATCACTGATTTGAGTAATAATGAAACTTCGGTCTCCCCGCACAGCCGGCTCTGCATGAATTGCTCTTTCTCCATTGCAATTTCCCTATCTTGACAAATCGGTTCTGTCTAGGCAGCCGGCAAGGGTGGGCGGTTATAGTTTCACAACTCAACCACCAGCCAGGGGCCTGGGCTTGTAAAATATCAGATTTTACAAGACTCTGAGCCCCATATACCTGGACCTTCCCTAAACACTTAACACACATCCCTGATTCACCCTAAAACCTACACCAGACACCCTCGTAGGCTGCCCAGCACCCCGGCTTCATCACCGACTTTAAACTGCGGCGTTTGAAGTGATAATAATGGGGTCGGTGATGAAGCCGGTGTGCTGGGCAGCGTCCCCCTACAGTTCTCGATCCAGTGATCGACAGCCCTACTAACAGAGTGACCCTCAGAGACCCCAAACTTTGACGCCGAATCTCAGTCGCTGAACTCGACAGACCGTTAACGCCCGACAACCAGAACTCTCCCATGCCGGACCGCAAAGGCACCCCAACCCAAAGGCTCCACCGCCCAGGCCGCCAGCTCTCCCCACAGGCTCCTCAGAAGCTCCCTGCCACTTTAACCTACTCCACGGAGAGACCCAAACGCTCACCTGATTTTCTCCTGGCTACACCTAAATTCCGTGATTGCTTCCTTTTCTGGCCCTTAAACCCCGGCATTGGCACCGGCCTACGGCGGCCGACGAGGGCGAGAGTCGATTCTGCTGCGCTAGGACGACCGGATTTAGGCTTCTCTTCAGGGACGTAACATGTCCGCACCCTGTGCCACGGCTCTCTGGGCGCGGCCATCTTGGTAGATCTGACGTACAGACGGGAAACAGTTGTTCTTGTATCATTAACCGGGATGGCTCTCCTGAAAACAAAAATCTGAAGCGCAGTAAACATTTTCTAGAGTTTACTGAACAAACAGCAGTTCATGAATTGGGAAGCATCACACCAAAAGAAGTCTCGTGGTCCTTTTATGCTTAAAGCATTAGACGCAAGTATTCATAGGGTGAATGAAGAAGTAAAACAAAGAAATTATTTGATCAGTTACAATTATAAAAATGGATTTTAAAATTTGCCTTGAAAAGTCCCTAATGACATAATAGTATGTGAATTGGCCGCTTTTGATCGGTTGAGATTGAGTTTTGTCTTTCCCTAACACAAGCATTTACCAGAAATGACTCAAGTGAATTGTTGCTTATGTTTACAGGTTAAGCAAGGTTAAGGCTGTTTTTAAGGTCTACCAGGTTTTGTTTTCTCAGGAGTTTTTCAAGTCTGGTCTGCATTTTAATTTTGCTTTGACACAGGAGACAGTGAAATGGCACTGATGTGTTCCCTCTCCTGACACCTCAACCCCTGCACTGTGAGATTAGAGCACCAACAACACTGCACAAGCCACACAGATATTCAGAGGCTCAAATGGAACCAAGGTCAGCACAGTACCAACTATGTCTACCTCAGTGAGCTGGGGAGAGGTGACTGCACCCTTTATTGACTGACTACTAGGAAACTGTCAAGAGGCAGCCCACTGAGCATGGCCATCTTAGGGGAATTTCAGGTGTCCCTACAGCAGAGAACATGCCTTGAGAAAGGGGGGAAAAATAGGCCACTTAGCTTGAGTAGTCAAGGCTCATGACAAGTCACTGCATCTCAGTTACTGACTTTAAAGTTGTGAGTGAGGATCGATATATATATTCATATTAAAGATTGCTTTTTGCTTCAGGCTGTTTGGAAAACACCAAGCATAGAAATTTGAAATTGTGTTCTATGAAAAAACTGGATACAAAAGCCACTATCAAGGCAGGGGGTGGGACTTGACTCAAGAGGCCAGGCTCCAACACTAGACCAAAAAGAGGACTAGCTAAAACAGCAACAGGGCAGAAGCAGCTTTTCATAAGACATACCTGCTAGTATGCCATGTCATGTTTACCATTTCCACGGTAACACCTGGGAGTTATTGCTGCTTTCCATGACAAGCTGATGACCTGAAAGTTACCACCTTTTCCTAGAAATTTCTGCATAATCCACCACTTACTTTGCATATAATTAAAAGTGGGTAGAAATATGACTGAAGGGCTGCCTCTGAGCTGCTACTCTGGGCATACTGCTCCACAAGGAGCAGTACCTCTGCTGCTGTTGTACATTGCCACTTCAATAAAAGTTGCTATCAAAGGCCGGGTGCAGTGGCTCACGCCTGTAATCCCAGCACTTTGGGAGGCCAAGGCAGGCGGATCACGAGGTCAGGAGTTTGAGAGCAGCCTGGCCAATATGGTGAAACACTGTCTCTACTAAAAATACAAAAATTAGGCTGAAGACCATCATTCTCAGCAAAGTATCACAAGGATAGAAAACCAAACACTACATGTTCTCACTCATAAATGGGAGTTTAACAATGAGAACATATGGACGCAGGGAGGGGAATATCACACACTGGGGCCTGTCAGGGGGTGGCAGACTGGGCGAGGGATAGCATTGGGAGAAATACCTAATGTAAATGACGAGTTGATGGGTGCAGCAAACCAACATGGCACATGCATACCTATGTAACGAACCTGCACGTTGTGAACATGTACCCTAGAACTTAAAGTATATATTAAAAAAATACAAAAATTAGACAGGTGTGGTGGCACATGCCTGTAGTCCCAGTTACTCGGGAGGCTGAGGCAGGAGAATGGCGTAAACCCGGGAGGCGGAGCTTGCCGTGAGCCAAGATCCGGCCGCCGCACTCCAGCCTGGGTGACAGAGCGAAACTCCATCTCAAAAAACAAAAAAAAAGAAAGAAAAAAAAAAAAGAAACGTAAGATGAAGTTTTTTTGTAAAATGGAGTTAGTTATGTCAATGTCAAGGGTGCTCTGTACATGTTGGGAATTCAAAACAGACAACTCCCCATTTTTCCCTCCCCCCTCCCCCGAGATGGGGAGTCTCTCTCACTCTTGTCACCTGGAGTGCAATGGCATGATCTTGGCTACTGCAATCTCGTGACCCACTACGCTTGGCCTTAATATTTTCTATTATCGTTTATGTTAACTCTTTTTAAAGAAATCCTTCCCCACATTAAGATCATAGAAACATTATCTTATATTTTCTTCTAACACTTTTAGAGTTTTGCTGTTCAATTCAGGTTTCCAGGGGTTAGCAAACTGCTGCTCATGAGCCATATCCAGTCCACAGCCTGCTTTGCCCTTGAGCTAAGATTGGATTTTAATATTTTTAAAGAGTAAAATAAATAGAATATACAACAGAGATCATATGTAGCCCGCAAAGCCTGAAATACTTACTATCTGGTCTTGCTCCAAAATAGTCTGCTGACTTTTATAGTCTAATACAGGAAATACTGATTTATGTAGGATATGAAGTGGCACTTGTAATCCCAGCCACTGGGGAGGCTGAGGCAAGAGAATTGCTTGAACCTGGGAGATAGAGGTTGCAGTGAGTGGAGATTGCACTAGTGCACTCCAGCCTGAGCAACAAAGTGAGATTCCAACTCAAAAAAGCAAAAAAAAAAAAAAAAAAAAAAATCCCAAAACTCCCCTTGAGGTGCATTTACCAGTTTGTTTACACTATCTTTTTTTTTTTTTTTTTTTTGAGACAGTCTTGCTGTCACCTAGGCTGGAGTGTAGTGGTGCGATCTCAGCTCACTGCAACCTCTGCCTCCTGGGTTCAAGTGATTCTCCTGCCTCAGCCTCCCAAGTAGCTGGGATTACAGGTGTGCATCACCACATCCAGCTAATTTTTGTATTTTTATTAGAGACAGGGTTTCACCATGTTGGCCAGGCTGGTCTCAAACTCCTGACCTCAGGTGATCCACTCGCCTCAGCCTCCAACAGTGCTGGGATTACAGGTGTGAGCCACTGTACCTGGCCTGTGTTTTGAAAATAGATAGATGATCTCTGTTTAAAAAGTCTGATTTTGGCTGCAACTGTGTATATAAAAGACCTCTCAGCAATCTTGTGCCTTGGTTCCCCTGAAACAGATACCTCACCTATATTTGGTTGTTGGTTATCTGGAGACAAATAGTATCCTGTGTGACTGAAAAAGATCCCTGGAATCTGTGCCTGTATGTCTCAGAACACCGTCATATTTACCTGTATTTTATTTCATTGGATTTTATTTTTCATGCTATACTGTAACCTTTGCCTTTCTTGGAGTCTTATGTAAATATAACTTGTGGAGTCATGTGAGACTGTTCAACATCTTACCCTGAGTAACTGCTATAATTGCAGTCACCTATTTTAAGGAAAAACATCGTGCTTGAAAAGGAAACATATTTTTGTAAAATTAAAATCAAGTTCAATGTATTTTAGAATTTATTCTCAATTTAAGAAAACAGTTTAGGAGACTTTCCTGCTACATTCTAGAGAGGGATTAAAAAAAACATGTCTTACATTTGGCTTATGATGTTTCAAAGGGAAACACATCTTGCACACCTTGTGGCTATGAAGGAAAGAGCTTATTTTATTTGACTATAGGATCAAGCCACATTATCCATTCATGCAATAGAACCAGGACTGCAACAATTATTTAATTTCCATCTCTCTGATATCAGGGACTATTTCTCAAACTATTTAGAATTCAGAAGGGGCATGAAACCTGGAAGACTCATGTTCCTCAATCCCCAAATATTTCGTTGGTTTACAAGAAACAAAACCCTGTATAAAGATGATGGCTTCTACTATATTTCATCCAATCTGAGATACCTTTGGTTGTATGGCACACCACAATTTTATACACCAAGTTCTCCATTTAAATACATTAAGCCATCAATTGTATGCCACATTATTTTAGCAGTGGTAATATGTTGGAAAAATGTCTACCTTAGAATTCATGAGACAAAGTTTTACCCAAGAGCAGCACAACATCTTCCAGACCCATTTACAAATACTAGCAAACACTAGGGGCATAAAGATATATAGTATTGTAATGAGTTTTTTACTAAAACAATGAACCACTGCAGTTCTGTGGGGACCCGAAAGCCTGAGGGTCATGACTGGCTCAGCATTCCACTGGAGGCTTTATGATCAAACAGCAAACTGTTTACCATGAATGCAGAATGTGAGCAAACTCGCATCTGCACCTGCCGCCAGAAGGTATGCTGAGGGCAATCACTCCCTGGTGCTGTGCTCCTTGAGATTATCTATTGGGACATCTGGAGCCTACTGTTCAAAGAATGCAGTCATGCAGGCCTGTACTAAATCAAGCAGCTGACTGACAACCACCCCCTCCTCATTTTCTTTACTCAGTAAATAGGAAGTGCTGTAGAAGCTCAGAGCCCTTGTTCACTAGAAGCAAGGAGCCCCTGACCCCTTCTTCCAAACATATTCTTTTGTGTTTATCTTTATTCCCACATTCATCCTCCTTTGTTCAGTCCAGTAGGGTCCATGGCACAGTTCAATTATAATTTACATAGCATTATACAAAGATTCAATGCAGATATTCTATGGGAAGGCTTTATGCACATTTAAGCATACATACTACAAATTCACAATTGTGATGCTAACACATGCAGTTCCCAAATATGAACAATCATTTTTTATAATAAAAATAGGTACAAAACACTTAAATATTTGGTATTATTCTGATATTTTTTGCTTTGTTTTCTGACAAGCATATTTATTTACATATTTAATACTTTCTATAATGCTGATTATATGAGAGCAGAAAAAAAATTATGAAAAAGCATGATTTCCCAGATTCATTAACATACAAATTTATTTTTTCTTTTATTTTCTTTCTTGGAGACAGGCTATCACCCAGGCTGGTGAAATCTTGGTTCACTGAAACCTCCACCTCTTGGCTCAAGTAATTCTCCTGCCTCAGCCTCCTGAGTAGCTGGGACTACACATGTGCACCACCATGTCCAGAAAATTTTTGTATTTTTTGTAGAGACAGGGTTTCACCATGATGAAAACACTGGTCTTGAACTCCTGAGCTCAAACGATCCTTCCACTTTGGCCTTCCAAAGTGCCGAGATTACAAGTGTGAGTCACTGCACCTCACCTAAAGTACAGAAATTCTCCCTTAGTGTCAATTATCTGAAACTGATGTAACTGCCTTTTATCCCAACAACATCCCCACAATCAATAATACATAGATGTTCCTTCCTGTTTGTTCCCACTGGCTTATATTCAATTGACATTTATTGGAAAAGGTATTACTTCCTGACTGGCATCATGCCCAGCACTATTCTCTGATAAGAAATGATGTGTAAGCTTGAAATTAAAGTTTGTTCACGTTTTCTGCAGCCTCGAGGTTTCACTCCTATATTAACCTTGTGGTATAATGAGCTAGCTCTTCTCACTGCAAACTTTCAGATATTCACCTCATTTATTATTTCTCTCCTTTGTGTGTTTTCTGATGTAGAATGAGGCTGAATTTGCGGGAGAAGGTTTTCCAACACTCAGTGCATTCATAAGATTTCTCACCTATATGCGTTCTTTGATGTATAATAAGATGTGACTTCTGGGCAAAAGATTTCTGACATTTGCTGCATTCATGGGGTTTCTCTCCTGTATGTGCTTTCTGATGTAAAACCAGGCTAAACTTGATGGGGAAAGTTTTCCCACATTCACTACATCCACAGGGTTTCTCTCCTGTATGGATTCTTTGATGAGTAGTGAGACTAAACTTATGAGAGAAAGCCTTCCCACACTCAAGGCATTCACAAGGTTTCTCTCCCGAGTGAATTCTCTGATGGATCAGGAGATAGGACTTCCGGCTGAAGGCTTTGTGACATTCTCCACATTCGTAAGGTTTCTCTCCAGTGTGAGACCGCTGATGAATATTCAGGTGTGACTTTTGGCTGAAAGCCTTCTGACACTGACTGCACTCATAGGGTTTTTCCCCTGTATGAGTTCTTTGGTGTAGGATGAGACTAAACTTGATGGAGAACATTTTCCCACATTCATTGCATCCATAGGGTTTTTCTCCCGTATGAGTTCTCCAGTAAGTATTGAGGAATGACTTTACACTAAAGCCTTTTCCACATTCACTGCAGTGATACGGTTTCTCTCCTGTATGAGTTCTCTGATGTCTACTGAGCTCAGATCTCTGGATGAAGGTTTTCCCACATTCATTACACCCATACAGTTTTTCCCCGGTATGGGTTTTTTTAATGTAAAATGAGGCTAAACTTAAGGGGGAATGTTTTTCCGCACTCATCACAACCATAGGGTTTATCTCCTGTGTGAGCTCTCTGATGGCTCATGAGCTGTGACTTATTGCTGAAGCTTTTCTGACATTTGCTGCATCCATAGGGTTTCTCTCCGGTATGAGTTATTTGATGTAAAGTGAGTTTTGACTTATCACTAAAACCTTTCTGACATATACGACACTCAAAGCATTTCTCTCCTGTGTGAGTTATTTGATGTTTATTAAGGCATGACTTATCAGTAAAAGCTTTCCGACATTTATTGCACTCATAAGGTTTCTCTCCTGTATGGGTTCTCTGGTGTAAAATGAGACAGGACTTCCTGCTGAAGGCTGTCTGACACCTACTGCATCCACAGGGCTTCTCTCCTGTGTTTTTTGATGCTTAATGAGGTCCGACTTCTGGGAAAAGCCTTTCCCACAGTCACTGCAGTCATACTGTTTCTTTTGTTTTTGAGGTTTCCAGTGTTTTATGAGCTGTGACTTATGACTGAAAGCCTTTACACATTCATTATATTCATTGTATTTCTCTTCAGCATGAATTTTCTCATGCTTAGGATAAAGAAAAACTTCGTCATACCCATTACATTCATCTTCATTTCTTGCATAGCTTCTATTTTGAATAAAGTACTCTAGATTAGGATTCAGGTGTTTCCCAAGTACAAAAGGGGTATGAAGGTTTGAGCTCAGACGAGATATTATTTTGCCAAATGTATGATATTTGTGGTGCCTCTCCATAGTTTCAAGGCTGCTTTGATTTTCTTGGTGCCATTCTGTGTGATCATTGAATTGCCAGACATCTTCTAGAAAGGAGACCAATTAATCCACTTGATCATGTAATAAAAGGGCTGGATGTTCACAGCAAGGGCCAAGGAGAGAAGAGGAAGTGAAACTGGGTAGAGAATGAAAATCTGAGACATTTGTAAATGGAAGAAGAAAAAAACAGAAGAAACTATGAGAGGTATGAAACACACATAAAATGAAGATAAGGGAGGAAAATTTAGGAATACTTGAAAACGGGGCTATGACTATGGATTAGGGGGATGGAGACAGGGAAAAGCAAGTAAACTAAACATGCCAGGGAGAAAGATTAACCAGGAAAGCAAGTTCTGAGATGAGCCAGAGAGGGATTTGATCAGAGTACCTAAAAGAAGAACATGGATTCTTTTAAAAGTCAAGCAAAAGAGTTCTAATATGGAGAGATTAAAAAGTGGAGGCAGTATTAAGGTATGTGAGGAGCTTACGTCAGCTGTTCTTAGTCACATTCACAGCTTTAAGAACTTCAAAAACATTTCTCCAAACAGCATTTCAGAGGTGCCCCCCTATTTCTGCTTAACTGGGGTATTACTTCACGTTCCCCTACAGGACTGGTTTTTCACTTACCTGGACAAACCTGACTCTGGATTTCTTCCTCTAGTATCCATGGTTTTCCTTGGTCCAACCAGAATAATGCATCTGCTTTGGCAACTTGATACCCTAGAAAAGCATCAAGGAAACTCATAAAGGACACATGAACGCAAATACTAGGGGTACGAGACTTCTGAAAAACTATGTACTTTTTTTTTTCAGCTGGAGTCTCACTCTGTCTCTAGGCTGGAGTGAAGTGGTGTGATCTTAACTCACTGCAACCTCTGCCTCCTGGGTTCAAGTGATTCTCCTGCCTCAGCCTCCCAAGTAGCTGGGACTACAGCTGTGTGCTATGACACCCAGCTAATATTTCTATTTTTAGTAGAGATGGGATTTCACCATGTTGGCCAGCATGGTCTCGATCTCTTGACCTCATGATCCGCCCCCCTTGGCCTCCCAAAGTGCTGGGATTATAGGCGTCAGTCACCACACCCAGCCAAAGATTACATTTAAGGAGTTAAATAATTTGTATCTGGGCCAAGTAAAGGCCTTCAACGTCCTTTGGAAATGAGAGAAAAACACTCTGTTAGAGGCCAGAAAAGTACTAAAAATCTATGATTAAACTGAAGTCTAAAAAAAGTAAAGTATTTGTGAGGCCCGACCCTTTTTAATTACTCAGAAAGGAAGGGCAATTGATTGCCTACACTACCCAGAAAAACTATGCTTACCCAGTGATACCAGGTTGCTATAATTTTCCAACATCACATCTTGGTACAGATTCTTCTGAACAGATGTCTTCTGTGAAACCCACAGCTACATCCTTGAATGACAGTGAGCTCTGTAATAGAACATTCCTACTCAAATTCTAAAGAATTACCATTGTGTAATGCTATTAATATAAATGATAATTTCTTATAATACATTTTCCCAGAGTAAGTTATTTGGCTGCCTTCCATGTAACTAGTTTTGCATTATAATATATAGGAAAAAATGTTTTAGTTAAAATATCCTATTTTGGTACTTCCATTCATTCACTGATTCACATATTTAATCATTCATTCACAAAAGAGAAACAGAACCTCCTTACATCCTTTAATAAAGTATTTAATCTGCAGTCCCCAACTTTTTTGGCACCACGGATTGGTTTTGTGGAAGACAATTTTTCCACATATCAGAGCAAGGGGATGGTTTTGGAATGATTCAAGTGCATTACATTAACTGTGTACTTTATTTCTATTATTATTACATTGTAATATATAATGAAATAATTATACAACTCACCATAATGTAGAATCAGTGGGAGCCCTGAGCTTGTTTTCCTGCAACTAGATGGTTCCAGCTGGGAGTGATGGGAGACACTGACAGATCATCAGGCATTAGATTCTCATAAGGAGTGTGCAACCTAGATCCCTCACATGTGCAGTTCATAACAGGGTTTGAGCTCCTAGAAGTATCTAATGCTGTCTCTGATCTGACAGGAAGGGGAGCTCAGATGGTTATGCACATGATAGGGATTGGCTGTAAATACAGATAAAATTTGCTCACTGGCCTGGCCCACTTCCTCACAGGCCATGGACCAGTAGCAGGGGTTGGGAACCCCTGTTCTAGAGAATCATTCAGCCTGAGGGTGAGCAAGAGACACTTAGCAAAAATTCACTCAAATTCACATTTAGATATGCCAATGCTGATACAGGAAACCATAAGAATACACAAAAATGTTTTGAGATTATTTTAAAGATGGTGAAAAAGGATTAAGGGGGAACTTTCAGGTTTTGCACTATAAACTTCTACATTGTTTGAAAGTTTGATACTGTGAATATTTTCTTTTTTGAAATTCATTCAAGTTGGAGAAGTATTATAAAGATGATGATTTTGTTTAGAGACAGAGTATTGCTCTGTTACCCAGGCTGGAAGGCAGTGGCATGATCACAGCTCACTGCAGCCTTGACCTCCTAAGCTCAAGCGATCCTCCCACCTCAGCCTCCTGAGCAACTGGAACTACAGGTGTGTGCCACCATGCCCAGCTAACTTTCGTATTTTTTTGTAGAGATGGGGTCTCACTATGTTGTCCAGCTGGTTTCAAAGTCCTGGGCTCAACTGATCTTCCCAACTCAGCCTCCTAAAGTGCTGGGATTACAAGGGTGAGCCACCACTGCCCAGCTGACATTGTGAATATTTTGAGCTTAATATAATTGGAATTTTAAAAAAAAAGAAGTAGATAAGTATTGACTTTGAACAGAGAGCTGACACTGCATTCTCGGGTATGAAGAGATTATGAAGGAAAAATCTAAGACTCTGTCAACATAACTTGGAACTGTTTACTAATCAATGTAAATAGGAGTTTCTCTACCTCAGCACTACAGGTTGAGCATCCCTGATTCAAAATTCTGAAACCTATAATGCTCCAAATTCTGAAATTCTTTTGAGGGCTGACATGATGCACAAAGGTCACACTCAAAGACCAGGACATTTCAAATTTTGGATTTTCAGATTAGGGATGCTCAACTAGTAAGTATAATGCAAGCATTCTGAAAAAAAAAAAAAAATCTAAAATCTGAAACACTTCCAGTTTCAAGCATTTCTGATAAGGGATGCTCAATCTGCATTTGTTGGAGGCCAAGAAAATGGGGTCGTGACCAATTCAGTATACCACTGGAGGCTATATGAGCAAACAGAAAACTGTTCTCATGAAAGTAGGATGTTGGAAAACTGACAATTTGCATTGCCTCCAGAAGGAGTGCCACGGGCACTCATACCCCAGGCACAGTGTTCCTTGTGGTTTGTAGGCAGCCTAAAGCCCATGGGACATGATCAACTCAGAATTCCACTGGAAGCTATATGATCAAACAGCAAACTGTATTTCACGAATGCAGGATAAGAGCAAACTCATGACTGTGCCTGCCGACAGAAAGTTTGCTGGAGGCTATCACTCCCTGGCACTGAGGTTATCTACTGCAACATCTAGAGCCTGTTGTTCATGGAATGCAGTCTTGCAAGCCTACTCTGGACCAACCAGCTGACTCCCTTCTTCCACTCCCCTTCTCACTATCTCTTTTGCCTAATAAATATGGAGGGTTGTGTAAAGCTCAGGGCCCTTGTCCACTAGAGGCAAGGTGCTCCCTGACCCCTTCTTCCAAATATATTCTTTTGTCTCTTGTCTTGTGTTTCCACATTTGCCCCCCTTTGTTCAGTCCACCAGGGATTGTGGCAGGGTACATAGTGCCCTCCCAACCCTGGAACAGTGACAGAATCGGGTGCTCCACATTGGTCATCTATAGGAATATCTGAAGACTGTTGTATAAAGAAAGTAATTATGTGTACCTGTGATGAGTCAAAGCAGCTGACCAACCATTACCTCTCTCTCACTATTGATTCCACCTAATAAATATGAAGGGCTGTAGAAGCTCAGGGCTGCCTTTGCTCACTAGAAGCAAGGAGCCCTCTGACCCCTTATTTTAAGATGTATCTTTTTGTCTTTGTCTTCACTTCTACATTCGTCCCCCTTCATTCAATCATGTAGGAACAGACTGCGACATGCACTGACATTTTGGGTTGGAGAATTCTTTATTTGAAGGCCCGGTAGTGTCATCACAGGATGCTTAGCAGCATTCTTAGCCTCTATCCACTAGCTGTGATTAGCACACCCTCCTTTCCCAGGTGTGACAATCAAAAATGTCTCCAGACATTGCCAAATGTCACCTAGGGTCAAAACTGTCTGAAAATGGAAACCACCGAGAAAAAAAAAAAAAAAAAAACAGAATATTGAGGACTCTTTGTGGAAGACCATACAATGGTCATAGAATCCATCCATCTTAAAAATCTCTACATTTTATCCCTGAAAAAAAAAAACAGACCATCAGGAGGCTGTGAACTTTGGCTACAATGTTTTGGAGCCCTGAAGCACTCTGATCACTGAGTTTGGTTTTGGTATTACACCACTGGCTTCTCTGTGGAGGGCACTAACTTCTATATGATCTATGTGATGACTCATCAAATAAATTTCTTCTTATTTAAGTGACATGAAATATTTACTTTTCTAGAGGAGCTTTATCCTCAGGAGAAGGAAACAATTTCTTACTGTGCCCATGTGGTAGACTGCATTTCCCAAAGATGACCACAATAATATCTCACATTCCAAAGAAAACCTTCTGCAAAACCTTGCCACTCCCACACAAAGAGATGGAGCCTATTCCCTTCCCCCTCGAATCTGGCTTGTCTTGGTGATTTGCTTGTACCCACAGAATGCAACAGAGGTGACACAACATAACTTCTGAGGCTAAGACAGAAAAGTGTGGGGGAAGAAAGAGAGATCAGACTGTTACTGTGTCTATGTAGAAAAAGGAAGACATAAGAAACTCCATCTTGTTCTGTACAAAGAAAAATTCTTCTGCCTTGAGATGCTGTTAATCTGTAACCCTAGTCCCAACCCTGTGCTCGCAGAGACATGAGCTGTATTGACTCAAGGTTTAATGGATTTAGGACTGTGCAGGCTGTGCCTTGGTGAAAATGTGTTTGCAGGTAGCATGCTTGGTAAAAGTCATTGCCATTCTCCAGTCTCGAGTACCCAGGGATGCAATGCACTACAGAAGCTGCAGGGATCTCTGCCCAAGAAAGCCTGAGTATTGTCCAAGGTTTCTCCCCACTGAGACAGCTTGATATATGGCCTCATGGGAAGTGAAAGACCTGACCATCTCCCAGCCCAACACCCATAAAGGGTCTGTGCTGAGGAGGAATAGTGAAAGAGGAAGGTCTCTTTGCAGTTGAGATAAGAGGAAGGCATCTGTCTCCTGCTCGTCCCTGGGAATGGAATGTCTCGGTGTAAAACCCAATCATACATTCTATTTACTGAGATAGGAGAAAACCGCCTTATGGCTGGAGGTGAGACATGCTTGTGGGAATACTGCTCTTTACTGCACTGAGATGTTTGTGTAAAGTCAAACATAAATCTCGCCTATGTACACATCAAGGCACAGCACCTTTCCTTAAACTTATTTATGACACAGAGTCCTTTGTTCACATGTTTTCCTGCTGACCCTCTCCCCAGCATTACCCTATAGGCCTGTCACGTCCCCCTCACGGAGAATAGTAGAGATAGTAATCAATAAATACTGAAGGAACTCAGCGACCAGTGCCAGTGTGGGCCCTCCATATGCCAGTTCCCTGGGCCCACTTTTCTTCCTCTATATTTTGTCTCTGTGTCTTATTTCTTTTCTCAGTCTCTCATCTCCACCTTGCGAGAAATACCCACAGGTGTGGAGGGGCAGGATTCCTTCATCTGGCGCCCAAGGTGGGGCACAAACCCACGACCCTGAGATTAAGAATCTCATGCTCTACCAGGTGAGCTAGCCGCAGAATGCAACAGAGGTGACACAACATAACTTCTGAGGCTAAGGCAGAAAAGGCCCTGTAGCCTCATCTTGGCTGTCTCAGAGCCAGCACCATGCTGTGAGAAGCCCATCCACGCCACATGAGAAGGTCACACACAGGTGCTCTGGCTAGCAGCCTCAGCTGAGCCTAGTTTTCAAGTAATCTCAGCCTGGCACATAGAAACAGAGAGGAAGAAGCCTTCAGATGATTCTAGTCCCTAACCTTCTGAGTCTTCCAGCTGAGATTCAAGACATCATGGTGTGAAGATAAGCTGTGCAGTAAAGGATTAACAGAGTGAGTCTGGGTTACCCATAAACTGAACATTCCAAAGAAAGGCTCAGCCTTTGCCTGTCCCTGGGAGGTAACTTCTAAATCAAACTTTTCCAACCTGTGGACCATGGGGTGCACGTGGCCCAGGAGGGCTTTGTTTCGTTTGTTGTTGTTGTTGTTGTTGTTGTTTGAGACAGAGTTTCACTCTCTCGCCCAGGCTGGAGTGCAGGGGCACAATCTCAGCTCACTGCAACCTCCAACTCCCAAGTTCAAGCGATTCTCCCACGTTCAAGCAATTCTCCCACTTCAACCTCCCAAGTAGTTGAGATTACAGGCATGCATCACCATGCCCAGCTAATTTTTTGTATTTTTAGTAAAGATGGGGTTTCACCATATTGGCAAGGCTGGTCTCAAACTCCTCACCTCAAGTGGTCTGCCCACTTTGGCCTCCCAAAGTGCTGGGATTACAGGAATAAGCCACTGTGCCTGGCTTCCAGGAGGGCTTTGAATGCAAAACAAATTTGTAAACTTTCTTAAAACATTATGAGATATTTTAGTTTTTCTTTTTTCTTTTTTCTTTAAGCTCATCAGCTGTTGGTAGTGTTAGTATATTTTATGTGTGACCCAAGACAATTCTTCTTCCAGTGTGGCCCAGGGAAGCCAAAAGACTGGACACTCCTACTCTAAGCCATTGGAATATACTGTCTGATGAGCGTCTTTGTTTGCTGGGAGCCTTGGGTCACACAAGATCATGTATGCTAACAATGTATGATGGGAGCCTTGGGCCACACTGTAGTATAGTGGCCTCTGAAGGGGCTGAAGAATAAGGTCAGCCACTCATGTGATCAGCCTTGCCCATAATAACTAAAGCCAAATAAAAACCCTGGACACCCAGGCTCAAGTGGGCTTCCTGGACTGGCAATATGTCATGCCTGTTGTCACACATCATGGCTAGGACAATCAAACATTGTCTGTGTAACTCCATGGGGTGAGGAAAACTCGAAGCTTCTGCACAGAATCTCCCAAAACTTGCCCTACACACCTTTCTCTGTTTCCTGCCACATCCCCCTCACTGAGATGGTAGAGATAGCGATCAATAAATACTGAGAGAACTCAGAGACCAGTGCTGGTGCAGGTCCTCTCTATGCTGAGTGCTGGGCCCCAGGGCCCATTTTTCTTTCTCTATACTTTGTCTCTGTGTCTTATTTCTTTTCTGTCTCTTGTCCCACTTGAAGAGAAATACTGACAGGTGTGGAGGGGCTGGCCCCCTTCACCTCATAAATATTGAACAAATATAATATGAGGTCTCACTATGTTGCCCAGGCTGGTCCCGAACTCCTGAGATCAAGTGATCCTCCCACCTCCGCCTACCAACGTGCTGAAATTACAGGTGTGAGGCCACTGTGCCCAGGCTCATAATATCCTTTTAATTATGATCATTATGAAACCTCTTCAAATCCACTGGAAAACCAGTAGGAAGTCAAAATATACATATATAACTCACTTGGGACTTGGACATTTTCTGGTGCCCTTAGATACAGCCAGCAACGGGAATATTTGTTCTATTGTTGACTCTGGCTCTTCTCTGAAGCTGGTCACTGGTCAAGGATGATGTATTGATCTTAATACCTTCACTTCCTTCCCTTATAGGAAATATTTTTTCCCAGGAAGCCAGGACCTGAGGATTAAAGGAATTCACTGCCTTAGTAAACTATGATTATAACAGATGTTTTGAGTTGTTTGAGTTGTGTATATGTGTGCCTTAGATACACACATATACACAATTATTTAACTGTTAACTGTGTTTTCTTCAGGTGATAGGTTAATCTAATAATTTAAAGGAAAAAAAAGTAACATACAGTACCAGATGGTTGGTTTTACAAGAAACACAATTATTTTATATAGCAAACACCAACAAAGTCATCTTCATTAAATTATGAAATCCTGCCAAAAACTATACCCAAAGGTCTTCATTTGGAAAAAAACAGTTATAAAGAGAAAGGGGGAGAAAAATCAAAGGAGAAAATTTTAAAAGCCAAAAAAAAAATCCAGAGAAACAGATAGAAGAAGTGGAATACTGTTTGTTAATCCATCTTGGGTACCTACTATGTGCTATGTATTTTTACTATATGAGTAGTTATTAATGATTTTGTTTTTATACAAATAAAAAAAGAATCTCAGAGAAGTTAAAACACTCGCCCATGTTCTCACAGTATAAATGCAGAATACAGATAAAAACCTAAGTCTGCTCAAATCCGAAGTCTGTATGCTTTGCTGAGTCAAACTTACCTGTAGATGTTCTGACTGCTTCCCTAGAAAACCTATACTTAAGGCCGGGCGCGGTGGCTCAAGCCTGTAATCCCAGCACTTTGGGAGGCCGAGACGGGCGGATCACGAGGTCAGGAGATTGAGACCATCCTGGCTAACACGGTGAAACCCCGTCTCTACTAAAAATACAAAAAAACTAGCCGGGCGAGGTGGCGGGCGCCTGTAGTCCCAGCTACTCCGGAGGCTGAGGCAGGAGAACGGCGTAAACCCGGGAGGCGGAGCTTGCAGTGAGCTGAGATCCGGCCACTGCACTCCAGCCCGGGCTACAGAGCAAGACTCCGTCTCAAAAAAAAAAAAAAAAAAAAAAGAAAACCTATACTTAAACATATTAGTAATATATTAATAAAACATATTAGTAATAATGCATATTATTACTAAATAATAAAACATATTATTTATTATTAAATAATAGTAATAAAACACATTAGTAATTGTAGAGAGCCAGAGGCTGGGGAATTGTGACCAAGTCAGCCTTCCACTGAGGCTATATGATCAAACAGCACATTGCTTATCATGAATGCAGAATGTGGGCAAACTCGCTTCTGTCCCGGCCCCAGAAGGTTTGCTGAGGGCCATCACTCCCTGGCGCTGGGATTCTTGAGGTTATGTACTAGGACATCTAGAGCTTATTGTTTGAGGAATGCAGTCTTGCAGACCTGCTTTGGACTGACAACCACCCCCCTTCTCGCTACCAATAAATCCTAAGACAGCTCAAAGTTTAGGGCCCTTGTTCACTAAGAGCAAGGTGCCCCCGACCACTTCTTCCAAATACACTCTTTTGCCTTTTGTCTTTATTCCCTCATTCGCCCTCCTTTGTTCAGTCCAACAGGGTCCACGGCATAGTGGCTCAATGAACAGCGACAGAATTGGATGACATGGTCACATCCGAACACAGGGACACAAGGACATGAATGAAGAAGGTCTGCTGGAGCAGAGGAACTGAAATTGACAAGATGAATGGGGACCCCGGGACGAGTTGGCTGGCAGCAGATATGAGGTCAGTACCTAAAGAGGCACTGTGAGCATTGCTTTAAAGAAGTACTGGGAATGGGAAGTTTTCTGAATCAGGGTAACATGGGGCAGAATTTGTCTATTGAAGAAAAATACTATGTGCAGTTGCTTAAAGTTTTACTTAAACTGGTGCTCAGGTGTGAGGAAAAGAGAGATCAGACTGTTACTGTGTCTATGTAGAAAGAAGTAGACATAAGAGACTCCATTTTGTTCTGTACTAAGAGAAATTCTTCTGCCTTGAGATGCTGTTCATCTGTAACCCTAGCCCCAACCCTATGTTTGCAGAGACATGTGCTGTGTTTACTCAAGGTTTAATGGATTTAGGGCTATGCAGGATGTGCTTTGTTAAACAAGTGCTTGAAGGCAGTATGCTTGGTAAAAGTCATCACCATTCTCTAATCTCAAGTACTCAGGGAAACAATAATACACTGCAGAAGGCCGAGGGACCTCTGCCTAGGAAAGCCAGGTATTGTCCAAGGTTTCTCCCCATGAGACAGTCTGAGATATGGCCTCCTGGGAAGGGAAAGACCTGACTGTTGCCCAGCCCGACACCCATAAAAGGTCTGTGCTGAGGAGGATCAGTGAAAGAGGAAGGCCTCTTTGCAGTTGAGATAAGAGGAAGGCATCTGTCTCCTCCTGTCCCTGGGAATGGAATGTCTCGGTGTAAAACCCGATTGTATGTTCTATTTACTGAGATAGGAGAAAACTGCCTTATGGCTGGAGGTGAGCCATGCTGGCGACAATACTGCTCTTCAATGCACCAAGGTGTTGGTGTACGTGCACATCAAGGCACAGCACCTTTCCTTAAACTTATTTATGACACAGAGCCCTTTGTTCACATGTTTTCCTGCTGACCCTCTTCTGACTATTACCCTATTGTCCTGCTTCAACCCCCTCTCTGAGATGGTAGAGATAGTGATCAATAAATACTGAGGGAATTCAGAGACCAGAGCTGGCGCATGTGTTCCGTATGCTGAGCGCTGGTCCCCTGGGCCCACTGTTCTTTCTCTATATTTTGTCTCTATCTCTTATTTCTTTTCTCAGTCTCTTGTCCCGCCTGATAAGAAACACCCACAGGTGTGAAGGGGATGGCACCCTTCAACTTATGAAAAGTCAGTGGGACTTTAAAAATCCCAATGCCTTGCAAAACCCAAAGACTTCCGAAGCTCCAACCCCGCTATGAATTTCTTGGGTACCCATGCCTGCCTACGTCATACTTAAAATACCAGCACAAGGCCACCCCAGATCATCCTAGTTGATTCCTACAGGGAAACTATCACTGGTCTATCGAGACACAAACACTCAGACCCTCGTAACTCTCAGTAACCACTGAAGATCCTCAAAGGCAAGAAAAACTTCAGCCCCAACAATGACCTCCCTACAAGGCCACCCCATTCACTGACCACCTCCAAAGATGCCCCAATACTAATCTAACTCAGGGACATTTCAGCCACTGACCTCACCTGTTGGACACTCCAATTAGTGACCCTGAGAAGAACGGGGGTCATTATCCTTGGGGATAATCACTGACTTATCCCCAAGGATGTCTCAACTGTTGACATTGTGCCCTTCAATGCTGTCCCAAGAACTGAACTTCCCCCAGAAGGCCTAAGGTACTGATACACCCCCAAAAGATAGGCAATTTCCTTCAATAACACGTCAATCACATCCTGGGAAAAATCACAATTGCTGAATCACTCTGTGGATCACTCCAATCACTAATCTGCCTCCAAGGTCGCCCTAGTCCGCGACCTTGGGGTTAGACAAAGGTTAACCTCAAGCACTAACGTCCTCTAGCCCACCCCAATCCCTCCAGCCCACCCCAATACCAATCTCAGGGAAAGCTGGCAGCTTTCCCTACCATCCCTTTTCCCCACACTGGCTAGCTCCCCTCATGGACGCCCCAGACTCTCCTACCATAAATCTCAAATCTCCACAAACCCAACTCCTGATTCTGCTCCGCGAACGTGAAACTGAGCCCCCTTAAAAGATCCTGGGCGCACCAGCTGGGTCGCAAGCGCCCTGGTCCATCACTTTTGCTACAGACTCACAAGCCTGGCTGCTCCACCTCACTGGTCAAGTTTAATCTCTAGAGCCGCCAAGTCTGCAGTCTTCCAGTCATCACCTTGGGCCCATTAGATTCAGCTTCCCGGTCTTTTAAGACACAGAGGCTGAGAGTATGGGGGTGCTCTCGTAACTGATACATATCAGGGCCGCCATCTTGAAAGATTCTCCCTACACAATCTCCCCGCCCACGATAATTTTATTGGTCCGGGTTGAGTCCATCGTGGGGGTCGCCAACGACAATGCGCATGCGCCATCCCATCGCTGTGCAACACAGGTCCAATCCTGCCCGGCAAGGTGCACCAAGCTTAGCATGGCCTATGTTTTTGCTGCTTGTAAGTAGGAAGCAGCTCCACGTTACAGCATGCGCGGCCATCTTGGAGAAGGTGTACATATCCGTACAGAAAACAGCGACGTCCCTTAGGGGAGCAGGTGAAACGACCTCCAGGAATGCTTATGGGGAACAGTATAGGGTTTGGAGATCACTGTGGGCACAGGGTAATCAGAGCCAGCTGAATGAAAAGATCTCCCTCACCCAGGGTTAGTGGTGGGTATTGGGTGACATCTCCAGGGTGAAAGGTGAAGGTAAAGGGACAGTAGGGGGCGGAGCTAATAGTGAGGGCGGGGCTTTTCTGTTGACCAAGTTGGAGCCCAGAAAGGATTGGTAGAAATTTTTGTGCAAGCTGCATGTCAAATCAATAATTTCTACTAAGTTTTGGAATTGCTGATCCAAAGAAAATGAAAAATTTTAATTGAGTAAATAATTCCAGATTGTTGTCCAAAAAATGTTCTATTAGTGTATATACTATACTAGCTGCTATCCATTGTTCCCAAGAACTCCACTGAAAACTACTAGTTAATATTTTAAGTGTATACACTTTTTTTGAATAGGTACCTATGTCAAGCATAATATTTGCATTATCTGACATAATACTATAAAAGCTGTAGATGGTAGACATAAATATTACCTTCATTCTGCATATTTAAAAAGGCTTAGGGGCTGGGTATGGTGGCTCACCCCTGTAATCCCAGCACTTTGGGAGGCCAAGGCGGGAAGATCACCACGTCAGGAATTCAAGACCAGCATGGCCAACATGATGAAACCCTGTCTCTACTAAAAATACAAAAATTAGCTGGGCATGGTGGCGCACACCTGTAATTCCAGCTACTCGGGAGGCTGAGGTAGGAAAACTGTTTGAACCAGGACCCAGGAGGCGGAGGTTGCAGTGAGCCAAGGCACTCCAGCCTGGGCTACAGATCTAGACTCCGTCTCAAAAAAAAAAAAAAAAAAAAAAAAAAAAACGCTTAGAAAGGCTAGGTCTATTGCAATACATATTTCCTCGCAACCTTGGCCGTTTAATTTTGTCGATCTTAAGGGTGAATTGCGGGGGAAAGAAAGAGAGATCAGACTGTAGAGAAAGGAAGATGTAAGAAACTCCATCTTGATCTGTACTAAGAAAAATTCTTCTGCCTTTAGATGCTGTTAATCTGTAACCCTAGCTGCAACCCTGTGCTCGCAGAAACATGTGCTGTGTTGACTCAAGGTTTAATGGATTTAGGGCTGTGCAGGATGTGCTTTGTTAAAAAGTGTTTGCAGGCAGTATGCTTGGTAAAAGTCATTGCCATTCTCCAGTCTCGAGTACCCAGGGACACAATACACTGCAGAAGGCCGCAGGGACCTCTGCCCAAGAAAGCCTGGGTATTGTCCAAGGTTTCCCCTACTGAGACAGCCTGAGATATGGCCTCTTGGAAAGGGAAAGACCTGAGTGTCCCCCAGCCCGACACCTGTAAAGGGTCTGTGCTGAGGAGGATTAGTGAAAGAGGAAGGCCTCTTTGCAGTTGAGATAAGAGGAAAGCATCTGTCTCCTGCTCCTCCTGATGGTAAGTTCAATTTACTGAGATAGGAGAGAACTGCCTTAGGGCTGGAGGTGAGACATGCTGGCGACAATACTGCTCTTTACTGCATTGCGATGTTTGTGTAAAGTCAAACATAAATCTCGCCTATGTACACATCGAGGCACAGCACCTCTCCTTAAACTTATTTATGACACAGAGACCTTTGCTCACATGTTTTCCTGCTGACCCTCTCCACACCATTACCCTATAGTCCTGCCACATCCCCCTTTCCGAGATGGTAGAAATAGTGATCAATAAATACTGAGGGAACTCAGAGACCAGTGCCGGCGGCGTGGGTCCTCCATATGCTGAGCGCAGGTCCCCTGGGCCCACTTTTCTTTTCTCTACACTTTGTCTCTGTGTCTTATTTCTTTTCTCAGTCTCTCATCCCACCTGACAAGAAATACCCACAGGTGTGGAGGGGCTGGCCCCTTCATGAATAAAAATCTTACCTTAGTTTTATTTCATATTTTATAAGTTGCTTGTTTATTTACTTCAGTATTTTTTTCAACTTTATATTGGTTCTCTTTTTCTTATTCATACTGTGAATATTAACACCTGTTAATTCTGCCATTCCCCCCACCTCTAGATTTGTCTATATGGACTTTTCATATAAATGCAATCATATAATCTTAAGTCTTTTGTGACTGGCTTCTTCCTTTAGGACGTTTTCAAGGTTCATTTATGTTTTAGCATGTTTCAGCACTTCATTCCTTTTTATACCTGCATAATATTCTAATGTATGGCTATAGTTGAAGGGGTGGCCTGCCCCTCCACACCTGTGGGCATTTTTTTGTCAGGTAGAACGAGAGACTTGAGAAAAGAAAGAGACACGGAGACAAAGTACAGAGAAAGGAAAGTGGGCCCGGGGGACCAGTGCTCAGCATATGGAGGACCCATGTGGGCACAGGTCTCTGAGTTCCTTCAGTATTTATTGATCATTATCTTTACCATCTCAGAGAGGGGGATGTGGCAGGACAATAGAGTAATAGTGGGGAGAGGGTTAGCAGGAAAACATGTGAACAAAGATCTCTGTGTCATAAATAAGTTTAAGGAAAGGTGCTGTGCCTTGATGTGCATGTAAACAAACATCTCCACAAACATTTCTATGCATTAAACGGCAGCATTGCCACTACCACATCTCACCTCCAGCCCTAGGGCGGTTTTCTCCTATCTCAGTAAATAGAACATACAATCAGGTTTTACACGGGTTTCGCATTGCCCAGGGACGAGCAGGAGACATATGCCTTCCTCTAGCTCAACTGCAAAGAGGCCTTCCTCTTTCACTAATCCTCCTCAGCACAAACCCTTTATGGGTGTCGGGCTAGGAGACGGTCAGGTCTTTCCCTTCCCATGAGGCCATATTTCAGACTAGCACATGCGGAGAAACCTTGGACAATACCTGGCTTTCCTAGACAGAGGTCCCTGTGGCCTTCCGCAGTGTTTTGTGTCCCTGGGTACTAGAGATTAGCGAATGGCCTTTTACCAAGCATACTGCCTTCAAGCACTTTTTTAACAAAGGACATCCTGCATAGCCCTAAATCCATTAAACCTTGAGTAAACACAGCACACGTCTCTGCAAGCACAGGGTTGGGGGTAGGGTTACAGATTAAGAGCATCTCAAGGCACAAGAGTTTCTATAGTACAGAACAAAATGGAGTCTCTTATGTCTACTTCTTTCTACATAGACCCAGTAACAGTCTGATCCCTCTTTCTTTTCCCCACAATACTACATTTTATTTTTCCCTTCATCAGATGATGGATAATTGAGTTGTTTTCACTTCAGGCTATTATAAATAATGCTGCTATAAACATTCATGCACAAATTTTTGTATGGACATGTTTTTATTTCTCTTGGATATAAACCCAGGAGTGAAACTGTCAGATCATATGGTCAGTATGTTTAACCATTTGAGGAACTGCCAGATTATTTTCCAAAGTGGCTGCACCATTTTACATTTCCACCAGCAGTATGTGAAGGTTCCAGTTCTTCCATATCCTCACTACACTTGTTATTCCGTGTAAATGGAATCATATAACATGTTCTCTCTTCTCTCTTTCTGCCTGGCTTCTTTCTCTCAGAATAAGGTGTAGGGGAAAGAAAGAGAGATCAGATTGTTACTGTGTCTATGTAGAAAGAAGTAGACATAAGAAACTCCATTTTGTTCTGTACTAAGAAAAATTATTCTGCCTTGAGATGCTGTTAATCTGTAACCCTAGCCGCAACCCTGTGCTCGCAGAAATGCGCTGTGTTGACTCAAAGTTTAATGGATTTAGGGCTGTGCAGGATGTGCTTTGTTAAAAATGTGTTTGCAGGCAATATGCTTGCTAAAAGTCATCGCCGTTCTCCAGTCTCGAGTACCCAGGGACACAGTGCACTGCGGAAGGCCGAAAGGACCTCTGCCCAAGAAAGCCTGCGTATTGTCCAAGGTTTCTCCCAACTGAGACAGCCTGAGATATGGCCTCATGGGAAGGGAAAGACCCGACCGTCCCCCAGCCCGACACCCATAAAGGGTCTGTGCTGAGAAGGATTAGTGAAAGAGGAAGGCCTCTTTGCAGCTGAGATAAGAGGAAGGCATCTGTCTCCTGCTCGTCTGGGAGGAATGGAATGGAATAGAATGTCCTGGTGTAAAACCGGATCATACATTCTATTTACTGAGAAAGGAGAAAACCGCCTTATGGCTGGAGATGAGACATGCTGGTGACAATACTGCTCTTTACTTCTCTTTGTGTAAAGTCAAACATAAGTCTGGCATACGTACATACCAAGGCACAGCACCTTTCCTTAAGCTTATTTATGACACAGAGTCCTTTGCTCACGTTTTCCTGCTGACCCTCTCCCCACCATTACCGTATAGTCCTGCCACATCCCCTTCACTCAGATGGTAAATATAGTGATCAATAAATACTGAGGGAACTCACAGACCAGTGCCGGCGCGGGTCCTCCATATGCTGAGTGCCGGTCCCTTGCACCCCCTGCGCCCACTGTTCTTTCTTTATACTTTCTCTGTGTCCTATTTCTTTTCTCAGTCTCTCGTCCCACCTGACAAGAAATACCCATAGGTGTGGAGGGGCTGGCCCCCTTCATAAGGTTGTTGACATTTATCTATAATGGTGCATACATCTGTGATTTGTTCTTTTATTATTGTTGAGTAGTATTCCAGGGTATGATTACATTACCATTTGCTTATACATTCATCTACTGATGGACACCTGGACTGTTTCCTGTTCAGGGTATTATGCATAAAAGGACCAAGAACATTCTTGTGAGACTTTGTGAGGACATATAGTTTCATTACTGTTGAATAAATATTTAGGAGTGAAATTCCTGAGTCATAAAATTCTTGCTTTTATTTTGCAGTTCTCCTAAGGAGTCATATAGTTCTGTAAAGCTTTTTACTCTTCACAGATTCGATATTTTAAGTAACATGGTATGCTTCTGAAATGGAGTTTGCATTTTGGGGCATTTTCTATAGATTTATCATGAAGGACACGTGAAAACTCTGTTAGAAATAGAAACACTCCACTACACGCGAATTTCCTTCTCATTCTTGCAATGGAATTGTCTTAATTTAGGTTGGATCAGAATTAGAATTTACATTATGATGACTATGTAAATAATATTTATAGGTCAGTCAGGTAGTATCCTATGATTTCTTTTCTTGCATAACTTTTTTTTTTTTCTTTTTTCTTTTTTTCCTCAAGAAGAGGTTGCCAAGGCTGCGTGGTGCAGTGGCTATTGATAGGTGCGATCATAGCTCACTGCAGCCTGGAACTACTGGGCTCAAGCGATCTTCCTGCCTCGGTTTCCCCAGTAGCTGGGACTACATGTGCGCGCCATCGCGCCCGGGCTTGCACAACTTTTCATTCTCCCAGAGTCGTCTTATTTATTCCTTATAGAATTTTAGGCACTTGGTTCTCGGAAAGCCCCGACCTTAAGATTGACTCCACCTCCAGCAGAGGGAAGCCCTTCTCCTCTCTTAAGAAAAATTCCCTCCTCCCACATTGGATTCCCTTTTCCTGTTGACTCCTGGCTGCTCTCCTTACCTGCACTGGGCGGTGACCATGTCCCTCAAACGTAAATAAGGTTCCGGCTGGTCGCTGTTTTTTCACTTTCCGTTGACGGGGTGAACAATATCCTGGTACCTCAATTGCTTCTCCACACCCTTTTTGTCCTAAAAAATCTTCCTCTTGCCCATGTAGCTAGAAGCGTTTTCGCGGTATATAACTCAGGGTGCGATTGTTCTTTTTCCTCAGCGGAGACAGCGTTTTCACTTGTACGGACACCTAACTTCTAAGATGGCCGCACCCATTGTGTCATTCCGGTCATTCTTTGTGCAAAGCGGATGACTTTTCCCCCCAGCCCGCTAAGGTGCACGTAGCCCATCCCGTGTTTGTCTTGGCTAAGCTCGAGCCTCTGAAAATAAATGAAACTTGAGTGCAGGATTTAGGTGCCAAAATATGGGGTTCTTCACGGTCCCGAGCCATCCCTGCATACTTGGGCAGAAAAGATCCACTTTACCTTCCGTACGTGCAGGATTCAAAGATGGCCGCCTTCAGTATCCGTGACGAGAGGACGCGAACTTACTACCGCCCAGTCGTCCGTGCTCCGTACACCTGCAACTTCAGACCTTCGTCGGCCGCCGTAGGCCGGCTTGGAGGCTGTGGGAGGGCCCAGAAGTGGAAGAATTCAGGAAAAGTGCAGGCTCAGGGAAGTGTCGGTGGGTTCCCCGGAAAATCAGGTCTGTGTGTGGGTCCGTCTGTCAGGATGAGGGGAGGAGGGTGTCTGTGAGCGTCCGTTTAGTGCGGAGTCGTGGAGTTTGTGGGGGAAGCTGGAGCAAGTGGGAGTCGGGATGTTGGAGTTGGGGCGTCTCAGGATTCAGCCCTGAGGGATCCCAGTGGTCAGTGGTCAGTCTGTCGAGCGCAACGCTTGGAAGTCCGTGATCAGGGTTTGGTGCCTTTACGGGTCACTCTGTAGGGCTCGGTGGTTGAGGACTGGAGTGAGGAGTGGTTTTTGTCAAGGAAAACGGTGTCTGCCGTGGATTCGGGATTTTATTTTTTTATTTTTGAGACAGGGTCTCGCTCTGTCACACAGGCTTGAGTGCAGTGGCGCGATCGTGGCTCACTGCAGCCTCCATCTCCCGGGGCTCAGGTGATCTTCCCACCTCAGCTTTCCCGAGTAGCTTGGACTACAGGTGAGCGCCACCACGCCTATCTATCTAATTATCTATCTATCTATTTTATCTATCTATCTATCTATCTATCTATCTATCTATCTATCTATCTATTTATTGCAGAGATCTATCTATCTATCTATATCTATCTATCTATCTACTTATTGCAGAGATCTATCTATCTATCTATCTATCTATCTATCTATCTATCTACTTATTGCAGAGATGGGGGTCTCACTATGTTGCCCAGGCTGGTCTCCAACTCCTGGCCTCAAACGATCCTCTCACCTTGGCCTCCCAAAGTGCTGGGATTACGGGCGTGAGCCTTCGCTCCAGGCTGTAATCAGGATTTAATATGTGACTCAGTGAGGAGGAGCCCGGGTTCATGTGAACCTGGGTGTGTGGTCCAGGTTTTAGGATTAATCTTAGGGGGTGTGACCAGCGTTAGGGAGATCTAGACGCTTGTGAAGGCTGAAGCCTTGGCAGCCGAGGCATGCTGATTGGTGTGTGTGCTGAAGTCCAATGGCAATTCCCTCTCAGTCCCTTTTAAGTTTCTCTGCAAGGACTGGTTTACAGACCTCATTTGACTTCTCACATCACTCCTCCCTCTCATCCTGGTAAATAGGAAACCTTGGGGAAGATCAAAGATTAATCAAATCTGGCGCGGTGGTTCACACCTGTATTCCCAGCATTTGGGAGGCCAACGTGGGCAGATTGCTTGAGCCTAGGAGTTGCAACCAGCCTGAACAACACAGCCTGTCTCTCCAAAAAAAGACAAAAATTAACTGGGTGTGGTGACACATGCCTGAGTCCCAGCTACTCACCTGACCCTTAGGAGGTCTAGGCTGCAGTGAACTATGATTGAGCCACTGCACTCCAGCTTGGGCAACAGAGTGAGGCCCTGTCTCAACAGAAAAAAAGAAAGAAAGAGAGAGAGAGAGACAGAGAGAAAAGGAAAAAAACAAAAAAAGAAAATGATACGGTTTCTATTAAAGATTTTCGTCTTTCTTCCTCAAGTTTACTGTGTGAATGTATGTATACACACACATAAATATTTTCTTTCAGGTTCTGACACAAGTAAAACAACATCTCTCTTATCCCAAAATGTGTTCCCCAGTAATGACTTTTGATAAGATTTTCGTATATTTTAATTTCAGTTTTCTATGCTTGATTTTTCACAATTCAGATAAACTACTGAAACATTGGTATAATTTGCCCTATTTAATTTTATATTATAACATTCTTATACTAAACATATCATACATGTTTTTGTTTAAAAACTTTTTTTAAGATTTCTGTAATAGTATACCATCAAGAGGCAAAACTGCACCATTGTGACTTGAATCACTAAGTATATGGATATATTTAGATAGAATTTTAAGACTTAAAATGTTCACTTATCACTTTTAAGAACTGGTTATGATTCTGTGTTTACCCAAACATGTTTCTCCCTGACTCTCATCAGCACCTTGGTTTTTAATTTTTTTGCAATTGTAAATGGTGTATTTTTATTTTTGACCTTTCTGTTCTCTTCCAATTTACTCTTACATAGAAGAGCAATTAGTTTATAAAATATTTACATTGTTTTTGGTCACCTTACTGAACAAGCTTCCCTGTTCTCCAGGTTACAAAACTTTTCAAACATATAACACGATTTAAAGAACTTTACAATTGAATACCTGTATGCCTACCACCTGGATTTTATCATCATTTTATTGTGTTTCTTTTATTACATATCTATCTGTATATCATCCTTCTACTCATCATTAATCCATCTTTTTTTCTTTTTGTAGAGATGGCATCTCACTATGTTGTCCAGACTGATCTTGAACTCCTGACCTCAAGTGATCCTCTCTCCTTCGCCTCCTAAAGTGCTGGGATTCCAGGTGTGAGCCACCTCACCCGGTCACATTTATCCATCTTGTAAAATATTGCTTTGTTTTTTGGGGGCATTTCAAAGTAAGTTGCAGACATTCATACATTTGCCCCTAAATATTTTAGTAGGTTTATCATAATTAAGTTCTACTGACAGCTTTTCCTAATTACAGGTCTATTAGTCACATACTGTATAATTCAGTGGCTTTTACTATGTGCAGTCATCACCAAAGTCAATTTTAGAACATTTTCATCACTTAAAAAGAAGCCCCGTACCCTTTTGTTGTACAACCACTACTTGCAGTCACTTCATATTCTCCCCTCCAGTAGACCCTGGCAACCACCCATGTGCTTTCTGTCTCTTTTTGTAGAGTGCCTGATTCTGTCGCTGTTCGGGGCGCCACTTGTAACCGACCACAATCCCTGGTGGACTGAACAAAGCGGGGCAAATGCTAGAATAAAAGACAAAGATAAGGCCGGGCGTGGTGGCTCAAGCCTGTAATCCCAGCACTTTGGGAGGCCGAGACGGGCGGATCACGAGGTCAGGAGATCAAGACCATCCTGGTGAACACGGTGAAACCCCGTCTCTACTAAAAAATAAAAAAAAAAACTAGCCGGGCGAGATGGCGGGCCCCTGTAGTCCCAGCTACTCCTCGGGAGGCTGAGGCAGGAGAATGGCGTGAACCCGGGAGGCGGAGCTTGCAGTGAGCTGAGATCCGGCCACTGCACTCCAGCCTGGGCGGCAGAGCGAGACTCCGTCTCAAAAAACAGACAAACAAACAAAAAGACAAAGATAAAATAGTATATTTGGAAGAAGGGGTGGGGGCACCTTGCCTCTAGTGGACAAGGGCCCTGAGCTTTACGCAGCCCTCTGTATTTATTAGCCAAAAGAGATAGAGAGAAGCGGGGTGGGGGAGGGGAGGGGGGGTGGCGGTGGGAGTGGTTGCGGGGGAGGCAGGTGATTGTTGAGTAATTGTCAGTCGGGCCCTTTGGTTCACAGCAGGCTTGTGAGACTGCATTCCTTTAACAATAGACTCTAGATGCCCCCGTAGATGGCCTCAAGGAGCCTGGCGCCAGGGAGTGATGGCCCTCAGCAAACTTTCTGGGACAGGTACAGAAGCAAGTTTGCCCACATTCTATACTTATGATAAACAGTTTGCTGTTTGATCATGTAGCCTCCAGTGGAATGCTGAGTTGATCACCATCCCTTTGGCCTTTTCAGCTCCCAACATTTTTTTTTTTTTTTGAGACAGAGTTTCACTCTCGTTTCCCTGGCTGAAGTGCAATGGCTTGATCTCACCTCACCGCAGCCTCTGCCTCCCGGGTTCAAGCAATTCTGCCTCAACTAGGATTACAGGCATGCCCCCACCACACCCGGCTAATTTTGTATTTTTAGTAGAGACTGGGTTTCTCTATGTTGGTCGGGCTGGTCTCGAACTCCTGATCTCAGATGATCTGCCCACCTTGGCCTCCCAAAGTCCTGGAATTACAGGCATGAGCCACCGCACCCGGCCAGTGTGCTTTCTGTCTCTATGCATTTACCTAATCTGGGTATTTTATATAAATGAAATCATATAATGTGACATTTAGTGTCTGATATTTTCTTTTTTTTTTGAGACAGGGTCTCACTCTGTTGCCCAGGCTGGAGTGCAGTGGTGTACTCTTGGCTCACTGCAACCTCTGCCTTCTAGGCTCAAGCAATTCTCATGCCTCAGCCACCCTAATAGCTGGGATTACAGGCGCACACCACCATGCTTGGCTAATTTTTTAACTTTTTATAGAGATGGAGTTTCTTCATGTTGCCCAGGGTGGTCTTGAACTCTTGAGCTCAAAGCAATCTCCCCGCCTTGGCCTCCCAAAGTGCTGGGATTACAGGTGTGAGCTCCTGCACCTGAGTGTCTGACATTTTCACTTAGTATAATGTTTTTGTGGTTGTGGGTTGTGTGCTGGGCTACTCCTTTTTTTTTTTTGAGACGGAGTCTCGCTGTGTCGCCCAGGCTGGAGTGCAGTGGCCGGATCTCAGCTCACTGCAAGCTCCGCCTCCCGGGTTCACGCCATTCTCCTGCCTCAGCCTCCCGAGTAGCTGGGACTACAGGCGCCCACCACCTCGCCCGGCTAATTTTTTGTATTTTTTAGTAGAGATGGGGTTTCACTGTGTTAGCCAGCATGGTCTCGATCTCCTGACCTCGTGATCCGCCCATCTCAGCCTCCCAAAGTGCTGGGATTACAGGCTTGAGCCACCGCGCCCAGCCTGGGCTACTCCTTTAATGATTAGCCAGGGCATCTGTAAACCTGCCTTACCCTTCACTTCCTGCTTGCACTGAACCTGTAGACATCAACTAGAAGGAACGTTTAGAGTCTTCTCAGGTCTTTTCTCAGCCAGCATCCTCCCCTGTGCATGCATGTGGCTTTATAAATTCCTCAGTCTATACGAGTGCTTTTGAATGGCATGATTTCCCCAAGACACTTTCCTCCTAGCTTTTTCTCTCAACCTTTCCTCTATGGCTCAAGTGTAATCTTTTGCCCCAGGCAGCTGAAGGTTGTTGTTCTGCTTCACAAAGTTTTTGAGAAATGCCCGTTACTTTTCCTCCCTGAGTGAGTTCCAAAACAGGAAGGGGCCTGTTGCGTAGGTCCTTCAGGTAGTTAGAAAAGACAACAATCAATTTTTTATTTTTATTTTTGAGACAGGGTCTCACTCTGTCACCCAGGGTGGAGTACAGTGACGAGATCATGGCTCACCGCAGACTCAAACTCCTGGGCTCAAGTGATCCTCCCACCTCAACCTCCCAAAGTGCTGGGATTACAGGCGTGAGCCACTCCACCCAGCTAAACAAAATTATTTGTGAATAAAGCCTATTCTGTTCCCTCCAGGGCCTGAATCCAGGATCCCACATTGGGGATGTTGGCCGCAATGTTTAAGACCATCACTGAGCTGGGGAGGGGGTGGAGCAAAGACAAGTAAAAATGGCCCAGAACTTTCCTACTTTTTTTTTTTTTTTTTTTTTTTTTTTTTTTTTTTTGAGACGGAGTCTCGCTCTGTCGCCCAGGCTGGAGTGCAGTGGCCGGATCTCAGCTCACTGCAAGCTCCGCCTCCCGGGTTTACGCCATTCTCCTGCCTCAGCCTCCCGAGTAGCTGGGACTACAGGCGCCCGCCACCTCGCCCGGCTAGTTTTTTTGTATTTTTAGTAGAGACGGGGTTTCACTGGGTTAGCCAGGATGGTCTCGATCTCCTGACCTTGTGATCCGCCCGTCTCGGCCTCCCAAAGTGCTGGGATTACAGGCTTGAGCCACCGCGCCCGGCCACTTTCCTACTATTTTTAAGTCACCGTTTTGTTGTTGTTTGTTTTGTTTCTCTGAGATGGAATCCAGCTCTGTTGCCCAAACTGGAGTGCAGTGGCGTGATCTCAGCTCACTGCAACCTCCACCTGCCAGGTTCAAATGATTCTCCTGCCTCAGCCTCTTGAGTAGCTGGGACTACAGACATGTGCCACCACACCCGGCCACTTTTTATATTTTTAGTAGAGATGGGGTTTCACCATATTGGCCAGGTTGGTCTTGAACTCCTGGCCTCAAGTGATCCTCCTGCCTCCGTCTCCCAAAGTGCTAGGATTATACGCAGGCATGAGCCACTGTGCCTGGCCAGTTGCCTTTTTTTTTTACTCAACATTTGCTCTGTTGTTGTGAACCTTTGACTATTTTTCAGAGTCCTGACCAAGTTTTTGTTTCATTTTTTATTGTTTTTACTTGATTTTTTGATAGTGTTTTTACTTGAGTTTTTGATTTTTATGTAGAGGGGCGGACTCTTGGACCTACCTACTCTGCTATTTTCACTCAATGAGATTTTCCTCCACAGTATACTTGATTTTGTTTTTTCTGTTGTTGGTACTTTTAAAAAAGAAATAAGCTGATGCAAGTGTACCTTCAGTGATATCCTCTAATCCACCCCCTTTCTTCTCCTCCATCCCTAGGGATAACTATTCTCTTGAACTAATTTCATATAATACATGTTTTATTAAATGTGTACATATCCAAAATTAATACATAGTCTTGTTTTATGTTTTTTAATTTTTTAAATATACTTTTCTTTGTTGTTTCTTTCATATGATGATGATTTGTGAACATGTCCTGTTTGGTAATGATGCTTTAGAATTTATGGAAATTTTCTTTATGGCTTCCTATACATACATGAGTTTTCAGGAAATGTACTCCTCCAGGGAAAGGACCTAGCCACTGGAGCAAACAGGTGTGATTACATTCTCCAGAAAGCTCGTAAGGGTCAAAAATGAAGTAGAAGCTCTTCAGCTGTTCCTGGGAAAGGGGCTGTGGAAGCTCATGGGAAAGGAAGCCTTGCCATTTGAAATGCATACCCTGGATGTCACTGAAATGTTGCATCCACCGCCTCCTGCCCAGGAATATTAGATCATTTGGGTTCCGCACCTTTCCACTGGTGGCATTCTAAGAAGAAAAGTGTGAAACATCTCTTGCCACAATTATGTGCTTCTGAGACTGCAGACGGAAGGGGAGCATTTGTAGCTGTGGGTTAGAGGATGAGTCAGTGCAGGCCCTGTGGGTTTGGAGCATGCAGGAGGGCCACCGGGAGCTTGCTACAATGATTCCATCCAGGTAGAAAGAAAGCTCAGGGTGACTCCATCAAGTTGATGCTCTCACCATGTGAGTCTCTTACTTGAGTTTTAGAATTGGGCCTAAAGAAAGCCTCTGGGGCTGCCACTCTCTGACCTGCTGCTTTCAGGCCAGGGGTGTAGCGTGCAGCTTTTCCATTTGTCTTTGTGCCTGTGTCACTGTTGGCAGTGCTGATTTCAGAAGGTCACATTATATGTCCGTGACGCTGGCCATCTTCCATGATGAATGAAACTCCCTCAAGGTAGTAGCAAAGAGAGCTAAGATGTATGATGACGGTATGCGGTCCAAAGGAATTCAGAGTGGCTAAGGTCATGTCCTTGGAGACAGGCCGTGTCGGTTCAGATTTTACTTCTGTGTTTGGACAATATAGTTCAATCTGTAAGCCTTAGGTCAATATTGGAATGAAAAATAATGATTGATACCTTATAAGGATATAACGCAGTAGGTAGTAATGAGAAATAAGACAGTGCCTCTGCTTGGCTTAGTACGTTTGTCTTCAAACTGAGGCGTGCCTACATGTGAGGTGTATGATGACTGTTGACCAGGCATGTGGACATGTGGTTTTAAAGAAATAAATATCCAAATCCTCACCTTCTCTGTCCTTTTTCTAAAACCTGATCTAAGAAGTGTCTTCGTGTTGCAGCATCATGTTGCTGCTGGTTCTCCTTTCCCAACTCTCCTCACAGTCACCCCACTTCCATTTCACAGAAGAAAGACAGTTTGTAAATGTATTGGTCATACATATAGAGTGTTATATTTTGTTGTCCCAGGATTTGTTGTTGCCCCAGGATGGGTAAAAACTTCTGGGGCCCCAAATAAAGGGACAGTTAGAGATGGCCTTGCATTAAGGTGAGTACACAGCAGCAGTGACAGCACCTGGGCCTGCAGGGAATGTACACTCCAATAAATTTACTCTTCAGCCCGCAGTTCCTGACTCCAGGGGCGAGACACTTCAAGTGAGGTGAGGAGGAGGTTCCAGGACCTGGATCCCATCTTTTGCAGGGATATAATTCACCAGAGACCAAGATTTCTAGCCAGAAATTGAGGGCAGCTCAAGGAGAGACTCCAGACACAGCATCCTACTTACTGGCTATTTCCCAGTAACAGAAGAAAATGATCAAGTCCCAGGTGACTTTTGGTTTGTTTTATTCTTTCCTTCATCACATGATTGATTTCTGGAAGACTTTAAAAGTCAACTGAATTAAGTGAAAAAGTATAAATTGGTAAACTAGGATTTGTGCATCAGTAAATTTAGATTTTAATTTCAACATCTAGGCAAAGTAGGATCGGGACTATATTGTTCACATGTGGTATCATAGAAAGATATTTGGTCTTTGTCTGCAGTTCCTGGCATAGAGCTCCTAAAACCCTTGGAATTTCCTGAATGATAAGGGTCTTTTTTTTTTTTTATTTTTGAGACAGGGTCTCACTTTGTCACCCAGCTGGAGTGCAGTGGTGCAATCTCGGCTCACTGCAGCCTCTGCCTCCTGGGCTCAAGCAATCATCCCATCTCAGCCTCCCAACTAGCTGGGACTGTGTGCCACCAGGCCCAGCTAATTTTTTGTATTTTTCTTGTAGAGATGGGGTTTCACCATGTTGCACAGACTGGTCTCTAACTCCCGAGCTGAAGCAATCTGTCTCCCTTGGCCTCCCAAAGTTCTGGGACTACAGCTGTGAGCCACTATGCCTGGTGCTCTTTTTTTCTAGTGAGACTACTCTCAGTGGACCCCTAGGTAGCTTTAGTACGGAGACTGGTTGCCAGAAAGACCAAGCCTTGATTAGAAGCTTGGAACTTTCAGTCCTACCCCTAATCTCCAGGGAGTAGAGGGAGGCTGGAGATTGAGTTCAGTCACCAGTGGCCAATGATTTATTCAACCATGCCTGTGTAACATAAAAACCCCTCAACAGCGGGGTTTGGAGAGCTGGGTTGGTGAACACATTGAGGTGCTGGGAGGTTTGTGCATGCAGAGAGAGCATGGAAATTTATGCCCATACACCACCATACCGTGCCCTGTGCAGCTTTTCCATTGGGTTGTTCCTGGGTTGTAAATAAACCAGTAACAGTAAAGTGCTTTCCTGAGTTCTGTGAGTTGTTCTAGTAGATTATTGAACCTCAAGGTGGGTTGCAGAAATCCCCACATTTGTAGCCAAGGGACAAAAGCCTTTGTAACCTGGGGCCCTCACACTTGTGACTGGTGTCTGAAGTAAGGTTGGTCTTATGGGACTGAAACCTTAACCTATGGGTCTTCCAGGAGTTGGTGTCAGAATTGAATCTTGTATTTGCTCTTTCACTAAATTGGTACATGCTAGACCTTACCTATCCTCTGTATTTATTAATCTGTCTTTTATGTATTGCATCATTCTGCCCTTTTGTTGCATTTTTGGTAGTTTTTTCAGATCTACTTACCAGTTCATTGACTATCTCTTCAGTTAGGCTGCTTACATGCCTGATAATGTAAATATAAATACTTCAAAACCATATGTGTGTGTATGGTTTTTGAATAATATTTTTTATTTTTTTATTATTTATTTATTTATTTTGAGATGGAGTCTCGCTCTGCCACCTGGGCTGGAGTACAGTGGCATGATCTCGGCTCACTGCAACCTTTGCCTCCTGGGTTCAAGTGATTCTCCTGCCTCAGTCTCCCAAGTAGCTGGGATTACAGGCATGTGCCACCATGCCTGGCTAATTTTTGTATTTTTAGTAAAGATGGGGTTTTGCCATTTTGGGCGAGCTGGTCTCGAACTGCTGACCTCAGGTGATCTGTCCACCTAGGCCTCCCAAGGTGCTAGGATTACAGGCGTGAGCCACCATGCCTGGCCTATTTATTTATTTTTTAAGCCAGTCACATTTAGCAGTAGGGGGTAATAATACTTAATTGTCTCTTGTTCTTTGGACATGTTTTGGAAAGGTTCTTTTATTCCTCCTAACATATAAAATACACTTATTTATTATGTAATATCTTGTAGTGTTTGGGGTTTCTTCCTGGTTGATTCTGATAGTGCACATGAAGATTCATTGAAGATTCATGGTGAATAAAGGAGTATGCTTTATTCATCCTGATATTGCTAAAATATATTTAGTGTCTGGCAAATATGTGTTCAAAAAAAAAAAGAGGATTAGCAAGAAGATTAAATGATTGGTTCTTATAGAAACTTCTGATTTGTTAAATGATAGATAATTACACAATTACAGAATATTTTGCTAGAGATAGATTTTGAATATAGATAGACTTTGGAGATGGATTTTTGCCTCTATGACAATGTTTTTTTTTTTTTTTTTTTTTTTTTTGAGACAGAGTCTCGCTCTGTCGCCCAGGCTGGAGTGCAGTGGCGCAATCTCCACTCACTGCAAGCTCCACCTCCCAGGTTCAAGCCATTCTCCTGCCTCAGCCTCCCGTGTAGCTGGGACTACAGGCGCCCGCCACCGCGCCCGGCTAATTTTTGTATTTTTTTAGTAGAGACGGGGTTTCACCGTGTTAGCCAGGATGGTCTCGATCTCCTGACCTCGTGATCCGCCCGTCTCCGCCTCCCAAAGTGCTGGGATTACAGGCGTAAGCCACCGCGCCCGGCTGACAATGTTATTTTTTAAAAAATCACAGCACCTAGATATATAGATGCAGACTATTTGGTGAAAATGAGCAGAACAATGTCCTTCACATTGCTTCCATATAAATAAGAGAAATACTTCATATTAAGCAGGACTCTCTTATTACAGGAATCACTGACCCTGGAGGATGTGGCTGTGGAGTTCACCTGGGAGGAGTGGCAGCTCCTCGGCCCTGCTCAGAAGGACCTGTACCGGGACGTGATGTTGGAGAACTATAGCAACCTGGTGTCAGTGGGTGAGGACAGCTGCCCTGTGTCACTCAGAGAGTACCCAGTCAAAGGCCTTTGCTCTCTCAGCTTTCAAAAGCTGTGGAGGGCCTGTGTTGCTCTCAAGTGGTAGATCTGTCCTCTCCGTAGCCCCAGATAAAAGAGTATAATGTGCCCCCTTCAGAGAGGAAATCCCTTTGCTTTGCAGACATATAAATTACATAGTTCCTAAAACAGAACATGGTCCCATGTTGATAGACCACAGCTTAATTCAGTGAGCCTAAGTTGTCTTATCATTTCCTATGAACAGGGTATCAAGCCAGCAAGCCAGATGCACTCTCCAAGTTGGAACAAGGAGAACCATGGACAGTAGAAAATGAAATCCACAGCCAAATCTGTCCAGGTGAGTTCAGGGTGAGAGCCAGCAAGGAGGGTAGCTAGCAAGTCACATGATAGTTGTTCAGCAGTGTCTGAGCTGTCAGGGCATCTGAGGCTGTGTGGACAGGGCCTCCATGTATCCCTCTCCCCACACAAAAGCTCTTTCTCCTTCAGGTGTTTAGAGGAACATCTACCTCTTTATCTCCTCTTGGATTTCATCACTGTTTATTTTTTATTTATTTTATTTTATTTTTTTGCGATGGAGTCTCACTCTGTCACCCAGGCTGGAGCCCAGTGGTGCAATCTTGGCTCACTGCATCCTCTGCCTCCCAGTTGCAGCAATTCTCCTGTCTCAGTCTCCCCAGTAGCTGGGATCACAGGCACCCACCACTATACCCAGCTAAGTTTTTTTGTATTTTCAGTGGAGATGGGGTTTCACCAAGTTGACCAGGATGATCTCGAACTCCTGACCTCTGGTGATCCACCTGCTTCGGCCTCCCGAAGTGCTGGGATTATAGGTGTAAGCCACCACGCCCAGCCTCATCAGTCTTCATTTAATCTAGGTTTCATTTGTTTTTCTCAAGGTTTCTTCCTTTTTAGGATTCTCAAATCTCATCATTTCTTGTTCCCCCATCAGAGCATCTCTACCTGTTCATTCTACTTCTCTTGCTGTGAAATTCCTCCTTCCATGTCTGTCTCCAAAGAGTGATCTTGAATATCAGCACTCTCTCCTGGCCACTATACCTTTCTGCCCCTTTAGATAATGTTGATTTTTCTTCCTAAGGTCTTCCCACACTATCTTGGACTCTGTGCCCCCTTAGTAACCTGGTCTGTTGCTTTGCATGTATTTGCTTCCTTAGCTTCTCTTTTTTCTCCCACTCTGAGGTCCTCCAGAGGTTCTGTTTTCCATTTATTTTGCTCTGTTCTCATATCCTTTAAAAGTTTCCTTCATTCTGATTACTTAAGTTCTTGTTCTCTATGGAGACTCTCAGATTAACATCTCCCTTAATATTTCCTAACTTACATGTTTGTACCATATTTTTTACCCACTTGCATGTCAACTCCTTGAGTCGACCTGGCCACCATAGGGCTACCTTGAAACTTCCCTGCCTCCTCAGCTCCCGTATTTAAAGTCCTTGTTCTTTCAATTGATTTTTGAAGAATTCTCATTCTCTTTCCAACCCAAACCAGATTACTAAACCTCACGCCTGCTTTGCTTCAATTTCCTTTTGGAATCATTAATTCTGCCCATTATTTAGTTTCTCTTAAATTATATTGCTGGGCTTATTCCCTTAAAGCTTTTCTGTTCTTACCATAGTCTGATGGCATTGAGTCCCAGTGAATCATAGCAGTCATATAAGATGGAAATTTCTCATCTGTCAAGTGATATTCTAGTTGAATCTCCATGATATGTTATCATCTTGCTCACACAGAGTTTGCTTTCCTTTTCCTTTTCATAAATTCAAAGCCAACTATATTTAAAGCGCTACATTTGAAGTAGTCTCCCCAGTGTGTCCCATACTTTCCTTGTTTCATTGCCTTAAATATTTTTTGATAGCCTATTACATACGGGCCCTGACAGCTGTGAACATCTAAAACAACAACAGAATTCTTCTTGGAGATTACATGCTAAAAGGAAGAGGCACGAAATTAATCAAAATGGATAAATGTCTTGTGGTGAAAAATGTTGGGAAGATCAATAACAAAGCATAATGAGGGATGCTGGGAGTGGGAATGGGTCTTTGGTGAGATGCCTTTGAGCAGCTGTATGAGAGATGTGAGTACATCCCTCAGGTGAATTACCTTCCAAGTAGACAAAATAGCAGGTCCAAAGGCCCAAGGCAGGTGTGCGTTTGAGAAACTTTTAAGGAAGCCTGTGTGAATACAGAGGAGTGAACAAGAGGGGCAGTGGTTGGAGATAATATGGAGGTAAGGACAGTGTGATGGGATCTGGAGTTTGAGGTAGTCATTTTAATGACTTGATTTTTTTTTTTCTTTTTTTTTTTTTGAGACAGTCTCTCTCTCTGTCGCCAGGCTGGAGTGCAGTGGCACGATCTCGGCTCATTGTAACCTCTGCCTCCGTGATTCAACCTGATTCAAGCAATTCTCCTGCCTCAGCCTCCCGAGTAGCTGGGACTACAGTTGCATGCCACCATGCCCAGCTAATTTTTGTATTTTTAGTAGAGACAGGGTTTCACCATGTTGGCCAGGATGGTCTTGATCTCCTGACCTTCTGATCTGCATGCCTTGGCCTCCCAAAGTGCTGGGATTACAGGCGTGAGCCACCACATCCGGCCATGACTTTTTAAAAAAACATTATGAGATGAGGAAACATGAGGGAGTTTTGAGTAGAAGAGTGACATGATGTCATTTATATTTAAAAGGATCACTTTGACTACTTTATAGAAAGTATACAGGAGAAGGCAGAGGTTGAAACCTGAAGTCCACTAGGGAGGCTATTGCTATAGTACCAGACAGAGTGATTCTCTTCCACCTAGGTAGAGGGGGTGAGTGTTAGTTAGTTGCAGAATACAGGAGTCCCCTGTTATCCACAGTTTCTCTTTCTACAGTTTCAGTTACCCGCAGTCAACTATGGCCTGGAAATGTTAAATGGGAAATTCCAGAAATAAACAATTCTTAATTACATTGCTCACCATTCCAAGGAGCATGAAATCTTGCACCATCTTGCTCCATCCTAGAACAGGAATCATTTTTTTGTCCAGCATATCCATGCTGTGTACCCTACCCACCTGTGTTGCTTAGTAGCCATCTTGGTTATCAGATCAACTGTCAAGGTATCACAGTGCTTGTGTTTAAGTAACCCTTGTTTTACTTAATAGTGTCTCCAATGCTCAAGAGTGTGATGCTGGCCTATTGTTATAATTCTTCTATTTCATGATTTGTTATTGTTAATCTCTTGCTGTGCCTAGTTTATAAACTTTATTATAGGTGTATATGCACTGTATAGGAAAAAACATAACGGATATAGGGTTTAGTGTGATTCAAAGTTTCAGACATCCGTGGTCGGCGGGGTCTTGGAACATATCGCCCATAGATGAGGGATTACTATATATTTATAAAAGAGGACATATGGAATTTCCTGTTGAAGTAGACAAAGGGTGTGAGACAAACATACAAATGAAAGATAATAGTAAGGTTTCTGGCATGAGTGTGAGCAGGAATTAACTTGCCATTTCCTGAGAAATTTACCTTGTTTATACACTGACTGCTTTTATTTTTTGTTTTCTTTGTTTAAATTATAATGGTTTATTCTTATCCAAGTGACAATAGGCATATCTACTTGGAGTTTTTTAAATCATGGAAATAGTGTGGTCAGTAGAGCCAGCCTGTACAAAGCTATTTGTGAAACAGTTCTATTCCATGCTCATGCAAAGATTTATTGTTCTCTTCTTTCCTAGAAATCAAGAAAGTTGACAATCATCTACAGATGCACTCACAAAACCAAAGATGTCTGAAGAGAGTGGAACAATGCCATAAACATAATGCATTTGGAAACATCATTCATCAGAGGAAAAGTGATTTTCCTTTAAGGCAAAATCATGATACATTTGACTTACATGGGAAAATACTGAAATCAAATTTACGTTTAATCAACCAGAACAAAAGGTATGAAATCAAGAAGTCTGTGGGGGTTAATGGAGATGGGAAATCCTTCCTTCATGCCAAGCATGAACAGTTTAATAATGAAATGAACTTCCCCAAAGGTGGAAATTCTATGAATACAAATTCACAATTCATTAAGCATCAGCAAACTCAAAAAATAGATAAACCCCATGTATGCACTGAGTGCGGGAAGGCTTTCCTCAAGAAGTCTCGCCTCATCTATCATCAGAGAGTTCACACTGGAGAGAAACCTCATGGATGCAGTATATGTGGGAAAGCCTTCTCCAGAAAGTCCGGGCTTACTGAACACCAGAGAAATCACACAGGAGAGAAACCCTATGAATGCACTGAATGTGACAAAGCATTCCGCTGGAAATCACAGCTCAATGCGCACCAGAAAATTCATACAGGAGAGAAATCATATATATGCAGTGATTGTGGAAAAGGCTTCATCAAGAAGTCTCGGCTCATTAATCATCAGAGAGTTCATACAGGAGAGAAACCACATGGATGCAGCCTGTGTGGGAAAGTCTTCTCCAAAAAGTCCAGGCTCACTGAACACCAGAGAACTCATACAGGAGAGAAACCCTATGAATGCACTGAATGTGACAAAGCATTCCGCTGGAAATCACAGCTCAATGCGCATCAGAAAGCTCACACAGGAGAGAAGTCATATATATGCAGTGATTGTGGAAAAGGCTTCATTCAGAAGGGAAATCTCATTGTACATCAGCGAATTCATACTGGGGAAAAACCCTATATATGCAATGAATGTGGGAAAGGCTTCATCCAAAAGGGTAATCTCCTTATTCATCGACGTACTCACACTGGAGAGAAACCCTATGTATGCAATGAATGTGGGAAAGGCTTCAGCCAGAAGACATGCTTAATATCGCATCAGAGATTTCACACAGGAAAGACACCCTTTGTATGTACTGAGTGTGGAAAATCCTGTTCACACAAGTCGGGTCTCATTAACCACCAGAGAATTCACACAGGAGAAAAACCCTATACATGCAGTGACTGTGGGAAAGCTTTCAGAGATAAATCATGTCTCAACAGACATCGGAGAACTCATACAGGGGAGAGACCCTATGGATGCTCTGATTGTGGGAAAGCTTTCTCCCACTTGTCATGCCTTGTTTATCATAAGGGAATGCTGCATGCAAGAGAGAAACGTGTAAGTTCAGTCAAATTGGAAAATCCTTTCTCAGAGAGTCATAGCTTATCACATACAAATGATCTCATACAGGATAAAGACTCTGTTAACATGGTGACTGTGCACATGCCTTCTGTGGCAGCTCAGACTTCATTAACTAACAGTGAGTTCCAAGCAGATAGCAAAGTAGCCATTGTGAGCCAGCCTGTTGCCAGAAGTTTAGTCTCAGCAGATAGTAGAATTTGCACAGAATAAAAACCTTATGAATGCAGTGAATGTGGTAGTGCTTTCAGTGATCAATTACATCTATGTCACAAAAAACAGGAGCAAACTGTGATACATTCAAGGTGGAAAACCCTTGAGTAAAACCTTATGGCTGATAAGCATATACTACAGAGAAAAATAGTATGATGTAGAGACTGGGAAAGTCTTTTATGGGAAGATAGATCCTCTCATCAGTGACCATAGATCACATCATCAGTGAGTTTATAGTTGGCAGAAATATAATGATCATGGAAAAGTCCTTGTTCAGAAATAATACCCTAGTAGGTATCAGGGGGTTTTCACAGGAGGGAAACTGTTGGAAGACCTTTGAAGGCTATGAATCTGGCAGGGTTGCTAGTGGTACATTCTGCCTTATCCTCAGAGGAAATCATAGAAATAAAACTATGAAAATAGTAACTAGAACATCTTAAGCAAAATATGGAAGAACACATGAGCAAGTAAGTCCTGTGAAAAGGAATATTTTAGAGATTTCTATCACAAATCTAACATCATTATACAGCAGATAATATACAGGATGTGTATTTTAGGACAATATACCTTGAATCACTAGTATATGTCAATGACTAATTAAAAGGGGTTGTCAGTGTTACACATCATTGGTTAAATTTATAACACAATGTACCTCTTCCTTCTTTTTTGATATGCGTCTTCTATTCCCAACCAAGATCATTATATGATTAGCTCTTATGTTTCTTTGATTCCAAATTTCTTCACTTGTTATTTCAGACTACTGAAGCTCTTCAAAAGGAAAAAATGTATTTAATTTAATCATGTAACACAAGTTTGGATCTGTTTATAAGTATCACCCCAGAGGAATGAAGTTCAAAACTTGTGAATAACCAATTGGCCGTGCTCTTAATTTAGAAGGTAGTCCTCATCCTAACCTTGTGGTTTGTCTTATTGTTGGCATAAACACCATTCAGAATAGTTTGAATGATCTATTTTCTTTACCCGAAACTGTTTCCTTTATGTAGGAACTGTGGATGATGGCAGTGGGAAACAAAGCAAAATTTCAAGCCAGCATTTTTAAAAAGCTGGATTATATGCACGTAGCTATTCTACCCTCCAGCAGCTGTAGTTAAAAAATGCATATGCCTGTATCCGTTGAAAGAGACGTACAATGTAAAGATCAAATTGTCCTGATAATTTCTTGTTCAGGGGACATATTTGGAGTGGGAAGGGGAAAGGACTCAATTTTCCTTACATAAAACAGAATACAAATAGTTTTCTAAAAAGTGTTCATGTCTTATCTCTGCCTAAATTATAAATTCCTTGATAGGAACTTTGTATACCACAGCAGATACCAAAATATAAATTAATTATATGTAGATTTGGAAGATGAATGAAGGTGCATGAATAACCCAGTGGACAATTGATAAAATTACTTTTGCCATTGAAGGAAAGGAGCGACCCAAAAAAAATTCTAAGGATTAGTATTATTCTAAAAAAAAACTTAAAAAAAATCCTGAATAGAGACTCATTTCTGTCATAAGAGGGGCAGAACAGAGAAGGAATAGGATTCACAGAATAACCCCAATTAAAATAACAAAATAACTTCATTCTCTAAAAATGAAGGACAGCATGTAAGATCAGTAAAGGTGAGATCCTTTTGGGTATCTTGGAGAAGAACCCTGAAATTTGTCTACAGATCTTTCACCTTGGAGAGTTGCTACTGTTTGAAAGATCCTGACTCCTCTGTGGTATGCTGAATTGGAACATACGGTTTATCTTCATCATTCCTTCTCACCTGGGGTTAAGACCCTTGTCCTCTCCTGTACTCAGAGTTCCTTCCTTTGATCTAATAAATATATGTCCATGTTAGAAACAGTCCTGCTCACAAGGAAAAATAAACTGGAAATTTGCCATAAAGTGGCTGCCTCACAATTGAAACCCAAACTCTGGGTTATTGGGTGATCACAGCAAATAGTTTTTGAGCATCTGCACTGTGGCAAACACTTGTACACACAGGATATACTGATGAACAAAATATAAAGTAGTGGCCTGTAACAGGAGGGATTCAGTACAGATGCTCTGCAGTTAAGAGTATAAGAAATGAACTCTTCTTCAACCTGGACTTCAGATTCTATTTCTCGCCTTGTGAATCTGCACATCCTATCATAGCAGTCGTAGCATCTTCTTACTCCCTGAACACATAAATTAGGGTGCACTACTGGGCTGCCCAGGCCTGTCCTTGGGACCAGGTGTTGAACTCACTTCAGAAGTTGGCATCCCAGCTAAATAAATTTAACTGGGTCCTCAATTCCAGGTTGCCTCTTTCAAAAGGCATATCGCCCCTCGCCTTCATAAAAATTGTAGCCGACATTTATTAAGCGTGCTGTTTGTCAAATGGTGACTGCATTATTTTAATAATTTTAAAAATTTAAACAGTTGTTTTTGTTTTGCTTTGTTTGAGACAGGGTCATGATCTGTCGCCCAGGCTGGAGTGCAGTGGCCTGATCATGGCTTACTGAAGCCTTGACCTCCTGGCCTAAAGCCATTCTTCCACCTCAGCCTCCAAAGTGGCTGGGACTACAGGTGCATGCCACCACACTCTGCTAATTTTTGTATTATTATTATTTTTTTTTTTGTAAAGGCAGGGTCTTGCTATATTTCCCAGGCTGGTCTCAACTCCTGGGCATAAGTGATCCTCCCAACTTAACCTCCCAAATTGCTGGGATTACAGGTTTGAGCCATGGCACCCGGCCTCTTGAGTAATTTAACGCTCTTATATGCTCCATTTCCATCTTCATGTGTTTTAGGGAAATATTTGATTAAATTTGAGGCCTCATTCCTTTTTCCTTATTACAGGTAACCACACACTGTATGCAGTTGCACGTGGGCATTGATCCTCATAGAGATCGCCCCCGTATTTGGCCTCAAGACAATTTTCGGCTAGACTAGCCTTGCCCATTCTTTTCTACATCCCTTGAAGGAGATTCACAATGTCCACAAATTTGGTCCACTCTGTGACCGCTGTCCCCCATTCCCCTTCAGCCAATTCGCCTTTGGCACACCTTGTTGGTCCTGAAGAGGCCCTCAGAAATACGATTTCGGCCTAAACTCCCAACAGATTGTATTTTCTATTGAATGGAAACTGACACCTCCTAAAATGAACTGCAGCCATGATGCTTCTTCCTAACGGCTCAGTATGGAGTAGAGCGCACGGCCATCTTATTTTTTTGCTCCGTCTGTTAAAAGTTTTTATAATTTTCTGATAATTTATCCAGTTTGCGCAGTGACTGAGGTGCCCTGAAATTAATTCACTGTCTTCCAACGCCGTGGTAACAGCCTTTCCTTCCGGGTTCTCTGGTGGGAGTCGCCGAGATGGGCGTGGCCATGATACGTCACAATGCGAGGCCGAGGGAGGAACTCTGACGTCTGGGAAGGCCTGGTTTCCCGACCAGATGCCGAGGGCCCTCAAAGTCCCTAGCAACGGCTGCGGAGGGAGATGGAAGTCGTTTTGGACGCAGGCTCAGTGTTTGGTCCCAGCGTTAGGTGGAGTCCGGAGAGACTCAGGATCAGATGGGTTGGGGTCTGGATGTGGCTCCAAGTGAAAGGCCTGTGGGGGTCAATGAAGGGGAGCCCTCTGTTCTGAGACCATGTGGGACCCTGCGTCCTGGGGTTCTCCCTGGGTTTACTCATTGGAGAAGACTGGCTTTGGTGATAGGGCTACTGGTGGTCAGTAATTAAGAGACTGGAAGATATTAACGATCGATAGCCCAACTGTTAAGGTTTATGGTCGTTGAGGGAATGCCGTGGGAATCAGTGGTTGAGAAATGGAGTAGGAAAGTGTGTGTCAATGAATGAACTTGGTGTCCAGTCCGGGTTTGCAATTTAATGTTATAGAGAAGCTTGGGGCTGGAGAAGGTTTTGGTGAAAGAGGTTTCAGATTTAATTTGGAGTCAATGTTTGAGGAGGCCTGTACATGTCTGTGGTTTAGGGGCCTGAGGAGGCTGGAGCTTTGGAGGCCCAAGGGCCCTGGAGAGTGGGTGGGTTGAGGCTTAATAATTGACTGCTGGTTACAGTTGTGATTAAAGCTACATTTACCTAGTGGATCTACATGCAGTTTAGTTCTTCAAGTCCAAGTCTGTCTTAAAAATAACAATGAAAAACATTTCCCTTCCTATATTCATATCACTGTCTATAAATTTCTGGACGAGGTAATTATGAGTTTGCTACTAAAGTCGAGTTTTTTTTCTCTTTAGTTCCCAACTTTACCGTGTCGTTTCATATTTTCTTTCAGATTTATTCCAACACAAGAAAAAAATCTCTATTACCCACACTTCTGATTCTTATTGAGGAACATTTTTTTTTTTCGTTTCTTCCTACAGTTTTCACAATTGCAATATTTTGGGTAAATATTTGATTTCATCACTTAAATTCTCATCACATACATACATGTATGTATGTATATATAGTATATATCTCTCTATATATCTATCTATGTATGTGTCTCTATCTATCTATCTATCTATCTGTCTGTCTATCTATCTATCCAGAGGGAGTCAGTCTTGCCCTGTCTCCCAGCCTGGAGTACAGTGGTGCCATCAGCTCACTGTAACCTTCAACTCCTAGGCTTAAGGGATCCTCCTGGCTCAGCCTCCCAAGTAGCTGGGACTACATATAAAATTTTTCAATGGCTGTATCATATCAGAAGGTTGTACCAGTGGCTTAGTAAATGGAGTCACATTAAATGTTTGCCTTAATTAGGATGGAATTGACAAGTATAAAATACTCAATTCTATTTCTATATTTTCTCTCTATATATAACATTCTCATTCTTTAATTACACAAGTTCTTCCGTTCCCACCCCAAGATTTGTGGTTCACTATTTTATGTCCTAGACCTTATGGTTATATTTATTCTTAAGTAGCTTATACTGTTTTTTCATAATTCCTCTAGAAGAGGAAGTCATTTTTTAAAAAACTGAGACAGAGTCTCACACTGTTGCCCAGGCTAGAGTGCAGTGGTATGATCTTGGCTCACTGCAACCTCCATGTCCCAGGCTCAAGGGATTCTCCCACTTCAGTAGCTGGGACTACAGGCACTCGCCACCATGCCCAGCTAATTTTTTTATTTTTTGTAGAAATGAAGTTTCACCATGTTGCCGAGGCTGGTCTTGAACTCCTGAGCCCAAGTGATCCACCTGAGGCATTACCTGCCTCAGACTCCAAAGTGCTAGGATTACAGGCATGAGCCACTGCTCCTAGTCAAGCATTTCTTAAATCCAAATATTTGCTGGAGTATGCCTACCTAATGCATGTATTAAGGCCTATTCCTCTGAGAGTCTGGGTTGATTCGATTTGGAGTACAATCCCTGATAGTGTTGATAAAATTCTCTAGGGGATGTTGTTGTGACATACTTGGTAACTCACAGCCCTAATATATGCTAAAATGGATGGAATTTTGTGAGAAACAAGAAAATATCTTCTAATAGTGATGATTTTTTTGTAGAAAAAATATGAAACATCTATATTTAATACAGGATTTGAACACAAGGTATTGTTAGAATTCTAGGTTGTGTGAAGTTACATGTCAAGATATTACTGAAATGCCAAGGGTTTGGTCTAGGTCCTGTTCCTTGCCACACAGAAAGACAATCACTGAGATAATGAGTATTGTGAGAGAAGAAAGCCTTTTTTGGGTAACATCAAGTGGGAGAGGAAGATAAATATCAAATCTGTCTCCCCACAACCAACCGAAATTGGTGGCTTATATAACAGGTAAGGAATATAAAACAGGAATTAGGGAAGGGTAAGGAAGGGGAGTTGGCTAACAGGAATCAGGTGGTCGGTTAGGCAATCATGATGGATGACAGGTCCGCCATCTCATTGTCTAGATGCAGTGATCTGGTAAGTTTCAGTTCCTTGATACTATCTGGGAGCCCTGATGGTTGGTTTCAGGAGAAACGAACTCAGATAAGGCAAATATAAGTTTCAAGCTTTAAGACTAGGAGGGTCAATGTCTATATTTATTCAAAAAGACTGTTAACATCAGTTCTGTGGGGAAATCAGGCCAGTTTAAAAAATGATTAGCAAAGATAGGGAATATGGTAGAAATGTAAAGGAAATAAAGGTTAAAGTGATATATAGAGCATAGGGAATGATGGCATGATATGTGAAAGGCATATCTAAATTTTGGATAAAGAGAATTAAGGGCAGAGAATGAAGAGATTAAATGGAAAATTTGTCAGGCCATGGCGGAGACTGCCAAAAGATTTGGTCTGAAGCCAGCCATATGAAAGCCAATGTTAGAAGCTGTCTGTAGGGAAAGTAGTAGAATGGAAATGTGGATAAGTGGGGTAATCATAGCAACATTAACTTTTATTGCCAGGCTGACTGGATTTTGTATTAGTAATTGAGGTAGCATGGTAGGGGATAAGTTTCTTTTGTATTTTTCTAGCCTATGGGTAGTCTTATCTTTCAGGCAGTAACAGTAATGATGCAATAATAAGGAACAGCCAGAGTTTCATATATAAGTATAAATAAATATATATATACACAAATATATATATACAAATTACATATATTTTTTGAGATGGAGTCTCGCTATTGTCCCCAGGCTGGTGCAATGGTGTGATCTTGGCTCAATGCAACCTCCGCCTCCTGGGTTCAAGCGATTCTCCCACCTCAGCCTCCCTAGTAGCTGGGATTACAGGTGCCCATAACCACACCCAGCTAATTTTTTGTATTTTTAGTAGAGCTGGGGTTTCACCATGTTGGCCAGGTTGGTCTCAAACTCCAGACCTCAGGTGATCCACCCGCCTTGGCCTCCCAAAGTGCTGGGATTACAGGTATGAACCACCATGCCCGGCCTCTAAGAAATATTTAAAGGTGGCATAAGTCTTGGTTTAAAAGGAAGAAGGTGGTCCCTTAGGCCCCTTGTGTGATGCCATCCAAGACATAATTGTAGAATTATAGAAGATGCTATTAGTTACATGACAAGGGATCAGTGTATTAGGGATAATGAAATGGGAAAAATTCCGATGTGACATCTGTGTAGGTACCACGTGCCAAATGTGACTGAAGAAGGTGACAGACAACACATCTGGGCACCAGCAGCAGCACCCATTCAGTAACACATCTTATCCTATTCAGAAGCACATCTGCTTCTGGAGAGATCAACATGGTTCATTGGCCTGTTACAAAATTTCCAAATGATCATTGTTTCTTATATTTCCCTCTTTCTTTAGAAGCACAGGAGAATGTGCCCACAGTGAAGCTAGAGGTTGAACACTGAGAATAAGTTTCACTCTAAATGTGAGATTGGTGCTTTGGGAAAATTAGTTTGATGATACAGAATGAAGAAAAGGGATACATGTTAAAAACAGGATGACCATCTAAGAGTGTCGCAGATACGTTGAAGTCAAAATCTGACATTCTGACTTGACTCTCTCAAGATATTTGTTTAAAATAAGCGTGTCTGCTTATTTCCCTGATGAGTGTTTGGTTCCCTTTAGTGGTCTTTTCCAAGCCAAATGTTTAAATGGCTAACATCTTGGTTTTTTGCCTTAATTTTTATTCAGTTTTGGCATTCTCTGAACATGATCTAGTCTTTTATCCTTAAATATTTATGTCCTGATATTTTCCACATTGCCCTTTTCAAGCCCTTTCTCAACATTTAGGTATCCAGTTGGGTACTTTGTACTTTAATATCTAATAAAAATCTAAATATGTATATATTTTTTAAAGTATACTTATTTCTCCTACATTCCAAACCTCAGTAATATTCACTCTCGCAAACGCAGTTTCCACTTATCTCTTGACTCAAGCAGAATACTTAGGAGCAAACCTTAATTCCTCACTTTCTTCATCCCCTCATTTTGAACTCATCAGTGAGCCTTGTCTTCCTCCATTATATATCCTTCTTTCTTCCCCCTCTGTCTCCTTTGCTCCTTCAGACCACTTCTCATAATTTGCAGATACCTCATTTTTTAGTTTGCTTGTGTTTTTATTTTGTTTTCCCCAACCAGAACGTAAGCTCACTGAGAATAAAGAATTTGTTTGTGTGTCACCAGCATCAGCACCATGGCCAGTACTTGATGGGCATTTAATAAGGATTTGTAGAATAACTGAATGCAGCCCTCGTAATTTTGGATCAGGTTTTCCTTCAACCTCTATTTCTCTCATCTAAAGGTGATTTTCTTGTTTGTTTTAATACTCTGCATGTTTTTCAAGATGATATTTAGAAAGTAGCCAAATCTATATTTATTCATTGTGAGTTATTTAAGCTTGCTTGTATACTTACTGCTTTTGCCACATGGTTTGTGTAATTTTTTTATTTATCAGTTGCCTATAGATAAGGAATATTATTAAATAGTATTTATAGGCAGGGTACAGTGGCTCACGGCCTTTGGGAGGCCAAGGCAGGCAGATCATGAGGTCAGGAGTTCAAGACCAGCCTGGCCAACATAGTGAAACCCTGTCTCTACTAAAAATACAAAAATTAGCTGGGCATGTAGCATGCATCTGTAATCCCAGCTACTCAGGAGGCTGAGGCAGGAGAATCGCTTGAACTTGGGAGGCGGAGGTTGCAGTGAGCCAAGATCGCACCACCGTACTCCAGCCGGGGCAATGGAGCAAGACCCCATCTAAAAAAAATAGTAATTACAATATTAATATTATAAAATTTAATTATATTAGATTCCTTAATATATTGTTATATAAGTATTTTATTATGTTAAGGAATCTAATATCATTAAATATTATACAATATTATTATTATTATACTGAGATCATGTAGTAGACAGTAAAGAGCCAATCCACACCTTTGCATTTATTGTTTTTTCCTTTTCTAGAAATAAAAAATGTTGGTCATCTTTTTCAGGGACATTTGGATAATCAACAATGTCTGAAGAGAATGGAACAATGCTATGAACATAATGCCTTTGAAAATATGGTTCATCTGGGCCAGAATCATTTTCCTTTAAGGCAAAATCATGGAAAAACTCAAATTTTAAACAGAACAGGAAGCCATGAAATAGAGTTCTTATGAGTGAAATGGAGATGGGAAATCCTTTCTCCATGCACAGCATGAGAAATTTTATACAAAATCACTTTCCCTGGACGTAGAAAATCCATTAGCATGAAGTCTCAATTTATTAAGCATTGGAGAGCTCCCCAAATTGAGAAACCTCATGTATGCTGTGAATGTGGGAAACTGTATACCACCAAAGTCCACGTTCACTGAACATGACAGAATGCATACAGGAGAGAAATCCCATGAATGTGCTGAATATGGCAATGAATGTTATAGAAAGAATGTATTATGCACAAAAGAAACAAAAGAGAAGAAAAACCCACCAATGCGTTGAATGTGGAAAGCTGTCCTCATTAAATCACATCTTCTTTTACATCAGAAAATCCATACTGGAGAGAAACCCTGCATATGCAATGATTGCAGAAAAGGCTTCACCCAAAAGGACAGTTTCATTGTACAGCAGGAAACTTTTACTCTAGAGAATCCCTGTATATGCAGTAAATGTGGACAAAGTTTTATCCAGAAGTTGGGTCTCATTTCACATCAGAGATTTCATATCGACAAGACTCCCTTTGTATGTAGTGAATGTGGAAGATCCTGTTCTCAGAAGTCATGTGTCATTACATGCCAGAAAATTCATAAAGGAGAGATGACTCCTGAATGTAGTGAATGTGGGAAAGCTTTCATAGGAAGCCACAGCTCATTGTACATCAAAGAATTCATATAGGAGAGAGAATTTTTGAATGTATCACAAATGGGACAGCTTTTGTCTACAAGCCTTGCGTTATTAAACATGAGAAAATACAAGGGAGAAATGTCAATTCGGTGAAGGTGGAAAATCCCTGCACAAAGAATTGCAGCTTCTTACAAGTGAAACTGTGAACACATAAGGAAAACCTGTTAATGCAGTGATTGTTTTAAAATGCCTCTATAACTCCTCAGATATCATTAAATATCAGTGGACTCCTAGAAAATAGGAACATAGTTCTTTTGGAACAGTCTCTTGCTCCATATGTGCCTTCAGGAGAGAGCAGACAATTTGCCCAAAGGAAAAAACTTATAAATGCAGTGAGTGTGGTAGTGGCTTCAGTGATCAATGACGTCACATTTTATGTCTCAAAAATTCAGGCTGGGCACGGTGGCTCACACGTGTAAGACTGAGGTGGGTGGATCACGAGGTCAGGAGTCTGAGGCTAGCCTGGCCAACATGGTGAAACCCCGTCTCTACTAAAAATACAAAAATTAGCCGGGCATGGTGTCAGGCACCTTAATCCCAGCTACTTGGGAGGCTGAGGCAGGAGAATCACTTGAACCCAGGAGGCAGAAGTTGCAGTGAGTCGAGATCATGCCATTGCACTCCAGCCTGGGCGACAAGAGCAAGACTCTGTCTCAAAAAAAAAAAAAAAAAAAATTTATATGCAATCATGAGGCATTTCATTCAAATTTAGGGGCAGTGTCATATGAGGTGCAGAAAGAAGTAGGGCTTCTGGGCTGGGCGCGGTGGCTCAAGCCTGTAATCCCAGCACTTTGGGAGGCCGAGACGGGCGGATCACGAGGTCAGGAGATCGAGACCATCCTGGCGAACACGGTGAAACCCCGTCTCTACTAAAAAATACAAAAAAACTAGCCGGGCGAGGTGGCGGGCGCCTGTAGTCCCAGCTACTCGGGAGGCTGAGGCAGGAGAATGGCGTAAACCTGAGAGGCGGAGCTTGCAGTGAGCTGAGATCCGGCCACTGCACTCCAGCCTGGGCGACAGAGCCAGACTCCATCTCAAAAAAAAAAAAAAAAAAAAAAAAGAAGTAGGACTTCTGAAGGTATCAGCCTGCTAACTAAATAATTCTGAGCATGGAGTGAATTTAAAAGTGCTTCCAGGCTGGGTGTGGTGGCTAATGCCTGTAATCCCAGCACACTGGGAGGCTGAGGCAGGAGGTTCTCTTGAGCTCAGGAGTTTGAGACCTGCCTGGGCAACATAAGGAGACCACCCTGCCTCTACAAAAAAATTTGAAAAATTAGCCAGGCATGGTGGCGTGCATGGCCTGAAGTCCCAGCTAGGTGGGAGGCTGAGGTGGGAAGATTGCTTGAGCCCAGGAGGGTTACTAGTAGGGTGATTGCTGTATTAACCCCATGCAGGCTGGTAGTCCTCTAGCCACTGAATCCAATTGCTGACTATTGTATTATGTAGGTCTATTTTGAGCCCCATGTTTTTTGGTCAGAATGTCTAGGGTGTTTTCTTGATTTTCATGTACAAACAATGTAAACAAAATTTATAATTTGGATTTTCCAGTGCTGGGGCATCTATGAGATCTTTAAATTGTTTCTAACATTAATTGATTTTTTTCTGTCCAATCCAGAGAGTCTGCTTGTCTCATTTTAAAAGAGTATAGAAAGGTGAGCTTTTTTTTTTTTTTTTTTTTTTTGAGACGGAGTCTCGCTCTGTCGCCCGGGCTGGAGTGCAGTGGCCGGATCTCAGCTCACTGCAAGCTCCGCCTCCCGGGTTCACGCCATTCTCCTGCCTCAGCCTCCCGAGTAGCTGGGACTACAGGCGCCCGCCACCTCGCCCGGCTAGTTTTTTGTGTTTTTTAGTAGAGACGGGGTTTCACCGTGTTAGCCAGGATGGTCTCGATCTCCTGACCTCGTGATCCGCCCGTCTCGGCCTCCCAAAGTTCTGGGATTACAGGCTTGAGCCACCGCGCCCGGCCTGAAAGGTGAGCTTTTAATGAAAAATTCAGACTCTAATTTCTGCAATAATTTTCCAGTTCCAGAAATCCTCTTAGTTGTTTTCTTCGTTTTTAGAGTAAGCAGGGAAAATATTTGTTTTATTCTATCTGGATCAATAAAAAGGCCTTTCTTGGATAACAGATAACTCTAAATATTTTACTCATTGTTGACAGAACTCAAGATTTTTTATTGGAGACCCCATGTCTCTTTGAAAGCAATTTTTGTAACAAGTGAATCCCATCTTTTTATAGCAGCTTTCTCATCTTCTGAAAAAAGAAGGAAATCATCCACATATTGTATTAAAGTGTAGTTTTCAAAAAATGCAGCATACAAGACATTTGGTTTCAATTTTTCTGAGAAATAAGTTGGACTCTGAGTATATCCCTGAGGCACAACCATCCATGTCCATTGTTCGTCTTTCCATGTGAAGCCAAGTAGTAACTAAATCTCTATCAACAGAAATGCTAAGAAGAGCACTACATAAAGTAACCATTAGCTAAGATGGCAGCTACCTACATATAGTGTTATTCAGTGTTGAATGTAGAGGAACTACATATAGTACTGTCCATCCCCATATGTTATTAATATGTTATTGATTGTTCTGAGATCCTGTACAGATTTCCACCCTTTATAGTTTGGCTGTCTCACAGGAAGAACTGTAGTTAACATAGGCTTGTACAGGCAATAGTCAATCCTCTTTTTAAAAAATTTTATTTTTAACTTTTGTGGGTACATAGAAGATATATATATATATTTATGGGTTATATGAGAGATTTTGATACAGGCTTATAATGTGTAATAATCACATGAGGGTAAATGAGGTATCTATCCCCTCAAGTATTTATCCTTCATGTTACAAGCAATCTGATGATACTCTTGTAATTATTTTAGAATGTACAATAAATTATTTTTGATGAGTCACCCTGCTGTGCTAGCATATACTAGGCCTAATTATTTCCAACTATTTTTATATCCATTAACCATCTCTATATCCCCCACCCAAAACTACGATCCTTTTCAGCCTCTGATAACCATTATTCTACTCTCTATCTCCATGAGTTCAATTATTTAAATTTTTAGATCCCACAAATAAGTGAAGATGTGAAGTTTGTCTTTCTGTGCCTGGCTTATTTCACTTAGCATAATGGCCTCCAGTTCCATCCATGTTGTTGCAAATGACAGAATCTCATTCTTTTTTTATAGCTGAATAGTACTGCATTGTGTATAAGTACCACATTTCCTTTATCCATTCATCTGTTGGTGGACACTTAGGTTCCTTCCAAATTTTGACTATTGTGAATACTGTTACAATAAATATGAAAGTACAGATAAGTCTTCAGTATACTGACTTCCTTTCTTTTGGATACACAGCTAGCAGTGGGATTGCTGGATCATATGGTACCTCTATTTTTAGATTTTTGAGGAACGTCCAAACTGTTCTCCATAGTGGATGTACTAATTTACATTATTACCAACAGTGTATGAGGGTCGCTTTTCTCCATATCCTCTCCAGATTTTGTTATTGCCTGACATTTGGATAAGTCATTTTAACTGGCGAGAAATGATACCTCATTGTACTTTGGATTTACGTTTCTCTGATGATCACTGATGTTGATCACCTTCCCATATACCCCTTTGCCATTTGTATGTCTTCTTTTGGGAAATGTCTATTCAGATCGTTTGCCCATTTTTAATCAGATTATTAGATATTCCCCCTCTAGAGTTGTTTGGGCTCTTTATATATTCTAGTTATTAATCCCTTATCACATGGGTAGTTTGCAAATATTTTTCCCATTCTGTGGGTTTTCTCTTCATTTTGTTAATTGTTTCCTTTGCTGTGCCAAAGTTTTTAACTCGACATGATCTCATTTGTCCATTTTTGCTTTGGTTGCTGTGCTTGTAGGGTATTACTTAAGAAATCTTCCACTGACCAATGTTCTGGTGAGTTTCCACAATGCTTTCTTATAGCAGTTTCATAGGTTGAGGTCTTAGATTTAAGTATTTAATCCTATTACTTGACATTTTGTATACAGTGAGAAATAGGTACCCAGTTTTATTCTTTTGAATATAAATATCCAGTTTTCCCAGCATCACTTATTGACGATAACTGTCTTTTCCTCAAGGTATGTTCTTGGCACCTTTGTCAAAAATGTGCTCACTGTAGATGTATGTATTTATCTCTGGATTCTCTATTCTGTTCCACTGATCTGTGTGTCTGATTTTATGCCAGTAGCATGGTGTTTTGGTTACTATAGCTCTCTGGTATAATTTAAAGTCAGGTTGTGATTCCTCCAGTTTTGTTCTTTTTGCTTAGGTTGGTTTTGGCTATTCTGGATCTTTTGTGTTCCCATATGAATTTTAGTTTTTTCTTCCCTATTTCTGTGGAGAAAGTCATTGGTATTTTGAGAGGAATTGCATTAAATCTGTAGATTGCTTTAAGTAGTATGAACATTTTAATCTGTCAATTCTTTCATTCCTAAACATGGAATATCTTACATTTGTTTGTGTTTTCAATATCTTGCATCAATGTTTTATACTTTTTGATTGTAGAGATCTTTCACTTGTTTTGTTATTTCCTAGTATTTTGTTTCATTTGCAGCTGTTATAAATGGGATTTGTGTTTTTTAATGTTTTCCTATGTTTTTCATATGGAAACACAAAAGACCCAGAATAGTCAAAATGATCCTAAGCAAAAAGAACAAAACTGGAGATTCTAGCCAGGGCTGATCTAAATGCTTCATCCATGAGTGCTAGCTAAGTTCTGCTCAGTGTTGCTGGCTGCTGTGACAGAGCAGCGCTGAGTTCACATGCATAGTCCCGCAATCACTGTACTCTCTCTGCCCAACCCAAGAGCACAGGTTCTCTCTTTGCACCACGCGGCCACCGCTGGGGGAAGGGGTGGGGTGGTGTTGGCAATTCAAGACTGTTTTTTCTACCCTACTCAGTGCCTCTTTCAGTGATATGAAGTAAAAACCAGGTACTGTAATTGCTCACCTGATTTTTGGCTCTTATGAAGCTGCTTCTTTTGTGTGGATAGCTGCTCAATTCCTGCAGGGAGGACGATTGATGGAGGCTCTTATTCAAATATCTTTCTCCACTTCCTACTTGATTAGTTGTTTCTTTAAATCACTCTCTATCCCATGCAGGCTGATCCACATACTGGAAATACATGACACAGTTGCTATGTCTGTCCTGTAAATGCTATACTAAACATAGATACCCAGACAAATATGCTCATTTGGCTGTAAGACAAGTCGTGGGCAGAGACCTGGAGGTGGCCTGTGTAGCAAAACATTTACCATTCCCAACAGGAAGTGTGGCCTTTACCCTTACCTACCTGGAGGTGATGCCCATTTTTTTCATATGTCGTGCCTGAAGAAAGTATTTTTGTTTTCCCATGGGCTTGACCATCAGACAGTCTAAGAATTTGCCTTATGGTGGGGGCTTTGGGTCTCACAGTAACAGCTTAGCCTCTGGAGGAGGTAGACTTAAGGGCAGCCAAGCAGGCAGTATGCACTGAAGCTTCAGAAAAAAACTCTGGTCTCCAAGGCTTAGGAGAGATTTACTGAATGAAAACATTCGTGAGTATTATCTCATATTGCTGCTGATAAAGTAACATATCATGACAACATGGAGAGAGGACAACTGAAAACTCAGCGTTTTGGGTACTAGTCCTGGAGTCTGTCTTCTATGTTTCTTCCCATTGCTGATTTTAATCTGTATCCTTTCCCCAGAATAGTGAGTAAAATAGCTCTCAGTGAGTTCTGTGTGTCCTTCAGAGAATTACCAATACTGAGGGTGAATTGGGGGACCTGAAATCTTACAAATGGTGTCAGAAGGAATGGTGGCCTTGTGAAAACTGAGTTTCTTCTACAGTTTGCTTGCCTACAAATCCTCATGAAGGGAATAGATAGTGGACCTTGTCAAATGTAGATTTGTCTGTTGCAAAATCCAAAGGATTGATTTTGATGATTAAATTTTACACGTCTTCATTAATTACATAACCAATGAATGCTCCTTACTTTTTGGCAAAAATAAGTGTGACAATTTTCATAACCATTCCATGCTGTTGAATTGAGACGTAGAGTTGGCTTATGTAACAATTAAAAGAATGATGTAATCTTCTGGTTAAACTGTCTGATACTGGTGCTTTCACCTCTGAGAGAATGCTATACATCTTTCTTTCTTCTAGGGATAAATTTCTGTCTCGATTTCTTATCTCTGCAGGGGTCAATATTGGTGGAGCACATTTTTCTAGAATATTTCTATATAATCATTTTCAAGTTATTTTGCCTTTAATTATACAAACAAGTCCAGTGACCTCCAATGTGAATTACTGACATTGTGTTCTTGCTTTTACTCTTACCTCACGAGACATCCTTCTCAGGAACGTTTTCCGATTCTGTGTATCTGTTGAATACTTAAAAGTGGTATAGCTCAGACATCTGAAAATTAAGGGTTAACTAATCTAGCTAACTAATGGGTAGAACTCAGGGAAGCCTGGAACCCAGTGAGACACACAAATCTCTCTGCGGGTCCCTCATGGGTCAGACCTCAGTATTTCCTGTTCCTTCCATATGAGACCCTGTGTGCCTCTAGAGATCATGAAAAAGTAAGAGCTTTTCCCAAACACTGCAGCAGCCTGTTTGAAGACACACATAAGAGACTTGTCATTGGTGTTGGTAATTAGCAACTGGGAAACAAAATTTCAGAAGTGTTCTCAGCTCCCCAGGCCTTCACTGTCATTTACCCTATAGGTAAAGTGACAATTGCAGTTCTGAGGGGACGTGAGGTCACAGAATCACAAACCTTTATTTGAGGTGTGGCTGCCTCCCTCCCTCATGTAATGGCTGTCACAACCTTCACACTGAGCTCACTGTCCTGGCAGAGGGAAGAAGTCCAGTGAGTATTTTCTGTTGCACTCTGAGATGCAGAGTCTGCAAGGAAAGGAAGTCTTACTACATGCTCATGTCTACAAAGGGAGTATTCTGGGGTAGAAGCAGATTCAGTGGCAAGGCCAGTCAAGGAGGAGGAATAATACCTTAGCTCTGAGTCGGGTTAGTAAAAAGACCGGCGTCCTAGACCATATGCCAGTCCTCAATGGCTCCTATTATAATTTAATAAAACTCTCACTGAGGATGTTAGTGAATAATTCAAGTGATAAAATCTCATATCTCATTTTGAAGATGCTTAAGAATTGTAATATGAAATAATTCAGGTTGTTCACATTGCCTTGCTTGAATTATAGACTACGTTTTCAAAATTATTGTTACGGTCACATTTATAATGCCTATGTGTTTATAAGAAAGATTAGGATGGAACTATAAGAACTACATAATCCTGTACAAAAACCATGATGTCAATTCATCTCTGGAATAAAAAATATTTTATATAAATCTAGGTTTATTATTATGTTAATGGAGGTCACAACTGTGTCTATAATGAAGTATCCATGTTCTGATGATTATGGGAGAGTGCATTTTCTCTTAAAGTTAAGGACTTATTAAAGGAAAAGGTAATATTTTAATTATGGATATCAGATGACATTGCCAGGACCATTTATGTCTTGTGTTATTTCTTCTGGTTTAATAACATATGAACATCAGTCTCAGGCTCATGACACGTTTTTCTGTTATTTGAATTTTTACATTGCAGAAGATTTCATATTCTTAAATTCCTACCCCCAAGAGCATAGTTCTGTTGGGTATATTTGAGTAGCAGAATTGTTGAGACATAGGTTTATATCTATTCCAACATTTAAGAGGTCACATTGCTTTTGTATGTTTTGTTTTTTATATAAATAAAATCATACAGCAAGAACCTGTCTATATTTAGCTCTTAAATTTTTATGATTTTTCAAATGTACTATTGATTTCCATTAGCATTGATACATAACATTCCTTCTGTTAATATCAAATATTTGAATCATTCTATTCTGAGGGAGCAAGTGGTTGGTCTTCTGGTTTGGGACTGTTATGACTAGTGCTGATATACAAATTCTGGAATTTGTCTTTTGATGATATATTTAGAAATTCATTTGGGGCATACTTATAAGAGGGGAATTGTCGAGACAGAGGTTGGTATCTGTTCCACTTAAGTAGGTACTGCCAAACAGTTCTCCAAAATGCCTGTGCCAATTTTAACGCCCATCAGCAGCACATGGAATTCCTGGCACATGTTTGCCAAAACTTGGTATTTCCTGCCATTTTAATTTTAGACTTCTAGTTGGCGTATGATGGCACCAGGTGGTGGTATTTGAAGTTTCATGATTACTGAGGACATCAAAACTTTCCTCATAGTTACTACTCACTGGACAATTTCCATTTTTTTGTTTCTGATGTAATGTTTTCCCTATACTTCATTATATTATGTGATATGTGTTCTTTATGCTACATACAACTCTTCCTACCTATGCTCCCCGCTGTGTGTACACGCGTGTGTGTGTGTGTGTGTGTGTGTGAGATGGCGGCCTACTCTTATTTAATGTTCTAATTTGTCATTTCACCCATATCATCAATGTGTTTCATACTGTTTATAAAACATCCTCAGATTCTAAGACCATAGCAAATATTTCATTTTGTAATTCTCAAAATTGCATTATCTGGTTGTAAATTTCAATCAGCAATCCATTAGTATTGGTTTGTTGAATGGCATGGGTAGTGAATGAGGCTGTTTCTTTTCTTACATATTACTAGCAAAATCACTGTATTCTGAAAATGTTGAATTACGCTTTTTTTTTTCTTTTTTTTTCTTTTTTTTTTTTTTTTTTTGAGACGGAGTCTCGCTGTGTCACCCAGGCTGGAGTGCAGTGGCCCGATCTCGGCTCACTGCAAGCTCCGCCTCCCGGGTTTACGCCATTCTCCTGCCTCAGCCTCCGAGTAGCTGGGACTACAGGCGCCCGCCACCACGCCTGGCTAGTTTTTTGTATTTTTAGTAGAGACGGGGTTTCACCATGTTAGCCAGGATGGTCTCGATCTCCTGACTTCGTGATCCACCCGCCTCGGCCTCCCAAAGTACTGGGATTACAGGCTTGAGCCACCGCGCCCGGCCACGCTTTTTTTTTTTTCTATTTGCTCTCACTTGTGGGGAAAAGAAAGAGAGATCAGACTGTTACTGTGTCTGTGTAGAAAGAAGTAGACATAAGAAACTCCATTTTGTTCTGTACTACAGAAAATTTTCTGCCTTGAGATGCTGTTAATCTGTAACCCTAACCCCAGCCTTGTGATTGCAGAGACATGTGCTCTGTTGACTTAAGGTTTAATGGATTTAGGGCTGTGCAGGATGTGCTTTGATAAAAATGTGTTTGAAGGCAGTATGGTTAGTAAAAGTCTACCCCCTCTCTGAGATGGTAGAGAGTAATCAGTTAATACTGAGGGAACTCAGAGACCAGTGCTGGCACAGGTCCTCTATATGCTGAGCGCTGGTCCCCTGGACCCACTTTTCTTTCTCTATTGTCTCTGTGACTTATTTCTTTTCTCAGTCTCTCATCCCACCTGATGAGAAACACCCACAGGTGTGGAAGGGCTGGCCCCCTTCATCTGGTGCCCAACGTGGGTGAAATACGCTAGAGCGTGGTCATCGAGGACAAGTCGACAAGAGATTCCCAAGTACATCCATGGTCAGCCTTGCGTTAAGCTTGTGCACTCGGAAGAACCCAGGGTAAAAATAGAACAAACTGATAGTAAATATGCCTCTTATCTCAGCTTAATTAAAATTCTTTTAAGAAGAGGGGGAGGTAGAGTCTCTACAGAAAATATAATCACACTATCTCAAATGACAGAACAATTCTGCCTATGGTTTTCAGAACAGGGAACTTTAGATCTAAAAGATTGGGACAAAATTGGCAAAGAATTAAAACAAGCAAGTCGGGAGGGTAAAATCGTCGCACTTACAGTATGGAATGATTGGGCCATTATTAAAATACCTTTAGAATAGTTTCAAACAGGAGAAGACAGCATTTCAGTTTCTGATGCCCCTGAAAGCTGTGTAATAGATTGTGAGGAAGAGGCAGGGACAGAATCCTGGAAAGGAACAGAAAGTTTACGTTGTAAATATGTAGCAGAGTCTGTAATGGCTCGGTCAACGCAAAATGTTGACTACAATCAATTACAGGAGGTAGTATACCCTGAAACATTAAAATTAGAAGAAAAAGGTCCAGAATTAGTGGGTCCGTCAGAGTCTAAACCACGAAGACCAACTCCTCTTCCAGCAGTTCAGATGCCTGTAACATTACAACCTCAAATGCAGGTTAGACAAGTCCAAACCCCAAGAGAATATCAAATAGAGAAAGACAGAGTCTCTGTCACGGCAATGCCAATCCAAATACAGTATCCACAATAACAGTCGGTAGAAAATAAGACCCAACTGCCAGTAGCCTATCAATACTGGCCGCCAGCTGAACTTCAGTATCGGCTGCCCCCAGAAAATCAGTATGGACAGCCAGGAATGTTTCCAGCACCTCAGGGCAAGTACTTCCACCCCACAGGGCAGCCTCAGCGCCCACTATGAGACTTAATCCTGTATCACCACCTAGTGGACAGGGTAGTGCATTATATAAGATTATTGACAAGGCAAGAAAACAAGGAGATATTGAGGTTCCCGGTAATATTAGAGTAATATTAGGTACAACCTGGAGAAGGGGCCCAAGAGGGAGAGCCTCCCCTAGCTGAGGCCACATGAGTCATTTTCTATGAAAATGCTCAAAGATATGAAAGAGGGAGTAAAGCATATGGACTCAACTCCCCTTATATGAGGACATTATTAGATTCCATTGCTCATGGACATAGACACATTCCTTATGATTGGGAGATTCTGGCGAAATCATCACTCTCACCCTCTCAATTTTTACAATTTAAGACTTGGTGTATTGATGGGGCACAAGAACAGGTCTGAAGAAACAGGGCTGCCAATCCTCCAGTTAACATAGATGCAGATCAACTATTAGGAACAGGTCAAAATTGGAGCACTATTAATCAACAAGCAATAATGCAAGATGAGGTCATTGAGCAAGTTAGAGCTATCTGCCTTATGGCCTGGGAGAAAATCCAAGACCCAGGAACTACCTGCCCCTCATTCAATAAAATAAGACAAGGCTCTAAAGAGCCCTACCCTGATTTTGTGGCAAGGCTCCAAGATGCTGCTCAAAAGTCAATTATGGATGAGAATGCCTGTAAGGTCATAGTGGAGTTGATGGCATAAGAAAATGCCAATCCTGAGTGTCACTCAGCCATTAAGCCATTAAAAGAAAAGGTCCCAGCAGGATCAGATGTAATCTCAGAGTACATAAAAGCCTGTGATGGAATTGGAGGAGACATGCATAAAGCTAAACTTATAGCTCAAGCAATAATGGGAGTTGTTTTAGGAGGACAAGTTAGAACATTTGGGGGGAAATGTTATAATTGTGGTCCAATTGGTCATCTAAAACAGAATTGCCCAGTCTCAAATGAACAAAATATAACAACTCAAGCTACTACAACAAAGAAAGAGCCACCTGGCCTATGCCCAAGATATAAAAAAGGAAAACACTGGCTAATCAACGTTGTAATAAATTTGATAAAAATGGGCAACTGTTGTTGGGAAAGGAGAAGAGGGGCCAACTTCAGGCCCCACAACAAACTGGGGCATTCCCAATTCAGCCCTTTGTTCCTCAGGGTTTTCAGGGACAACACACCCCACTGGGAAGCGACGGTTGTAGTGAGCTGAGATCGTGCCACTGCATTCCATCCTGGGCGACAGAGCAAGGCTCCATCTCAAAAAAAACACAAAAACAAAACAAAAGTTACCTAGTAACCCAGGATTTCTGTTGAATTCTGAGCTAGCCACAACAAGGCAAATTTTCATTTCTTTTCCTATGCGCAGCACTTACTGTAACTTGGACAGTGTATCCATATGGGATGAAGGTTAAAAAACCGGATAAAGAAGGCCAAGAGATCTACTCCCAGAAAAGGGAGAACGATGAAGATAAATCATGATCTCAAAAAAAAAAAAAAAAAAAAAAAAAAAATCACATCTCAGTTCAGCAGGTCACAGAGAAGCCAGGATCTTTGAAACGGTGACTTTAGCAAGGGATAGGTCTTACGGACAAATAAAAGGGTCATCTCTAAGACATCCCAAAAGAAACCCACCTCCCCCCATCTGTTACAGTCTCATCCATTCTCAGAGACTAAGATTTTCCTCCTCCTTTGTGTTCTACTTATTCTAAGGGTCCTTTTCCTTTTCTGCTCTGCCCCTTTTATATTTGACTAAGTCTCTCTAATCACACAAAAGTTGTGGGTGACAATTCCATTCTTTACAACTGTCATTCCCTTCAATGACAAAATACTCTTCTCTTTCCAAATCATTCTCTCTCCAAATCAATATAGTTTTTGATTTTCTATGTGTTGGGAAATATTAAATCATGCAAAGCAGCCTCTTCAGCACAACTTTCTGGGATGCTGGAAATGATGACAGAGAGTCCCCATTGTCTCAAAGTTCTGTTCACTCTGCTGTCCAGTTTGGTAGCAGCTATTCACGTACAGCTCTTGAGCAGTGAGGGAACTGAATTTTTAAATTTTGTGTTCAGTTTCTTTAATTCTAAAATTTAAGTAGCCACAAAAATTAGCAGGGAATTTGTAATCTTTTGGAGAGATGAGACCTGGGCATAAAAAACAAAACCAAACCAAACCTCATTTTTGTACTCAGGTGCTTAAGTACCATTAACAGCAGATCCCTCTGCAAAATATAAAGTTCTGAAAGTTTATGGTCCTGGTTTTCAATTAATCCTTCACACTGGTCTAAGGAAACTGAATTGACACAAATGCGTCCCACATCCCACCATTCCAGTACTAGCCCTTTCCCACCAACCACCCCTTATGGGGTTTTTCAGTCACTGCAACACCCCCGATACCAATTCTTTCATCTCTTTTAAAAATTCACAGTACTTCATTTCTTCCACTTCAAAGTACTTGGGCTTCCTTTACTCATTTATTTGACACAATAGAGCAACTGCTGTGTATGTGTTTAGGCTAACATCAGATTTTGCCTGTGCATCACAGCATACATTTAAATAGGATGAGTTTATCAGGCTTTCTCTGCCTTATACATTTTCTCTCAGTGTATGCTTTTCAGCCACATAATGAACTACAAATTTTTGCTCCACCCTTTTTCCACATAGATCTGAGTTCTCTTCCTATGGGTTTTCTGTAACATAAAATAAGACATAATTGATCACGGAAGGCACAACCACATTCACCGCATTCACAAGGTTTCTGTCCTGTGCAAATCCTCTATCATCTCCTGAGGCTGCACATCTGACCACTGGCTGTCCCACAAGGACTATGTTCCTGTTTGCAAGGAGGCCGCTGATGTTTAGTGATGTCTGAGGGGTCACAGAAGACACTTGTGTAGTCACCCCGTTAGCGGAGTTTTTCTCCTGCATGACATCACTGGTGTGTAATATGCTGTGCCTCTCTGCAGGAGGATTTTCCACCTTGACTGCATCTTGTTTCTCCCTCGTGTGTATTCTCTTATGCTTAACCAGGCACGACATATAAGCAAATGCTTTCCCACACTCGTTGCAGCCATAGGGTCTCTCTCCTGTATGAGTCCTTTGATGGACAATGAGCTTTTGCTTTGTGCTAAAGGCTTTCCCACATTCACTACATTCAAAGGGTTTCTCTCCTGTGTGAATTCTTTGATGTTTAATGAGACCTGACTTCTGAGAACAGGATTTTCCACATTCACTGCACACAAAGGGCGTCTTTCCCGTGTGAAATCTCTGATGAGCTATGAGGCAAGTCTTCTGAATGAAGCCTTTTCCACATTCACTGCATATATAAGGTTTCTCACCTGTATGAATTCGCTGGTGTACAATGAGATTTCCTTTCTGGATGAAGCCTTTTCCACATTCACTGCATATATAGGGTTTCTCTCCGGTATGTGTTTTCTGATGTATGTTGAGCCGTGATTTCTTGAGAAAGGCTTTGCCACATTCAGGGCATTCATAAGGTTTTTCTCCCGTATGAGTTCGCTGATGTTCAGTGAGCATGAACTTTCTGGAGAAGGCTTTCTCACACAGACTACATCTGTGGGGTTTCTCTCCTGTATGCATTACCTGGTGATCAGTTAGCCAAGACTTCTTGATGAAGGCTTTCCCACATTCACTGCATACATGATGCTTCTCCAATTTTCGTGTTTTCTGATGCTTGGGATTGATGAATTGGGACTTAGTGCTGATGAGTTTTTGACTTGCAGGGAATTTAATTGCAGTATGAAGTCGTTCATGGTTAGCATGAAGAAAGGAGTCCCCATTTCCAGTAAACTCACAAGAGTTCTTTATTTCATAGCCTTTGCTCTTATTAACTAAAGTTAAATTTGATTTCAAACTTTTTCCATGTAAGTCAAATATATCATGATTTTGCCCTAACAGAAACTGACTTTTGCTGCAATGAACGATATTTTCAAATGCATCATGTTCATGACATTGTTTCCTTCTGTTCACTAGGCTTTCACTATGCAAGCGCTTCAGCACATGATCATCAACTTTCCAGATTTCTAGAAAGAAAAGAACAAAGATTTCCATCATTTTGATTTGAGGTAAAAGTCTGTTCTGTTTTTTTTTTTTTGGTTTTCTTTTGTTTTTTTGTTTTAGATGGAGTTTCACTCTGTTGCCCAGACTGGAGTGCAATGCTGCAATCTCAGCTCACTGCAACTTCCACTTCCCGGGTTCAAGCGACTGTTCTGCCTTAGCCTCCCAAGTAGCTGGGATTACAGGTGCCTGCTACCACACCCAGCTAATTTTTGTAGTTTTAGTACAGACGGGGTTTCACCATGTTGGCCAGGCTGGTCTCAAACTCCTGACCTCACGTGAGCCATTGTGCCCGGACAAAGTATTTTTTTTTTTTTTTTTGAGTCGGGGAGATGGAGTCTCACTCTGTTGCCCATGCTGGAGTGCAGTGGCACAATTCCGGCTCATGACCAAACTTGTTTTGTTTTGTTTTTTTTGCGGGGGAGATGGAGTCTCACTCTGTCGCCCAGGCTGGAGTGCAGTGGCACAATCCCGGCTCACAGCCTAAGTAGTTTTTTTTTTTTTTGCGGGGGGCAGGGCGGAGATGGAGTCTCACTCTGTTGCCCAGGCTGGAGTGTAGTGCCACAATCCCAGCTCACCGTAACCTTGGAAGCGATTCTCTGCCTCAGCCTTCCATGTGGCTGGGATTATAGGCATGTGCCACCACGCCCAGCTAATTTTGTATATTTAGTAGAGACGGGGTTTCACCATGTTAGCCAAGTTGATCTCAAATTCCCGACCTCAGGTGATCTGCCCGCTTTGGTCTCCCAAAGTGCTGGGATTACAGGTATGAGCTGCTGCACCCGGCCCCAAAGTATTTTTTTTTAATGCCTTGATGTGAGGTGTCTCTTTAGTAATAACAGTATGACCTGAGTGTAAATAAAACTACATGTTTAATGTTCCTTGCACATTGGCAAAAAATAATAGTATAGACAAACTAAAAGGTGAAAGCAGTTAGCATAAAAACAAGGTTAGATCACTAATAATGAATAAAGACAGATTTGGCTGCATTCTAAATGTGCCTTGCAAAACAAAGACCTTAAAAATACAAGCAATTCACTGTGACCAGCAGACCAGAGGTTGGAGGGCCATTTCATCCAAAGAACAGATCCATCCATTCCACATCCTCTTACTGAATGATCACCATGTACCAGGTATGGTGCTAGTGTTGGGGATAGGCATGAGAATCGTTTGAACCCAGGAGGCGGAGGTTGCTATGAGCCAAGATCACACCATTGCACTCCAGCCTGGGCACACAGTGAGACTCTGTCTCAAAAAATAAATAAATAAATAAATAAATAATAATAAGTAATTTTTAAGGGAATGAGTCAGGGAAGTAATCATATGTGTGGAACACACCGGGGAGGGTTTAGGAAAGAAGATGGAAATCTCTTTGTGAGCAGGATGGTATTGTATCACAGAGATCACTGAAACGAGAACTTTGACGGGTAACATGGTTTACTGGGACTTAGTGGCATCAGAATATGACGGGGAAAAAAACAAAAGCAAATTATTAAACACAGAAAGGAATCAAATGGAAGTAGGGCAGGAGTTATGACCTGGTTTAAGCTGGCCTTGGGAATGTAGGATGTTTTAAAAAATGACTTTTTTACTTAGAGATTCATCATGACTAGCAGATACCTTTAAAGAAGAGAGCTCTTCGGACAGGTAATGCCTGGATGGCCAAGATTCAGGATGTACAGGAACAAACGAGAATACAAACTTAACAGGGGTTTTCTTGGAGGAAAGATGATTCTAGTTCTTTGCAGTTACTAGGAACTCAGGGGAGAATTGCCATCAAATAAACACAGAACTAAAATCTGTGTTAGGTAACAACCGGGAGATGTCAGTTTGGGACTCTCCTCCAGGGAATGGAAGGCGCTTAACTTACTAGAATGAAGGAAACTTTGAAGAGTGAAGGGCACAGATGAGAAAATGGAAAACGGGGCCTTTGGAGAACCTAAGAATAAGGAAAAAGAGAAGCCAAGGAAGCCAACGCACAGTGAAAGCCCAGTTTACCCTGAGGAAGCCACTGTCACATCCAACACAGCAGAGGTGTTAGGAGGGGAGGTCAGCATTAGTCAAGGGGCATGAAGGGGCGGGAGTTCTAGAAGTTTCCTCTTTGGAGAGAGGCCTGGAAGGTGGAATTTCATAACAAGAGAGGTGGAAGGACATGAAGAAGGGAAATACTTGAAACCCGAGGAAGAAGAAAATTATGCAGGCAAACAAAAAATATGTAGATAAAATAAAGAATCAGATCTCTGAAGAGATAAAGGGATTTTTTTTTTAAACTCTAAATTCCTACAAAGAAAAACAGGTCTCACACTGGGAGAGAGATGAGTAGAGGAACTGTTTACATATCCTCAAACCCCCTTCACAGCTGTGTTGCCTTCTCTGACCGACTTAGAATGTGACTTCCACAGCCTTCTGCCTTGTAGGTTCTCTCACCTGAACAGGCTCCACTGTGGATTCCATCTTCTGTTGTCCATGGTGGTTCTCCTTGTTCCAACTTGAAGAATACATCCGGTTTGCTGGCTTGATACCCTGTTCATGGGAAAGGATAGAGGACTTAGACATATCAAATTGGGCTGGCAATGTCAAGAGGAAGAACGCTACACTTCAGGAAACTTGAGTTTCTTAAAATATGGAAAGTTTAGTTTTATATCTGAAACTATGAAAGTTCAGTTTCATATCTGTAACATCAAGGTTTTTCTCTCACAAGAGGGTAGATTACACCATCGTGTGTGGGAGCAAGAGAAGGATCTGAGAATCTAACACTTCAGAGTACTGCAGGCACTCCAAAGAGGTAAGCATCTGAGAAAGGAAGGCCACTGACTGGGCACCCTCTGAGTGACACAGGGCAGCTGTCCTTACCCACTGCCACCAGGTTGCTGTAGTTCTCCAACATCACGTCCCGGTACAGGTCCTTCTGAGCAGGGCCCAGAAGCTGCCACTCCTCCCAGGTGAAGTCCACAGCCACATCCTCCAGTGTTACGGATTCCTGTAATAACAGTCCTGTTTAATAAAGTGATGTCTTTTTGATGATATGGAAGAAATGCTAAAGTTTTTCTGCTCATTTCCACTCTACAGGCTGTGTGTTTATACCAAATAGTTGTTTTTTTTAAAAAAAAATACATTGTGGAAGAAGTAAAGTCCTAATATAATATTATGTCATTGTATATTCAATTATCCTCCATTCACCCATGTGGGGAAAAGAAAGAGAGATTAGACTGTTACTGTGTCTATGTAGAAAGAAGTAGACATAAGGAACTCCATTTTGTTCTGTACTAAGAGAAATTCTTCTGCCTTGAGATGCTGTCAATCTATAACACTAGCCCCAACCCTGTGCTCGCAGAGACATGTGCTGTGTTGACTCAGAGTTTAATGGATTTAGGGCTGTGCAGGATGTGCTTTGTTAAAAAAGTGCTTGAAGGCAGTATGCTTGGTAAAAGTCATCGCCATTCTCTAATCTCAAGTACCCAGGGACACAATACACTGTGGAAGGCCGCAGGGACCTCTGTCCAGGAAAGCCAGGTATTGTCCAAGGTTTCTCCCCATGTGATAGCCTGAGATATGGTCTCCTGGGAAGGGAAAGACCTGACCGTCCCCCAGCCCAACATCCATAAAGGGTCTGGGCTGAGGAGGATGAGTGAAAGAGGAAGGCCTGTTTGCAATTGAGATAAGAGGAAGGCATCTGTCTTCTGCTCGTTGCTGGGCAATGGAATGTCTTGGTGTAAAACCCAATTGTGTGTTCTATTTACTGAGATAGGAGAAAACTGCCTTAGGGCTGGAGGTGAGACATGCTGGCGACAATACTGCTCTTTGCTGCACTGAGATGTTTGTGTAAAGTCAAACATAAATCTGGACTACGTGCACATCAAGGCACAGCACCTTTCCTTAAACTTATAAATAAGTTTGACACAGAGATCTTTGCTCACATGTTTTCCTGCTGACCCTCTCCCCACTATTACCCTATTGTCCTGCCACATCCCCATCTCCGAGATGGTAGAGATAGTGATCAACAAATACTGATCAACAAATACTGAGGGAACTTAGAGACCAGGGCCAGGCGCGGGTCCTCTGTATGCTGAGCACCAGTCCCCTGGGCCCACTTTTCTTTCTCTATACTTTGTCTCTGTGTCTTATTTCTTTTCTCAGTCTCTCCTCCCACCTGATGAGAAATGCCCACAGGTGTGGAGGGGCAGGCCACCCCTTCATTCCAATTGGAAGTTTCTATAAAGTGTGGAAGTTAAATCTTGCTAACCTAAAAACAACATATTTACACATTTTATATATGTAAATATATATGAATACATGTACATATATTTGTTTACATAGATGCAGACAAAAGACATATATACAGTCGTCCTTTAGTGTCTGTAGGGTATGGGTTCCAGGACCTCCTGAGGATGCTCAAGTGTCTGATATAAAATGGCACAGTATTGGTCAGGCACAGTAGATCACACCTGTAATCCCAGCACTTTGGGAGGCCAAGGCAGGAGGGTCACCTGAGCCCAGGAGTTCAAGACCAGCCTGGGCAACATGAGACCCAGTCGGTACAAAAAATTTAAAAATTAGCTGGGTGCAGTGGTGAGTGCCTGTGGTCCCAGCTACTTGGGAGGCTGAGGCAGGAGGCTCATTTGAGCCCAGGAGTTAGAGACTACAGTGAGTATGATCATGCTACAGAACTTCAGCCTGAGCAACAGAAAAAGACTCTGTCTCTAATAAAATAAAATAAAATGAAAGAGTACTTGCAGATTTGCATGTGACCCACGCACATCCTCCTACGTACTTTTTTTTTTTTTTTCAAACAGAGACTCACTCTCTCTCCCAGGCTGGGGTGCAGTGGCATAATCTCAGCTCACTACAACCTCCGCCTCCCGGGAGCAGGCAATTCTTCTGCCTCAGTCTCCCAAGTAGCTGGGACTACAGGCTGTGCCACTACACCTGGCTAATTTTTGTTTTTTGTTTTGAGATGGAGTTTTGCTCCTGTTGCCCAGGCTGGAGTGCAATGGTATGATCTCAGCTCACTGCAACCTCTGCCTCCCAGGTTCAAGCGATTCTCCTGCCTCAGCCTCCCGAGTAGCTAGGATTACAGGCGCCCACCACCACACCCAGCTAATTTTTTGTATTTTTAGTAGAGACGGGATTTCACTATGTTGGCAAGGCTGGTCTCAAACTCCTGACCTCAGACGATCCACCCGCCTCAGCCTCCCAAAGTGCTGGAGTTACAGGAGTGAGCCACCACGCCCAACCCCATATACTTTAAATTATCTTTAGATTACTTATAATATCTAATACAATGTAAATGCTATGTTAACAGTTGTTATACTGTATTGTTTAGGGAATCATGACAAGAAAAAGTCTGTGTGTGCTCAGTTCAGATGCTTTAAAAAATATATATTTTCAATCCTCGGTTGAATCCATGGATGTGGAAGTCATGGATATGGAGGGCCAACAATATATCACAAATCCAGGCCTCCTATTTTTCTGATGGACTAATTATAAATTGAGGGTTCCCATGACTTTCTCCTTGACTTTGATAATTTTTCAAGGAGAAGGAGAAAATCAAGTAATGGAGAAACAATATCCAAAGATGTAACACCGAAAATTTTTCAGAACTGATTAAACACTCCAAACTTCAAACTCAAGAAATCCAACAACTAAGAAGTCTACATGTAGACACAACAGATTGAAACTAAATTACACCAGATACAAAGAGGAGACTATAAAAGCATCCAGAGACCAAAGACAAGTTACCTACAAAGGAGACAAAATTTTCTGACAGCTGACTGCTCCAGAGAAATTATTATAGCCAATAAATATCGGAACAATAAGTGTTAAGGTCCTAAGCTCTTGAACAACACAGCCCAACCCTGAAGACAATTTGGGACTCAAAGGCATGGCTGGCAAGGGACCTACAGCCCTGTAATAGTGACAATTAAGACTGCTTATCAATGAATTGTCAATCTCCTGTCTCAGGATGCCTTTAAAGAATACTGCTGGGTGGAAAATTGAGTCACTGAAGACCCAGGGAACAGCAGAAGGTATACTCTACACTCATTTTATTATAGAGGCCAGTGAACACACTTGATAGATGATATAAGTACTTAATCCTGGTTGGTTTACCCATTCTAAATTATTTATGTGAGATATCTATCTATTTGGTAAAAAGTAAAGTGACAGTCCTACCTCAATCCACACTCAAAAATAATTTACTATATGACAGATCTATGGCAGGCAGATGGCTCAATGAACTCCACCCTCCCAGTGTTCACACCTTTATGTAACTCCTACTTGCAGAAAGCCAAAGGCCTGTGGGACGTGACCAACTCAGCATTCCACTGGAGGCTACATGATCAAACAGCAAACTGTTTATCATGAATGCAGGATGTGAGCAAACTCATGATTGCTCCTACAGACAGAAGGTTTTCTGGAGGCAATCACACCCTGGCGCTGAGGTTATCTACTGCAACATCTAGAGAATGCAGTCTTGTGAGTCTACTCTGGACTGAGCAGCTGACCCCTTCTTCCACTGCACCCCACTCAACTATCTCTTTTGCCTAAAAATACGGAGGGCTGTGTAAAGCTCAGAGTCCTTGTCCACTAGAGGCAAGGTACCCCCGACCTCTTCTTCCAAATATACTCTTTTATCTCTTGTCTTTTATTCCTGTGTTTGCCACCCTTTGTTCCGTCCCCCTAGGTCCATGCAGGTTACCAGTGGCGCCCAAACAGGGACAGAATTGGGTGCTCTACACCCTCTCCTTAAGCATGGACTGGCCTAGTGACTTACCTCTATTCAGAAGAATATGGCAAAGGCGTTGGAATCTCACTTCCTTAATTAAGCTATACGTGTTTAAAACAATTATTCAATGATAATTGTTAAAGTACAGTAAGGAAGACTTTATTCAGGGCCATTATGATAGGCATATAGACAAATGTAATGGGATTTTGCAGTGGTAGAGGGTGACTGAACTCAACTCTAAATACAGCAAAAGCAAGTGGGAATTAACAGCCAAGAAGCAGAATGAGGGTCAGTAATAAAAAATTACCAAGAGGGCCAGGTGCAATGGCTTATGCCTGTAATCCCAGCACTTTGGGAGGCCAAGGCAGGAGGATTGCTTGAGCCCAGGAGTTCAAGAGCAGCCTGGGCAACACAATAAGACCCTATCTATATTAAAAAAAAAAAAAAAAAAGAAGAAGAAGAAGAGGAGGAGGAGGAGGAGGAGAAGGAGGAGGAAGGAAGAAGGAAGATGGAGGAGGAAAAGAAGAAAGGAAGAAAGAAAAAAAGCAGAAAAGTAAAAAATAAAAAAAACATAGTCAACGCAACCCTGCCCGCCCCCCCCCCACACACACACAAAACATGTTTATGATCTTTTATCATTTTTCAAATTAAATACTTGATTCTCTCCTAACCCCCAATGGTAACAAATGCATTTTTTTTTCAAGTATCACTATAAACTGATGGAATTTTATACAATGAATGTTCTTCCATCATTTGCAATCATTGGTCTTTGGATGCTCAAAGTATAGCATCTGAGGCCAAGGAAGAGTCCCTTCAAGTTGGCTGGTATGTTCTTTGAAATATGATTCTATCATGTAAAAAATATATATATATCATAATAGATATATATGTTTATGTCTACAGGTAGATTCATATATACTCATGCTTTTGTTAATACATATATAGACATAGATCCACACACAGATACAGTGACAGGAAATAAATATTACCAACCATTTACAGAAGGGGATTAGGAAGAAAATATATGAAAAGGTAACTTTTTCTTTCTTTCTTTTCTTCAATTTTATTGAACAGAGACAGGGTCTCACTAGATTGCTCAGGCTGGTCTCAAACTCCTGAGACAGCCTGAGATATGGCCTTGTGGGAAGGGAAAGACCTGACCGTCCTTCAGCCCGACACCCGTAAAGGGTCTGTGCTGAGGAGGATGAGTGAAAGAGGAAGGCCTGTTTGCAATTGGGATCAGAGGAAGGCATCTGTCTCCTGCTCGTCCCTGGGAATGGAATGTCTCAGTGTAAAACCCGATCGTACATTCTGTTTACTGAGATAGGAGAAAACCACCTTATGGCTGGCTGGAGATGAGACATGCTGGTGGCAATACTGCTCTTTACTGCACTGAGATGTTTGTATAAAGTCAAACATAAGTCTGGCCTATGTGCACATCAAGGCACAGCACCTTTCCTTAAACTTATTTATGACACAAAAACCTTTGCTCACATGTTTTCCTGCTGACCCTCTCCCCAGCATTACCCTGTAGTCTTGCCACATCCCCCTCATTGAGATAGTAGAGATAGTGATCAATAAATACTGAGGGATCTCAGAGACTATTGCCGGCGTGGGTCCTCCATATGCTGAGTACCGGTTCCCTGGGCCCACTTTTCTTTCTCTATACTTTGTCTCTGTGTCTTATCTCTTTTCTCAGTCTCTCGTCCCACCTGATGAGAAACACCCACAGGTGTGGAGGGGCTGGCCCCCTTCATATTCCATAGTAGTACATAAGGAATCCTTCAAGAAATAGCCACAGGAAACCTGCATCTGCATTTATGAGAAAGCTGCTATTCTGGACACCATCTGCCACATCATCTCTAGGAAGAACCACTGAAGAAATTCCTGAGACCAAAGTGCCATGAAATAATGGCATCCCCCCGGGAAGTAATCTGTTTTATATTCAAAACCAGGACATACCATGTAAATCATGATTTTCTTATGATATTGGCTGTCAGAGATATTAGATGCAAGCTGACAGCTAAAATAACCCACAGGATCTTCCAGCCATGCATGATGTCACAAAATTCATAATTCAGTATTAATGCTATGAACATTATCTTCCTTATCCTACTATTTTGCATGATATTGAGTTTAAAACTAAGCTCATTTATCTCCAGATCCTGCTTTTTGAAATTTATGCTTTTTATATTAGTGAGATAGATGTGTATAGGCTTCTACAAATCTATTATGGAACAAAGGAAAGAATAAACCAGGCCGGGCGCGGTGGCTCAAGCCTGTAATCCCAGCACTTTGGGAGGCCGAGACAGGCGGATCACGAGGTCAGGAGATCGAGACCATCCTGGCTAACATGGTGAAACCCCGTCTCTACTAAAAATATACAAAAAAAAACTAGGCGGGCGCCTGTAGTCCCAGCTACTCCGGAGGCTGAGGCAGCGTAAACCCGGGAGGCAGAGCTTGCAGTGAGCTGAGATCCAGCCACTGCACTCCAGCCCAGGCGACAGAGCGAGTCTCCATCTCAAAAAAAAATAAAATAGGCCGGGCGCGGTGGCTCAAGCCTGTAATCCCAGCACTTCGGGAGGCCGAGGCGGGCAGATCACGAGGTCAGGAGATCGAGACCATCCTGGCTAACACAATGAAACCCCGTCTCCACTAAAAATACAAAAAAATTAGCCGGGCGTGGTGGCGGCGCCTGTAGTCCCAGCTACTCGGGAGGCTGAGGCAGGAGAATGGCGGGAACCCGGGAGGCGGAGCTTGCAATGAGCCGAGATCGCGCCACTGCACTCCAGCCTGGGCGACAGAGCGAGACGCCGCCTCAAAAAAATAAATAAATAAATAAATAAATAAATAAATAAAATAAAATAAAATAAAATAAACCATAAGTCAGTTACCTGGGCCTGGATCATTTTCTTCTGTTCTTGGAAAACAGCATTCAACTGGGATGGTCTGTCTTTGTATCTTCTGGACTTCTCTTCAGAAGTCTCAGTCTTCAATCAAGTGTGCCCCTAGAAATGGTGATACCCAAATCCACTTCCTCCCTCTTCGGGTGATGCTTTTTCTCCTGAGGAGTCAGAACCTGTGGGCTGAAGAACAAATTCAATGTAAGTGGTACATTTTCTCTGGGCCCAGATACTGTCACTGCTTCTCGGCACTCATCTTAAAACAATGCCCCCAATATAGTTAACTATACCTTTATTTGGAGCCCTAGAAGATTTTATCCCTCTGGCCAATAATGTCGAGGATGCTTATTGGGGTGGAAGTATGCCTTTCCTCTGTGATGTTTCTGTGAAAGGACTGTGAAGGCATGCAGGAAATGAGACCCACCGTAGCAGCACGCCTCAGGAGCTGCTGAACTCTCAGGCAGATTAGTTTTAGAAAACAGACAGTCAGCAAGGAGAGGAGCTGGTCTGTTTTCGTTTAAATCATGTGTGTTCACACACCTCTTCAAAAGTCTTTGTACATACACCCTGTGAGGACATGTACTTCAGTTTGAAAGCCAATGCACTGGGCAAATCATAAGCATTGGCATAAAAACAGTAGTGACGATATTTTAGGAGGTTTTAAATACATAAATAGCTAAAATACACAATAATTTACTGGATAAATTAGGTGATAAATGAAGTTGACGTGCTCTAAGGTTTCTGTAGAATGGAAAAGTCCTAATTAGCAGAAGAATATGACAAAGGTTGCACACTACATGTAATCTCTAGTGTTACAATTAAAACTAGTAAGTCCAGGCACAGTGGCTCACGCCTGTAATCTCAGCACTTTGGGATGCCAAGGCGGGCGGATTACCTGACATCAGGAGTTTGAGACCAGCCTGGCCAACATGGTGAAACCCCATCTCTACTAAAAATACAGTCATTCCGGAAGCTGAGGCAGGAGAATCACTTGAACCCGGGAGACGGAGGTTGCATGAGACAAGACCGTGCCATTGCACTCCAGCCAGGACAAAAAGAACGAAACTCTCTCTCACACACACACAAAAACAACAACAACAACAACAACAACAACCTAGTAATTGTTTTAAAGTACATAATTTCCAAGCCAACAAAAGGGGGAAAAATAATAGTAAGAAAATCATCCAAAAGAAAAGAATCAAAAACAGAGAGCAAAAAGAGCAAATACAATGCATTTAGATAGCTGTTTTAAAATAAAATGTACTAAGAAAATTACATTACATTAAGAATTTATGCTAAGTAAAAACAGAACATGGATTCCAGTTAATTACATTAAATATAAATGCCTCAAAACTGTTAGAATGGATTAAAAATTAAAATCGAATAACATCTGGGTTTTTTATTTTATTTTATTTATTTATTTATTTATTTGAGATAGAGTCTTGCTCTGTTGCCCAGGCTGGAGTGCAATGGTGCGATTTTGGCTCACTGCAACCTCAGCCTCCCGCGTTCAAATGATCAAACAGCAAACTGTTTATCATGAATGCAGGATGTGAGCAATCTCACGACTGCTCCCGCCGACAGAAGGTTTGCTGGAGGCAATCACTCCCTGGCACCAAGGTTATCTACTGCAACATCTGGAGAATGCAGTCTTGCAAACCCTACTCTGGACTGAGCAGCTGACCCCTTCTTCCACCCCACCTTCTCACTATCTCTTCTGCCTAATAAATATGGAGGGCTGTGTAAAGCTCAGGGCCCTTGTCCACTAGAGGCAAGGTGCCCCCTGATCCCTTCTTACAAATATACTCTTTTGTCTTTTGTCTTTATTCCCGCGTTCGTCCCCCTTTGTTCAGTCCACCTACGTCGGAGCAGGTTACAAATGGCAACTCAGAACAGGCACTCCAAGGACACCCAACTAGTGGCATCCGAACATGGGACTTCAAGGATGTGAATGGTTGAAGTTGTCTGCTGGAGCAGGGGAACTGAAATTGACAAGGTGAACAGGGACCCCGGGATGAGTCTGCTGGCAGTGGATATAAGGTCAGTGCCCTAAAGAGGCACTGGGAGCAGTGCTTTAAAGAAGTACTGGAAAATTTTCTGAATCAGGGTAACAAGGGAAAGAATTTGTCTACTGAAGAAAAACATGATGTACAGTTGCTTAAAGTTCTGTTGAGACAGTCTGGAGCTCAGGTTAATTCGCAGACACTTACTAACCTGCAGAAGCCACAAAAAGTTATTACGCATAACCCATGGTTTCCACAGGGAGGCACTCTTGATGTGGAAAAGTGGGACAGAGCAGGAGAAGGATTAAAACAGGTTCAACAAAAAGGTTTTAAAATTGATTCTTCTGTTTTATCTACTTGGAGTTAGTTCGTACTGTATTTCTGCCATTATCTCATTATTATTCTGCGGGACAGCAGGCTGAATCTAAAAATCTGAAAGAATCTGTTACCCCACCCACAGTTCCAATTGAAAATAAAAAACAGGAGGAGAGGGAGGATAAAAACTGGCCTATAACGCCTCCTCCAGTTGCAGAAACATCTATATAGCCTCCTTCGGCGGCAGAAATAGAAACCCCAATACAAAGAATTTTATGCTCTGCTGTCATAGCTGGAGAGCCCTTAGGACCTTGTGCTTTTCCTATTTCCATAAGGCCTGATCCAAACAATCCACAACAGATTATTCATGAACACACCCCACTGGAGTTTAAGTTGCTGATGGAATTAAAAGCAAGAGTGGTTAATAATGGCATACAGAGCCCATTCACCTTAGGATTGCTAGAATCTGTGTTTGGTGCTATGTGTCTTTTACCCTTTGATGTGAGACACTTGGCGTGAACTTGCTTGTCTATTAGTGCATATCTGACATGGAATTTAAATTGGCAAGAAATGTGTGCAGACCAGGCTAAACAGAACCGTGTTGCTGGATACGGAGACATTACAGAGGATATGCTGTTAGGTAATGGCCCTTATTCAGACCTAGAACATCAAATGGCACTCCCAGATGCTGCTTATCAGCAGTGTGCACAGGCTGCTAAACACGCCCGGGCCACAATCCTGAAGAGGGAGTCCCAGCACGATCCTTTTTATATATCATGCAAGGGTCACAGGAACCCTATGCACAATTTCTTGCAAGATTACAAAAGGCAGTGAAGCATTAGATTCCTTGTACTATGGCTGCAGAAATGCTAACCTTAACTTTAGCTTTTGAGAATGCAAACGTGGATTGTAAACGTGCACTGGCACTGGTGAGGGGTACAAAAATCTTGGTAAATTTTCTCAGAGCTTGTCAGGATATAGGAACTCAGTTTCATCGACCTGCAATGTTAGCATAAGCAATGACTAATTTAGCAGTTGACAAATCTAAAAGGAGCCAAGGGTCAAACCCTAAAATGGGAAAATATTATAACTGTGGAAAAACTGGACATTTAAAAAAGGAATGCTGCCAGATCTCAGGACAGAAAGGATATTACAATGCAGTTCACTCCCCAGCAGAAAAAAACACCAGGACTCTGTCCTCACTGTAACAAAGGAAATCACTGGGCTAACTAGTGCTGCTCAAAATTTCATCAGAATGGCACCCCCCCCACCCACCGTCAGCAAACGAGACAGGGGCCTGGACCCGGGCCCTTCAAACAATGAGGGTATTCCCAGTGCAGATCACAACCCCGTTTCAGGGATGCGTTCCTGGAGGCACATTGACTCCCTCAACCCAGGAACACCAGGAAGTGCAGGATTAGATCTACCCACCAGAGAAAGAATCACATTAGTTAGGGGAGACAAACCCATCAAAGTTCCCAATGGTATTTGGTGACCTTTACCAACAGGACACACGGGACTAATTTTAGACAAAAACCGCCTTAACTTGTAAGGCATCACTGTAGTCCCAGGAGCGATTGACTCCGATTACGAAGGAGAAATTCAAGTAGTTTTAATGTCACAAGATCTTTGGGTTTTTGAACCAGGAGAATATATTGCTCAATTATTGCTTATTCCCAGTGAAGTACACCCTTCCCCATGAAAAGAGAAATGAGGACATAAAGGGTTTGGGAGCACAACTACACAGGAAATCTATCTATGCCAACCCATAGCCTCTAATAGACCTACCCATGTAGTACAAATTAAAGGAAAGACATTTTATGGGCTTATGTATACAGGAGCTGATGTGTCAGTAAAATGTATAGGATGGGCACATCAAACATTACACTGCATGTTGAAAAGACAAAAAGGGTGTATAGGAGGCCAACTACCACCTCAATCAAAACTATATTTAGCCTTATTTACTTTAAATTTTCTGACTCCTGGTATGGATGGTAAGACTCCAGCAGAAAGACATTGGCAAGTGTTGGAGGAAAACAGGAAAGTTTATCCGAAAGTGTTATGGAAATCCCCAGAAGAAGGACAATGGAAAGGCCCGGTGGATTTACTGACATGGGGAGGAGGGTATGCTTGTGTTTTACAGGAGATGGACAAGCCATGTGGTGCCCTCAAGGTTCGTGTGACCATGGAATGGGAGGCTGAAGGAACCCAGGGTGGCCAACCATGGGCCGGGTCCCTCCTATACGAGCCATGAGTCAGCTGAGCCTGAGTGCAAAGATGGAGAGAAGGCCAACCAGAGTCACAATGACATCAACCCCCATAACCTGGGGACAACTCAAGAAAACCACGCAGGAAGTTAAGAAACTACTGGAGCATCAGGGACAGGCAAAAACCCCTGACTCCACGTTCTTGGCCATGCTAGCCATAATGTCCTGTGCGGTATGTTTTCCCTGTGCACAGGCAAAAACATATTGGGCATATGTTCCCATCCCCCAGTAGTACAGCCTATACTTTGGAGCTCACTCCTCCTGAGATTTATCACGATCAGGGAGAGTCGGCTCCAGGACCCCTCACTCCCCCTGACATAGAACATTTAGACTCTCAGAACAATGTCATTAATTACACCGCTCCACTGGAAGGATTCCCTTTGTGTATCACCACAAAGACATTGCTCAGCCACAGCTGTCTTACAATTCAAGCTCAAACATGGTTGAGTCACTATGGAAAAATCATGTACTTATTAAGTCTTGGTTCCATTAATGTAACTGGTGTGTTAACTGACCATTCCCGGTCTAATCGCCCTAACTGTGCTGATTATACAGAATGGATTCCATTCAATAGTTCCTACCCCACTCCGTGGACCCAGCGTCTTGGTCCACTGACTAGTAAACAATCTATGCTAACTGGAGACATTGTGGATTGGGGACCTAAAGGTCAATTAGATGGAAAAGGTGAAAGTCAGAAATCATGGCACAAACTTTGCTGCATTGGTGGCAAGCTTTTAATGCTGCTTCTTTATACAACACCAGGATCCAATCCCAGTCAGCCACTCAGATTGCTTGGCATGGAGCGGGCGTTAGCCCACCTCTTCCTTAGTGGCATTATCTGGGGAGGAAAGGACCAATTCAAGAAACGATATGGAAGGCAGCACTCCCATTTATGAATGGCAACATCTGGATTGGAACACTAATAATAGCAATAGTAAGCGACACAGTCTTAATGTTGCATTTGTAAGGAATATCACCAGTCAATTTACAGTTTGTGTTTTTAATCCTTATGTCTTTTTGGCAGCTAAGAAGCACCAGCTCCAGGTAAACAACACCCAATTTGTCCGGAGCTGCGTGGCCCGGCCATAGCGATTATAACTGACGACTGACGCCTGAGCTCTATACATTTCCACTTTATGCCTCCTCCCTAGATTTACTTTCTTCCCTGTTCTGCTGTCTCATTCGCCAGTACAAAATGGCGCTCTTCCTGGTTCTTCATCACCCATTTTCCCGCGCCCCAGAAAATGATCAACTTACAGCGCAGGCGCCATCCCGTGCCCGGGAAAATTACCAACCGACGGCGCAGGCGCAACATGACGTCCGACCGAAGAAACCGAGACCTACCTGGCCACGCCCACCGCAGGGCCACCATCATCGCCCTGGCCCAACTTCCGCCCCTGCCGGTCTATATAAGGCATTACACTGCCACCAATAAACAAGACTTGATCAGGATACTGTCTTGTCTCCATTTCTCGTGTCTCTTGTCCCCCCGAGTTCCCACTCCCTCTTCTAGGGCCTACATTGACGATCCCGCGGGACGGGACACCAATTGACCTGTAAAGCTTGTCAGTTATGTCACTGCATTAATCATAGCACATTGCAAACACATAGTATCTCTACACTGATGATTTTAGGTCGCATCCCTGGGCTATGGATTCCTGTTCATCTGTCGAAGCCATGGGCTGCCACACCTGCTTTGCATTTTGTGAGACTTCTAACTCAGCTTACTCATTGTGTCCATAGAGCCTTAGGCATGATAATTTTTGCTACTGTTTCCTTGGTCACACTAATAACTTCTGCTGTGATATCTTCTGTAGCTTTGCATAATTCTATTCAACCAGCTCAGTATGTGGAGAACTGGACATGCACAGCCAACCAAGCGTGGATACTTCAGAATAAAGTTAACACTGAGTTACAAACTGAAGTGGCAATGTTGAAATCCACGGTTCTGTGGTTAGGGGAACAAGTACAAAGCTTGCAGTTGCAGCAGCAATTGCATCATCATTTTAATCACGCTCATATTTGTGTAACCAACTTAGAATACAACCAAAGTGAGTACCCATGGGACCTCGTGAAAGCCCATTTGCAGGGAGCTTTCACATCCAACCTCACCTTTGATATTGGTGAATTACAAAACAAAATTATTGATTTAAATAGGCAAACTCAAGAATTTCAGCCTTCTTTAGAAGACTGGACCAAATTCCAGGAAGGCCTGGAGAGCCTCAACCCTCAGACCTATCTAAAGAACCACAGTAACATCTTACATGTAGTTCTTGGAATAATGTTGTTTTGTCTCTGTCTTCTGTTCATAGTCTGTAAAATCGGATGGACTGCCAATCGGAGAATGAGAGCTGCCCAGCCTGGCCTTACATTCTTTCAATTAATACATAAACAGAAAGGGGGCTATGCAGGGAGCCAAAGGCCCCTGGGACGTGACCAACTCAGCATTCCACTGGAGGCTATATGATCAAACAGCAAAGGGTTTTTCATGAATGCAGGATGTGAGCAAACTCACAACTGCTCCTGCAGACTGCTCCCACCGACAGAAGGTTTGCTAGAGGTAATCACTCCCTGGCACCGAGGTTATCTACTGTAACATCTAGAGAATGCAGTCTTGCAAGCCTACTCCGGACTGAGCAGCTGACCCCTTCTTTCACCCCCACCCCCGACCCTTCTCACTATGTCTTTTGCCTAATAAATACGGAGGGCTGTGTAAAGCTCAGGGCCCCTGTCCACTAGAGGCAAGGTGACCCCTGATCCCTTCTTCAAAATATACTCTTTTGTCTCTTGTCTTTATTCCCGCGTTTGCCCCCACTTTGTTCAGTCCCATAGGTCCATGTGGGTTACAGCTCGCCACCACACCTGGCTAATTTTTGTATTTTTAGTAGAGATTGGGTTTCACCATCTCAGTCAGGCTGGCCTTGAACTCCTGACCTCATGATACACCCGCCTTGGCCTCCCCACATGCGGTTATTATAGTTGATATGTCCGAAACAAAATGATATGGGAAGTTTGAGAATAAAAGGTTGGAGACAATATGTCACAGAGAGAGTAACAAAAGATAATCTGTTATAACTATATCTTAGACAAAACTGACCAGAAATCCTAAAAAATTATCAGAAAGAAAGAGAAACAATGCTCACTGAAAAGAGGTGCGATTTGGCTCTTCATTCATAGAAATACTCCACATATATAACAACGGTCTTGAAATGTATACAGCAAAAAATAGAACCAAAAACAAGAAATAGAAAATTCAGACTAAAAGAAGACTTTAACAGACCTCTCCTGACAGAACAAACACACCATCAACAAACAAAATAAAATGTAAAAATGAGAAAGAAATGAAACCTTTTATCTGAGGAATGTGACTCCTTTTAAATTATCAGGTCTAGAGAGGCATTAAAATGTGACAGCAGTCTTTCTGATACGGGTTCCCCTGAAAAAAAAAAAAAAGAAAAGAAAAGAAAAAATTAAAAACTAAAAAAAAAAATGTAATGTGACAACAGTCACATCTCATTTCCCCCTCAAGCTAAATAATTGTCTCTTAAAGCCACTTGTATGTAGGCTCTAGACGAACTCACACCAAGTAGCCATAAAATGCCATTCACTGGAAATGATAACTCATAAAACCCCATAGTTAACAATGTATAGCCAATCACTAATTGATGTTATTTCTGTAAACCAATGAGAATTCTTGCCAAACAACTTTATGTCAGCTCACGGTTTGTTCCCTTTTGCCTTTAAAACCTGCTTGTAACAAAATCCTAACAGAGCACTTACCAAGGCAACCTGAAAGTATTTTCCCAGGCAGCTGTCCTCATTTCAGCTCAAGTAAACCCTTTAAAATTTTATTTTGTGCAGTTTCCTCTTTTAGGTTGACATAAACAATATCATTTAGAAGAACTCGAATATATTTTTAAAATTAGAAATACTGAGATAAATTTTAACAGTTTTAAATAAATTCAAAGATGTACTATAAAGATGGGCTGGAAAACAAAGCATTTTTAAAATGTCAAGTCTCCCAAATCTACAGATTCAACGAAATCACAGTCAAAATCCCAAACTGATAATGAATAGTTTAAATAGCTATAAACTTTTTTTTAAGTTTGAAAAAAAAGTCAGAAGACTTTCCATATGAGTTATGAGGACTTATAAAGGTACTTTAATTAGGACAGCACAATATTAGTACAATAATGGACAAATAGGACAAAGGAACAGAATAAAATCCTTATAAGTGGAATTAACCACATATAGAGACTCAGTGACAACGACAGCACTACAGGGAAGTGATAAAGGCTGTCTTTTCAATAAATAGAACTGAGGGTGCTGTGGCTGGTGCCTGTAATCCTAGCACTTTGGGAGGCTGAGGTAGGTGTGGGGGAAAGAAACAGAGATCAGACTGTTATTGTGTCTATGTAGAAAGAGGAAGACATAAGAAACTCCATTTTAATCTGTACTAAGAAAAATTCTTCTGCCTTGAGATACTGTTAATCTGTAACCCTAGCCCGAACCCTGAGCTTGCAGAAACATGTGCTGTATTGACTTAAGGTTTAATGGATGTAGGGCTGTGTAGGATGTGCTTTGTTAAAAATGTGTTTGCAGGCAGTATGCTTGGTAAAAGTCATCGCCATTCTCCAGTGTTGAGTACTCAGGGACACAGTGCACTGCGGAAGGCCGCAGGGACCTCTGCCCAAAAAAGCCTGTGTATTGTCCAAGGATTCCCCCAACTGAGACAGCCTGACATATGGCCTTGTGGGAAGGGCAAGACCTGACCGTTCCCCAGCCCAACACCCGTAAAGGGCCTGTGCTGAGGAGGATTAGTAAAAGAGGAAGGCCTCTTTACAGTTAAAATAAGAGAAAGGCATCTGTCTCGGGCTCGTCCCTGGGAATGGGATGTCTCAGTGTAAAATCCTATCATACATTCTATTTACTAAGATAGGACAAAACCACCTTATGACTAAAGGTGAAACATACTGGCAGCACTACTACTCTTTACTACACTAAGATGTTTGTGTAAAGTCAAACATAAATCTGGGCTACGTACACAAGACACAACACCTTTCCTTAAACTTATTTATAACACAGAGTCCTTTACTCACATGTTTTCCTACTGACCCTCTCCCCACCATTACCCTATAGTCCGGCCACATCCCCCTCACAAAGATGGTAAAAATAGTAAGCAATAAATACTAAGAAAACTCAGAGACCAGTGCCAGTGCGGGTCCTCTGTATACTTACTGAACAGAGGACTGGGTCCACTCTTCTTCCTCTATACTTTGTCTGTGTGTCGTATTTCTTTTCTCAGTCTCCACCGGTGTGGAGGGGCAGGTTCCCTTCAGGCAGGTGGATCACTTGAGGCCAGAGTTCGAGACCAGCGTGGCCATCATGGTGAAACCCCGGCTCTACTAAAAATACAAAAAGTAGCCAGGCAAGGTGGCACATGCTGGTAATCCCAGCTACTCGGGAGGCTGTGGCACAAGAATCACTTGAGCCCGGAAGGTGGAGGTTGCAGCTGAGCCAAGATCCTGCCACTACACTCCAGCCTGGGCGACAAGAGCAAGACTCTATCAAAAAAAAAAAAAAAAAAAAAAAAAAATCAATAAATGGTACTGGGGATGGGGACAGAAGGTTAAACTACCCCTCACAACATACACAAAAACCATTTAGGATCAACTGTCAATTTCAACAGTAGAAACATATCAATAAAGCTTTAAAGAAGATTAATTTAGGAGAATCTCTCAATGTTATTAAGGTATGGCCAGATATTTTAAACAGGTCACATAAAGCACCCTATAAAGCAAACTCTATTCTGCTAGGGGAACAACCACTTTAGAAAACAGTTTGACACTTATTTTGCCTAAGTTTATACACACCCTATAAAGCAGCAATTTTATTCCGAGGCGTGCATCTAGGTATATACCTCTGCCTCCCCCAAATGAGAGCACATATGAACCAAAGGACATTTACACAAATTTTCATAGATGCATTATTCATAATAATACAAGCTTTAGGCAATACAAATGTAATAATAGAAAAAAACCTGCTATATTTTACATAATGGAATGTGATAGAAAACCTATTATACTTTTGGCCCAGCCTGCAAGAATGCTTTTTATATTCGAAGCAGACGCCGCATCGATCCTAAGCGCCACCTCCATCCTTTACAAGCAGAGTGATCCATAACTTGACAGTTAGGACACGGTCGTTGATCACCACAGACCCTTAGTCATTGTATTCACACCAAAGGGACGCGGCCCACAGACAGGGGGATCACAGACTCCCACCAGGTATCTCCCAAATGCCTGCACCCCGGCGCTCCCCGGTCTTCCTGCGAAACACTACGTGGTCCAGGATACAACACGTCCTCAGACCTCCCAAACCTTCCACTGAGACAAAACCTGAACTGGGACAAAAAACTTTCAGAGACAAAACCACACACTGACCTCTATCTTCTCCAGATCCACAAGGAGGGCCTCAACGTTACACTTCCGTAAACTGCTTCTACTTCTGGAGTCCTCGCACAGGTTTATGGTCCACCTACGGCGGCCGAGGAGAACCTAAAATGTTAAAAGAGCAAGGACAACCGCATTTACGGCGTTTCCTAGGCTGTAATATGGCCGCGCCCACAGCTGTGGCTCCATGACGGCAGCCATGTTTGAAAATCAGACGTACAGAGGCAATGGCAGGTTTTTGAGCCAGCAGCCAGGGAAGATGAGAAGTCACTGAAATCGCCTCGTTTCCTGGCACTTAAAGTCTTGAGAAAAGGGGCAGATTTTCAGAGACTCAAGCTTTATCAGGCAAATATGGGGCAAGCTAAATTTCCTTTAGCGCTTTGCCATCCACTTTGTTAAATTTAAAAAAAAAAAAAAAAAAGGATTTTGAAAAAGACAAGTAACAGTGCAGCCAGGTGTAGGTATCCCAGAGAATGAATTGGAAATGGAAAAGGTAACACATCAGGTAGAAAGGGAAAAGGCAACACATCAGGTAGGCAGACACCCACGGGAAAGCGTCTGGCAAAAAACAGCTTGCAGGAAGCGGTTTTTGAGAACAGAAAAATAGCAAGTATTCGGGGTGGGGGATGAAGAAAGAAAAAATAATTGTAATTTTCTTGAGGCAGAGTCTTGCTCTGTCCTCAGGCTGGAGTTCAATGGCAAGATCTCGGCTCACTGCAACCTCTGCCTTCCCCGTTCACGCGATTCTCCTGCCTCAGCCTCCCGAGTAGCTGGGACTACAGGCACGCGCCACCACGCCCGCTAATTTTTGTATTTTTAGTAGAGACGGAGTTTCACCATGTTGGCCATGACGGTCTCGATCTCCTGACCTCGTGATCTTCGTGCCTCGGCCTCCCAAAGTGCTGGGATTACAGGCGTAAGCCACCACGCCTGGCCTCGAAAACATAATTATTATTTAAAGAAGAAGAAGAGGAAGAGGAAGAGGAAGAGGAAGAGGAAGAAGAAGAAGAAGAAGAAGAAGAAGAAGAAGAAGAAGAAGAAGAAGAAGAAGAAGAAGAAGAAGAAGAAGAAGAAGAAGAAGAAAGAAGAGGAAGAAGAAAGAAAAGAAGAAAGGAAGAAGAAAGAAGAAAAGAAAGAAGAGATTTCGAGAAGGAGTTATGATGTGAGCCTGGCCATGACAGACTAAAGGAAAAGAGGAAGCACCTGAGTTAAGATTGGGGTTGGGCCTCCTAGGAAGGCCACTTTTAGTAAAGGTGCCAATGGGAAGAGCAGAACCAGAATTGAGAGTATAAAAATACTAAGAGCTTTTTGACAAAAGTGCCAAGACAATTCAATAAGGATAGTCTTTTCAACAAGCGGCACTGGGATAACTGGATATCCACATGCAGAAAAATTAGTTAAGACCCTTAAACCATACACAAAAGTTAACTTAAAATAGATCATTGATCTAAGTGTAAGAGGTAAAAGTATAAAACTTAGAGAAGAAAAAGGGAGATAATCTTCATGGACGTGGGTTAATTCTGAGAGGAGAGTAAAGGATGAGCCATAAAACGAAATAAAATTAATAAAGTGGACTTAATTTTTTTTTTTAAGTTTGTGCTTCTAAACACAACATTGAAGAAAGTGAGGTGGGGCACGGTGGCTCACACCTGTAATTCCAGCACTTTGGGAGGCCGAGGCAGGCGGATCATATGAGGTCAGGAGTTCAAGACCAGCCTGGCCAACATGGCGAAATCCGTCTCTACTGAAAATACAAAAATTACCCGGACGCGGTGGGACGCGCCTGTAATTCCAGCTACTCGGGAGCCTGAGGCAGGAGAATTGCTTGAACCCGGGAGGCGGAGGTTTCAGCGAGCCTAAATCGCGCCACTGCACCCCAGCCTGGGTGACAGAGCAAGTATCCTCGGTAAAGACACCACTTCGTCACCCTGAACCACTCTGATTTTTATGGGTGCAATGAGAAGAGTGGATGCAGGAAGACAAAGTTTTTTAATAGAAACCTTCAGGACAGGCCGGGCGCAGTGGCTCAAGCCTGTAATCCCAGCACTTTGGGAGGCCGAGACGGGCGGATCACGAGGTCAGGAGTTCGAGACCATCCTGGCTAACACAGTGAAACCCCGTCTCTACTAAAAAATACAAAAAAAAAAAAAAAACTAGCCGGGCGAGGTGGCGGGCGCCTGTAGTCCCAGCTACTCGGGAGGCTGAGGCAGGAGAATGGCGTAAAAACCCGGGAGGCAGAGCTTGCAGTGAGCTGAGATCCGGCCACTGCACTCCAGCCTGGGCGACAGAGCGAGACTCCATCTCAAAAAAAAAAAAAAAAAAAAAGAAAGAAACCTTCAGGACAGATTTGGACTTGAAAGACTGACAGGAAGTGTTTCCAGCATCCAGTTAGTCTCAAAGCAACCACTAACCTTCAACTGCACACCTCAAAGCCTCCAGCCTCATTACATTCTCAAACACAGACAAGCCCCGTCTTCCCTGAAATAAAATTGCCTTCAAATTCAATTTAAAACTTACTGCAGAGGCGCTCCTTTGACACTCCCCCCCCTAGACCTTTCATTCACGCACTCCTTTTCCTAGCTCGGGCTTCTCTGTGTCTGAGCCCCATATTAAATTGCAAACCTGAGCAAAAAACTGCATTCACTGAGAGACACTTTCCATCCAGTTTTCAATTACTGAGACCCATGAAGAGTGAATATGTAGACCCCAAGTTGTGTCCGTGGGACCCTCAGTCATTAAACTCTTAAAACTAAGCCTTAACCTTCGACCTCCCAAGGGTCCCTTTCTCACACCCATATTCCTCGGTGACTAAACTGAAATAAAACCCCTGAACATGGACATTCGCATGCATTTCCACTTCGTGGTCCCCACAAGCTCCCCATCCGGATTCACACGCTGCATCAGGCTCTCAAGGCTACAGTAGCAGCTACCAAAGGCCGAACACATATCAGAACCTACTTCCGATTCTGGAATTCTGGCGCTGCAACCCCATCCTTCGCCATCTCTAAGAACACCGAGAGGCTGGGAGGCGGGCTTCCGGAGAGGGATATGCGACGTTTCCCAAAGTCCAAGTTCTGGCTTTGAACATTTTATATGAGGTAACATAGGTGTTTTACCTCATAGAGCATATTATGTCATTTCTGATGGGAGTGACCGTAACGGTTGCCATGGCTCAGGGAGGTGGGAAGAAATGCAAATGTCTTTGGGGGACTCCAGTACCCTCCCTTCCTCCTTACAAGAGGCTGTCACGACACTGCGCTAACTGCCTAGGTTTTCAGAGGCCAGAAACTATCTAAGGAGCAAAATGGAAAGATGGCTGCATCCCTGAGCCGTTTGGCAGCAGCACCACGGGAACCACCATCTTACAGAAAGTCCAGGGTCCATAAAACAGAAGAAACTGCAGACAACTGGCTGGATGAGGTTTGTAGAAGCCAAGATGTCACTGGGGCGGCCACAACAAAAACACTGACGGTTTCAGTCCTGTTCAGGTCTCACTGGATGTGCTGTGAATTTTAGTAGTAAAAGGAAAAAGGAGTTGAAGATGCAAAATGTTCAGGTTCCAACAGCAGCAAAAATAACATATTTGCAAATAAACAGCCAAGAGTCATTAATACTCAGAAAACAAAGCAGTCATTAAAACTAACTCTGAGTCCGCCCTAGTGAAGAATAGTGGACAATAGCTTCAAAGCCAGTATGATAAATATATTAAAAAACATAAATGAAAATATTTCAGACATATTTAAGTGTTTAAAGGAAAATATGGCAATAATTCCATAAAAGAAAATCTCAATAAAGACATTGAAAATAAAGAATCCAATATAAATGTTCGTGCTGAAAAATACAGTAACAATTAAAAATTCACATGACAATATCACCAGCAGATTGCAATGTCAGAAGAAACGTTGAGCAAATTTGAAGAGCAAAAGAAATTATCCACCAGAAAGAAAAGAAGAAAAGTTTTAAATACTTGTAAGACATCAGATGTACCATTTTTTTTAAATAGAGCTGGAGTTTCGCTATTTTGCTGAGGCTGCTCTCAGACTCCTGATTATCAAGCAATCCTCCTGTCTTAGCCTCCCAAAGTGTTAGGATTACAGGCATGAGCCACAACACCCAGGCCAGATAGGAATCAAAAGAAAAAAGTTAACAAAGAATATTTTAAAAGATAATAGCTAAAATTTTAGGATTACAAAGGAACTTCCTGAACCTGGTTAAGAAAAAAAAAGTAAGTAAAAAAGATTCTATAGCTAACATATTTTTAAAGACTGAATATTTCTCCCCTAAAATTGCAAACATGGCCAAAACGTCCACTCTTACTGTATCTATTTAACAGAGTGGAAGCCCTAGCCCGTGAAGAAACGTAAGAAAAGAAAAAGAAAACACTGGAACGCAGAAATATCACTGCCCGTCTTCACAGAAGACATGATTATACAAATATAATCCCAAGGAGTCTACAGAACTAGACAAGTGAGTTTAGCAGTCATAAGGTGAAAAGTCAACACACACTCAAATTTTATTTCTAAAGAGTAACAATGAACAATTGGAAGCTAAATTATGAACACAAGAACATTTGTAATAGTTCCAAAAATATGGCCAGAAGCAGTGGCTCACACCTGTAATCTCAGCACTTTAGGAGGCTGAGGTGGGCAGATCACTTGAGCCCAGAGTTCGAGACCAGCCTAGGCAACATGGTGAAACCTCATCTCTAAAAAAAAATACAAAAATTAGCCAGGTGTGTTGGTGCATGCCTGTAGTCGCAGCTACTTGGGAAGATAAGCAGGAGGATCACTTGAACCTGGGAGGCACAGGTTGCAGTGAACGCAGACTGCACCACTGCACTCCAGCCTGGGCAAGAGAATGAGGCTCTATCACAAAAAAAAACCCACAAAAATGATGGCAGGCCAGGCACGGTGGCTCACGCCTGTAATCCCAGTACTTTGGGAGGCCGAGGCGGGCAGATCACAAGGTCAGGAGATAGAGACCAGCCTGGCTAACACAGTGAAACCCCGTCTCTACCAAAAATACAAAAAAAATTAGCCGGGTGTGGTGGCGGGTGCCTGTAGTCCCAGCTACTTGGGAGACTGAGGCAGGATAATGGCGTGAACCCAGGACGCGGAGCTTGCAGTGAGCCGAGATCGTGCCACTGCACTCCAGCCTGGGCGTCAGAGTGAGACTCCATCTCCAAAAAAAATAAAAAAATTAAAAAATCACTGCAAAAATATGATCCACTTAAATATTTACCAAGACATAAATAATGTATATGCTATAAATTCAGAAACACTGACTTAAAAAAAAAAAAAAGCAAGGAAAGCCTAATTAAGTGGAGAGACATAGTTGAAGATTCAACACAGTAAAGATGGCAAATAAACCAACTTTGATTATACATTTAATGCAATCTCAATAAAACTCCCAAAGGACTTTTTGTGGATATAGACAAGCGTATACTTAAAATTTATACAGAAAAGCAAAGAAACTAGAATAGACAAAACTATTTTGAAAAAGAAAAATAAAGCTGGCAGACTCTACTCCATTTTATGACTAAAATCACAATATGACAATAATCGCTATATGGTATTATTAGTGGAGTGATAGACATGCACATCAACAGAATAGAGTCAAGAAATGGACACAAGAACAGGCAACTGATTTTTACAAATGTTCAAAATCAATTTAATGGAAAGAGGACAGTGTTTTCAATACTGTTGAATCAACTGGGCAACCATAGGCTGAACTTTAACCCTTACCCTGTATACAAAGATCAATTTAAATGGATCATATTGCTAAACATTAAAAGCAAAACTGGCTGGGTGTGGTGGCTCACACCTGTAATCCCAGCACTTTGGGAGGCCGAGGTGGCCAGATCACAAGGTCAGGAGATCGAGATCATCCTGGCCCACATGGTGAAACCCTGTCTCTACTAAAAATACAAAAATTAGCTGGACTTGGTGGCGTGTGCCTGTAATCCCAGCTACTTGGGAGGCTGAGGCAGCAGAATCACTTGAACCCGGAAGACGGAGGTTGCAGCGAGCCAAGATTGCACCACTGCACTCTAGAATGGGGGACAGAGCAAGACTCCATCTCAAAAACAAAAGAATACAAAACAAAAAAAATACAACAGCATCAAGTGGAAGAATGCGGAGCAACTGAACCTCTGTATATATTGCTGGTGTGCAATGAAACACCACTCTGGTTAGTATCTTACAAAGGTAAACATACACTTACCTTATAACACATGAATCACACTTTTCAGTAATTATCCTAGAGAAATGAAAAATTGTGTTCACGCAAAGCCTGTGTGCACAAATGTTCATAGGATTTTTATTTGTAAAAATAAGAAAAACTGGAAACAACCCTAAAGTCCTTCAGTGGGTGAATAAACAAATTGTAGTATATTCATATCATAGATTATTAGTGACCAATAAAAATAAAACAATGCTACACAAAACAATTTGGATGAATTTCAGGTTAATTTGCTTTAGGTCAAATAGCCAATACCAAAAGGGTACATGCTGTATGATTCCATTTTTATAACATGCTACTAATGACAAAACTAAAGATGAAAAGATTTCTGATTGCTAAGGGTTAGGGTTGAGGAGAGGTTGTGACTATAAAAAGGTAGCATGAGGGAGTTTGCACTGATGCAAAATGCTGAATCTCGATTGTGGAGGTGGTGACATGAATCAATATATTTGATAAGATTTCTTAAAGCTACATGTAAAAACCAAACAAAAATGCACGCATGTTAAAACTGGTGATTTCCAAATAAATTCTGTAGTTAACAGTATTGTAACAATTTCACTTTCCTGTATTTGGTAATGAACTATGCTTATGTAAGGTGTTATCTTTGGAAGAAGCTGGGTTAAGCGCATTCAAGAATCCTGGGATATTTTGGTAAGATTTTGTGAATCTAAACTTATTTCAAAATAAAATCTTACACATCTTATTTATATTAATTTCATAACACCTGATGTTACTTATAAACTTAAACACATTCAAGTATGTTCAATTACACTTATGAATTGAATATACTGTATCCAGTTTCATTCTGAAGTACTTCAGTTATTCTGAAATAAGACAAACTTAGAACCAAAGAAATGAAGGAGTTAATCATATAACAAAATGAGGCAGGCAAAAAATATTCCTATATTGTATACAATATTACATTTTAATTCATGATTAGAGGAAGTCACAATTTAAAATGTATAAAATCAGTGACAAGGCAACTAGGAATATGGCTCAAGATATCCTGTTCCCAAATGCACATGAGGCTATTATCTTCTAAGGTTATAATTGTGACAGAAAGCTCTCATCCATCATTTTGTCAAGGCTTCTTTCTTGCATTAAGTTCTCTGACATTTTCCTGAAAGTCTTGTACATTGAATGTTTTCATAAGTTATTTTCTGCATTATTTCCTGGCACATGATGAGGCAAAACATTTTATTGAAAACCCTGCCATATTCACTGCCAGAGGAAAGTATTTCTCAAGTGTGAACTCTCTCAATCTATTGAGGTTTTATTTTTGGGCAAAGATTTCCCTATAATTATTACATTTCCACCAATTAGTAGTTTATTCATGATCTATGATCACTTCTGAGGGGGTTTATCCTCCCACCAAAGGCTTTCATAGTCTGCCACATTCATAGGGTTTTTCTCAGTATACAATTTTTAGACATAATGTCCTAAAATATTTTCTCAAATGTTTTGTACTGTTTTCTCTAACACAAAATATGAGGTAATTGATCACTAAACAAACAAACATAGTCTGCATTCACGAAATTACTCTTCTTTGCAGATATCTTGAGGGCCTACACTTGGCAAGAGGCTTTCCCAAAATGACTACCTGTGAATTCTCTTGTGTTTAACAAGGATAGACAAGTGGGCAAAAGCTTTCCCACAATCGCTACATCCATAGGGCCTCTCTCCTGTATGTTTTCTTTGATGAACATTGAGCCCTGACTTTGTAGTGAAGGCTTTCTCGCAGTCACTGCATTTGTATGGTTTCTCTCCCGTGTGAATTCTCTGATGTGTAATAAGATCATTTTTGCGCAAAGAGAATTTTCCACATTCAGTGCATGCAAAGGAAGTCTTTCCTGTGTGAAATCGCTGATGTTGTATGAGGCATGTCTTCTTCCTGAAGGTTTTATCACATTCATTGCATTTGTATGGCTTCTCTCCAGTATGAGTTTGCTGATGTATACCAAGAGTACTCTTCATGGTGAAGCCCTTTCCACATTCATTGCATATATAAGGTTTCTCCCCAGTATGAGTTCGCTGATGTGCAATGAGCATGCTTTTGCCAGTTAAGCCTTTGCCACATTCACTGCATACATAGGGTTTCTCTCCTGTATGAGTGCGCCGATGTACATTGAGATGACTCTTCTCAGTGAAGCCTTTTCCACACTCATTGCAAATATAAGGTTTCTCTCCTGTATGAGTTCGTTGATGTCCCATTAGCCGGATCTTTGCTGGAAAGCCTTTTCCACACTCACCACATACATAGGGTTTTTCTCCAGTATGAGTTCGTTGATGCACAATAAGGCGGCTCTTCACAGTGAAACCTTTTCCACAATCATTGCATGTATATGGCTTCTCTGCAGTATGAGTTCGTTGATGTACAATGAGGTCACTCTTCATGGTGAAACCTTTTCGACATTCAGTGCATACGTAGGGTTTCTCTCCAGTATGTGTTCGCTGATGTCTGATGAGTGGGCTCTTTAAGGCAAAGCCCTTTCCACACTCATTGCATTTATAAGGTTTCTCTCCAGTATGAGTTCGTTGATGTACCATGAGACAGTGCTTCATTGAAAAGCCTTTTCCACATTCACCGCATGTATATAATTTCTTTTCTGTATGAGTTTGCTGATGTGTGATAAGACTGTTCTTCAAGGTGAAGCCTTTGCCACATTTATCGCATATAAAGGGTTTCTCACCAGTATGAGTTCGATGATGTGCAGTAAGACGCCTCTTCTCAATGAAGCCTTTTCCACATTCACTACATATATAAGGTTTTTCTCCTGTATGAGTTTTCTGATGTGTAGTGAGACTGAACTTTGTAGAGAAGGCCTTCCCACATACACTGCATCCATGGGGTTTCTCTCCTGTATGAGTTCGTTGATGATAAATGAGCCGACACTTCTTGATGAAGGCTTTCCCACATTCACTACATGTGTAAGGTTTCTCTCCCATATGAGTTTTCTGATGTATATTGAGCTGTGATTTCTTGAGGAACGTTTTGTCACATTCAGTGCATTCATAATGTTTCAGTCCTGTATGAGTTCTCTGATGGTCCATTAGCCTGGATTTTCTGGAGAAAGCTTTCCCACATATACTGCATACATGAGGTTTTTCTCCAGTGTGAACTCTCTGATGATCAATAAACTGAGACAACTTGAGGAAGGCTTTCCCACATTCACTGCATACATGGGCATTCTCTATGTCATGAGTTCTCTGTTGCTTAACGACCTGGGACTTAATAGGTTTTGCAATTGCAGGAAACTTCATTTCAGTATAAAATTGTTTATGGTTAGCATGAAAAAGGGATTTCCCATCTCCATTAAACTCAGCAGAGTTCTTTAGGCCAGAGCTCCTTTTCTGGTTTTCAAAACTTAAATTTGATTTTAAAGGTTTTTCATGTAAGTCAAAGGTATCAGGATCTTGCTTCAGCAGGAGATGACTTTTGTTCTGATTAACACTATTTCCAAACATATTCTGTTCATGGCATTGTTTCACACTCTTCTGGATACTTTGATTTTGCAAGTGATGCTGCAGAGGATCATCAATTTTCCTGATTTCTAGGAAAGAAGAGAACAGTCAATCACTCCATCTTCTTGTTTTGAAATAAACTATTTAAACTATTTTTAAAAACTGCCTTGGTGTGAGGTGACTCTTTAGTGAAAACCCTATTTTATTTATTTGTTTTTTGTGTGTGAGCAATAAAGCTTTTTAATAACCTGGGTGCAGGCATACTGAGTCTGAAACTAGGTGCAAGCTTTCAGGCTGAGGTGGGAGGATCGCTTGAGCCCAGGAGGTCAAGGCTGCAGTGAGCCTGGGTGACAGATGAGACCTTGTTTCCAAAAAAAAAAAAAAAAAGTATGGAGAAACTCAGTATTCAGTATAGGAGGAATAAGAGAACTTAAGAACCACATAGATGCCAAATAGATGCCAATCATGGGCACAGCATCCAGAGTGGAGAAAATGAGGGAATAATGATTCCCAGAGTGGGAATAATGAAGGAAAATTATTATTTTCCTACTAGGGCAGGAAGATGCAGTAGGCAGAAAAAAGTCATGAGTGCAAAGGTCTCTCTTTCTGGAGAGTCCTGGAAAGTGGAATTTCATAGCAAGAGAGGTAATACACAAGCAGAGACAGAGTGACAGTGGACGAGAAAAAGCAGATTTGAAAATCCTAAGAAGATAATTATGTAGACAAAAACAAGATGTGTATAAAATAAACAAAGATGAAATCTCAAGGAAAAAAAAGTGGAGGCCGGGCCTGGTGGCTCACGCCTCTAATCTCAGCACTTCGGGAGGCCAAGGCGGGCAGATCATGAGGTCAAGAGATCAAGACCAATATGGTGAAACCCCATTTCTACTAAAAATACAAAAATTAGCTGAGCATGGTGGCACGTGCCTGTAGTCCCAGTTACTCGGGAGGCTGAGGCAAGAGAATCCCTTGAACCCGGGAGGCAGAGGTTGCAGTGAGCCAAGATCGTGCCACTGCACTCTAGCCTGGTGACAGAGCGAGTCTCCATTTCAAAAAAAAAAAAAAAAAAGAAAGAAAGAAAGTGGGGCATATTTTCCATACTACAACAAAAAAGAGCTCTTCCTGGGAAGAAGGAGTCATGGAGGGGCTGTTGCTGTGTCTTCAGATGCCCTCACTGCTTTGACGTCTGCTCTGTGTGAGCAGAACATGATGTCTGTGGCTGTCCACCTGGCTGGTCCTCTCACTCACCACAACAGATTCGAGTGTAGATTTCATCTTCTGTTGTGCAAGGTTCTTCTCCTTGTTCCAACTTGGATAGTGCATCTGGTTTGCTGGCTTGATACCCTGGTCATGGGAAATGACAGAAGATTTAGACAAATCGAATGGGGCTGGCAATGTTGAAAAAGGAGAGTGTTACATTTTAAGAACTACACAGGTGTCAAGTCTGTAACATCAAGGCTTTTCTGTCACAAGAAGGTAGATTATACTCTCTTGTGTGGGGCGAGAGAATGATGTGAGAATCCACCACTTCAGAGTACTGCAGGTAAGCAGCTGAGAAAGGAAGGCCACTGACTGGGCACCATCTGAGTGACACAGGGCAGCTGTCCTCACCCACTGCTACCAGGTTGCTGTAGTTCTCCAACATCACGTCCCGGTACAGGTCCTTCTGAGCAGGGCTCAGGAACTGCCACTCCTCCCAGGTGAAGTCCAGAGCCACATCCTCCAGTGTTAGGGATTCCTATAATAACACACTCCTGTTTAATGAAGTGATATTCTTTTGCTGATAGGAAAAGAATGTCAAGGAAGTCATTCTGCTCATTTTCCCCATATAGGAAGCTGGTGGGGTTTTTTCCTCAGTACATTGTGACAGAATAAGAATCCTAGTAAAATATTCTGTAATTGTGCAGTCATCCATTCATTCAACAACATTGAAAGTCAAAGAAATGTCTGTAATACACAGCTATCCAATCCTCTTGCTAGTGAAAGAACATCTATAATATATAGCATCTATTTCCCAATACCAAACTAGTTATAAGTATATGCTAGTTACAAGTAGATGAATAATACAGATTCTTAAATTCACTATGAGCTTTCAGGCCAATATCAAACTCTGTAATGAAGACATGGCAGATGCCAGTATCACCAGATAATGCATACTAAATAACTATGGTTAATATAGTTAACCATATTATTATTTTATTCTGAATGAAATAAAAGAAACGATATAAAACACGTATAAAGCACAAAGATTATTAGATGATTAAGCAAATTTATTTTTTTGTTTGCTTCTTTTGTTTTTTTGAGATGGAGTCTCACTCTGTTGCCCAGGCTGGAGTGCAGTGGCACAATCTCAGCTCACTGCAACCTCTGCCTCCCAGGTTCAAGCAATTGTCCTGCCTCAGCCTCCCTAGTAGCTGGGATTACAGGCGCATGCAACCACATCTGGCTATTTTTTGTATTTTTAGTAGACATGAGGTTTTGCCATGTTGGCCAGGCTGGTCTCATACTCCTGACCTCAGGTGATCCACCCGCCTCGGCCTTCCAAAGTGCTAGGATTACAAGCGTGAGCCACAGCGCCCGGCCATGATTAAGCAAATTTGGGAAAAAAAAAAATCCTTAGAATATATATGTAGACACATGTATCCACACAAATTCATATGTATGTGTATGTTATTAGACAGCATTAATAACATTAAATACAATGAAGAAACAGCTACAAGAAATCTACTTTTGCATTTATGAGAAGGCTGCAGTTAAGAACACCAACTACCACAACACCTTTGTGAAGAACTATCAAAGATGTATGTGAGTCTCAGAATTATATGCCACGAAACATTAACATCCCTCAAGAAACTGGACTGCTTTCTCACAGCTGATGTAACTTACTATGATCCTCTTGTATAGCTGTCAGAGATACTAGAGGCAAATTTACAGCCAATGTAACCTATGGGGTCCCACACAGTCACAAATTTCAACATGAATCATGTACTACGAATCCTATATCCCTGATCCTTCTTTGCCCAGATTTCTCCAGGTCCCGATATTTCCAATTTATTTATTTATTTATTTATTTATTTTATTTTATTTTATTTTATTTTATTTTATTTTATTTTTGAGACGGAGTCTCGCTCTGTCGCCCAGGCTGGAGTGCAGTGGCGCGATCTCGGCTCACTGCAAGCTCCGCCTCCCGGGTTCACGCCATTCTCCTGCCTCAGCCTCACGAGTAGCTGGGACTACAGGCGCCCACAACCGCGCCCGGCTAATTTTTTTTGTATTTTTAGTAGAGACGGGGTTTCACCGTGGTCTCGATCTCCTGACCTTGTGATCCGCCCGCCTCGGCCTCCCAAAGTGCTGGGATTACAGGCGTGAGCCACCGCGCCCGGCGATATTTCCAATTTATACTTTTCTGATTAATTACCTTGATTTTTACAAGACTCTAAAAATACAATGGAGAATAAAGGAAGGAATAAAACAAACCAAAAGTCACCTGGGCCTGCATCATTGTCTCCTAAATTTGGGAAATGACTGCTAACTTGGATGTTCTGTATTTGTCTCTTCTGAATCAGCTCTAAATTTCTGTTCAGAAACTTCAATCGCCAATCAAGGATGTCCCCAGCAATGATGACACCCAAGTCTTGGAAACTCTGCCTCCTTCCTTCACTTGATTTCTCCTGTTCTCAGCACCTGTGGGCTGAAGAGCAAATTACTCTGAGTGGTACATTCTTTTTAGGCCCAGATGTTGTCACTGTTCCTATATGCTCACCTTAAATCAAGGCCCCCAAATATCTGTCTGTTCTTTTATTTAGTGCTCCAGAAGCTTTTATATCTGGGCTAGTAAAATATAATATTCTGAGTATAGGGGAGGTACAGCACCCTTCCATATAAAGTTGACATAGTATGATTACTGCTAGTAAGTGAAAGAGAATGTGGGAAAAAGAATCATCACACATGATGCCCAGCAGGAGGGCAATCTTCAGGCAGATCAGTTTTAGGAAAGAGGTCACACAAACAGCTAAGATGCATACATTTTGTCTTTAAAACCATGTATACCCATTTACCTTTTCCAGAGGTCTTTTTACATTCTAGGATGCATATACTATAATTTGAGAACATTGTCCTAAGCAATTGATAAGCACTATCTTATTTAAATTATTCATTACCATCCACATCTTTAACTTTTTTTTTTTTTGAGACGGAATCTTGCTCACTCCATCGCCCAGGCTGGAGTGAGTAAGACTCCAGTGGTGTGATCTCTGTTCAATGCAACCTCCATCTTCTGGGTTCAAGCAATTCTCCTGCTTCAGCCGCCCAAGTAGCTGGGATTACAGGTGCATGCTACCATGCCCAGCTAATTTTTGTATTTTTAGTAGAAACAGGGTTTCACCAAGTTGGCTAGGCTGGTCTTGAACTCCTGACCTCAAGTGAGCCACCCATCTCGGCCTCCCAAAGTGCTGGGATTACAGGCGTGAGCCACTGCACCCGGCCGCCATGCACATCTTGATACTTGCAAAGTATTATAAATGTATAAAGGATACTCAGCAAAAATATCCTTGAGGAATTACATATTACAACAAATCCTAATGGATATTCTTCAAGCAAAAGAAAGATGACTCCAGTGCAAGCAGAGGAGCAAGGTCTGAAGAGCAACAAAATGGTAAGTAAGTAATAAAATCTAAATCAGCATTGACTGGAAAAACTTCCTGAAGTTTTAACATATATAGTGTTAAAATATTCCATAAGAACATATAAAGTAGGAAGATGGCAAACGAAGAAGTATTTTAAGATGTCTGCATAGCAGAAGAGTAAAAAATACTAATTACCATAACATTAACAAATAAGTTTATATGTTATTCGTAATCAATAGTGTCAGCAATAAAACTCATTTAAAAAAAATTATTTCCACATTAAAAGAGAGGTCTATGGTTTCCGTGGCAGCTACTCAACTCTAGCTCAAAAATGCCCATATACAAAAAAAACGGACTAATGATTGTGGCCAAGTCCCAACAAAACTTTATTAACAGAAACAGGCGCTGGGAGATTTAGTCCATGGGCTCTAGTTGCCCAACTGTGAATTAGTGCAGAAAAGCCATATCGTCACCTAAATCAACAGTCAGTAATATAGTATCCAGGACCTGAACCACCAATAAAGTCTTATGGGAACACAGCTAGATGCATTCCATGACATCTCGTCTCAGACTATTGTCACATTACAATGGCAGAGTTGAGAATTTGGGTCTAGAATGCTACTCAGTAGAATGCGGTATAAAAAATCATCAAAGATGACTTTTGAATATAAGGGGCAAATTATCAGTATTTGCTTAAAATGTCTGTATTCCGTTAGTCAGGTGGCTGGATACAAAATTTAAATAGAAAAATCTTATATCCTCCTAAAGCATATACAGATCAAGAGTCAGTATTAAGAGCAGAATAATTCTGGGAATAATTTAACATTCTATTGAAAATTGCCAGTAAAGGTACCCCTGGTAACCCAAAACCCCATTTCTAGAACTTTCTGAAAAGGTAATATTGGCAAAAGTGTGCTATCTGACAGGCCATTTTTACTTTCTTCACTGGATTTTTCATGGGGAAAACACAGGTTTACGTCCGAAAAATATTAGCATTCTACACTTAAAATAAAATCGCTGATGGTAGCTCAGTAATATAAGTTTATGGCTTTAAATGTTTTCATTAACAGAAAAAAGAGAGAAACAAGGCGGGAGAAAGGGAGAGAAAAAATGAATATATGTACAAATTTTACAAAAGACAAAACCATAAATAATCCTCAGAAATAACCGTGGAGAAAAGATGTTTAACTCCTCTTTTGGCCAACAAGGAAAGAGACACAAGTTATGCCAATCACACAATGAGCAAGAAGCAGAATCAGGACTGAAAATTCAGGTTTGTTTCACTTCAAAATCCACTTTTACTCCACTTTATACCTAACCAAAATTATCTGTAAATCAGATGCTTCCTTATTAAGTAAATAAAGAAAGCAATTAAAAGACTATTAGTGGCCAGGCATGGTGGCTCACGCCTGTAATCCCAGCATTTCGGGAGGCCGAGGCGGGCGGATCACAAGGTCAGGAGATCAAGACCATCCTGGCTAACACAGTGAAACTCTGTCTCTACTAAAATTACAAAAAAATTGGCCGGGCATGGTGGCGGGTGCCTGTAGTCCTAGCTACTTGGGAGGCTGAGGCAGGAGAATGGCATGAACCCAGGAGGCAGAGCTTGCAGTGAGCCGAGACAGCACCACTGCACTTCAGACTGGGCGACACAGTGAGACTCTATCTCAAAAGAAAAAAAAAAAAAAGGCTATTAGTAGAATAATTCTAATTGATCATATACAGAATTATTTAGAGGAATGGTACTTATGTCTGTAACTTACTTTGAAATATACCAAAATCAACAACAAATAAGGAATGATTCACAAACAGAGGAATGGATGAATACTTAGAAAACCAGTAGAGCGGATCTAATACAATGTTAATGGTAAAAGCTAGGTGGTAGACATACTGATAGTAACCTCAAACTTCTTTCAATATTTCCATAGGTTCAAAAATTTTCACATAAAAATATGTTAGGCAGAGAGAAAAATACTGTAATACTAAGAATTAAGTAAGATGACCAATTATAAAGTAAATATTTAAAATTAATTTATCTTTTGTTATAAATTATAAGGAAAGGGGAGTCAGAAAGCAATACACTGCAATAAAAGTAATAGTCTAGATTGAAGATTAAAGGCAGGAAAAACAAAATTCGTGGATAAATGGATAACCATAAAACGTTCCTAAAAATGATACCTAAACATTTTAAAACATTTCACTTCTATCCAATCGTATGCATAAACTTAATGTGAATGCACTTATAGTACCACCGGCTCAAACAGTAAAAACAACTTGTAAATGTTTATTACATAACATAAAGCGAAAAAGAAAATAGTACCATTTATGTAATTTATCTGAATTATGAATATTAAGCACATAACATACACGTCTAAAACTGAAATATTCTAAAAATTTGACAAAGGTTGTCTTTGAGTAACCGAGCTTACCATGGCAGAGATGTTATATTACTTGTGTCAGAAAGAACCTGAAAAGAAATATCCAAGAGGAAGACACTGGTAACTTGCAGGACAAAGGGTAGAAGCCGCATCTTAAATATAAAACATACTACTTTTCGGTATGCTAGATGATTGATCTCGCCAAAAACTTCCATTTCCGAGGATTCATCACCAAGGGGTGATGGAGGGTGCCAAAGGGGATTTAAAAACCAGTCGTGGAGAAGGGTCTTTGGCAGAACGGGAATGCTAACGAGCATCAACTCTGTTCCAGCAGCCAGGACTGGGGCTCAACCCACCACCTGCCATGGATCCCAGGCCTCCAGAGTTGCAGCCCACATCGGAATCTGTAGCGCTACCACCACCGTCACTCGGATTAATTCCAAAACCTGGATCAGAAACTTCCATACCTTAACCCCCAAGACAGTTCCTCAATCATTTAGTCCCAAACAAACCTGAACCAGAAACCGATTCGCTGAGAAAACAAACCCTGCAGTTCGCAATCACTGAGCCCCGCCAAAGGACAACAGCAAAGACAACAGAATGTGACTTGGGCACTCAGTAGCTGATCTCTAGAGATCTTTAACCACAAACCACACGAGGACCCTGTGACTGGTCCCAGAGGCACCCGGATCTCTCTCTCTCTCACACACACACACACACACACACCCTATCACGGACTCCTTATAGTTCCCCTGCGATAGGAATCGCACCCACGCTAAGCTCCTGAAAGAATTCCACTGGCGTCGCCAAACGCTGGCGCCGACAGACACCGGTCCATCACCACTGTCAACGAACACGCCCGGCCACGGACAGAATTTCCTCCCCCCGTCACCACAGCGACCGCCCAGTGACTGAACTTACTTCCCAGAACTTGGTCGGCTCTGGCCTCATCTCTCGGCCTCCTCACTGCCTACCGAAGGTAGGAGGCGTTCCCAGCGTTTGCGCAGATGCAACATGGCCGCGCCCTCGTCGCCGTGGCGGCCGCCATCTTTGAGTATCTGACGTACACAAGGCAAAGGGGCCGTTTTGGCGCTGGTGACCGGAGGTGACCGGGAAGATGAAAGGGCACTGAAACTGTTCCATATCCTGGCACCTCAACCCTTCATAAATACGGGTCCATATACAGAACCTCCAGTTTACACAAGACAAAAATGGCGTGGAGGTAAATCCCTTTCACCAGCTGACTAGAAGGCTAAGATGGCCGCGACGTTTACATTTTGTACAAAGGTTAGGAAACAGTTCCTTGTGAGGGAAAAGGAGAACCGACCAAGAAGGGACGCGTCCGCCCTTTGGCCGGATTTCTAGCAGAAAGTGGCCTGAAGCGCCTTTTGAACGCAGAAGAGGGCTGCTAGCTACGCTGACGGAACAGGGGTAGCAGTCACAGACTAGGTAATGAAAACGGTTGGAACGTGCCAAATTTATGTTGGGTGAAAGGCATGGGGAAAAGCCAGTAAAAGCCAGAAAGTATAGTTCCCAAGGCGGAGGGGAGAGCCTGGGACCCAGGTGGAGCCAAATATGAGGGCAGGACTCAGGAGAAGTGGCCAGAAATTAAGGGAACAGGACCACTTCAGGGAGAAAGAAAGGTTGGATAAGAGGCCGGGCACGGTGGCTCACGTCTGTAATCCCAGCACTTTGGGAGGCCAAGGTGGGCTGATCACCCGAGGTCGGGAGTTCGAGACGAGCCTGACCAACATGGAGAAACCCTGTCTACTAAAAGTACAAACTTAGCCAGGCATGGTGGTGCATGCATGTAATCCCAGCTACTCGGGAGGCTGAGGCAGGAGAATCGCTTGAACCCAGGAGGCGGAGGTTGCTGTGGGCCGAGATGACGTCCTTGCACTCCAGCCTGGGCAACAGGAGGGAAACTCCTTCTGGGGGGGGGGGGGGGGGGGGGCGGAGGGAAGGAAAAAAGAAAAGAAAGGTTAAGAAAGAGATCATATTATACTACGTGTGCCAACTGCGAATAGTATCCGCAAAGTCATGGTAATGCTGAACTGTAAATATAAATCCAACCAAACCTCGTGTATTAGAAGAATAAGGGAAAGGAAATGCCTGTGTGAATTTGTGTGTGTGATACAGATACCAGTATATGAATATACAGAGAAATTATCAAACTAAAGTCCATGTTCCATTTCCTATTCTCACCTTCTTCTCATCGTCGGTATATGAGATATATATTTTTTTTTTTTTCTTTTTTCTTTTTGGTCTCTCTTTTGAGGCAAGGTCCACTCTGTTGCCCAGTCTAGAGTGCCTGGGGAGATCACAACTCACTGTAACTTGGAACTCCTAGGCTCCTGAGTAGCTGGGACTGCAGGTGGGCGCCACCACACCTGGCTAATTTTTAAATTTTCTGTAGAGACGGGGGTCTCACTGTGTTGCCCAGCTGGTCTTGAACTGGCATCAAGCAGTCTTCCCACTTCATCCTCCAAAAGTGCTGGGATTACAGGTGTGAGCCACTTCACCCTTCACATGACCTATAAAGAGATCTGAAAAGAAATAAGAAAAAAGATGGGCGCGGTGGCTTGCGCCTGTAATCCTAACACTTTTGGGAGGCCTAAGCGGGAGGATTGCCACATGGCGAAACCCCATATCTACTAAAAAAAAAAAAAAAAAAAAAAATTAGCTGGGCGTGGTGTCCCAGGCCTGTAGTCCCATTTAGGAAGGCTGAGGCCCGAGAATCGCTTGAACCGGGAGGCGGAGGTTGCACGAGAATCGCTTGAACCCCCGAGGCAGAGGTTGCAGTGAGCCAAGATAACTGCCACTGCACTCCAGCCTGAGAGAACGAGACTCTTGTCTCAAAAAAATAAAAATAAGGAAAAGATGATCAACTTAAAAGCTCCCTAAAATTTCCTATAAATAGCTGAAGGAAATAAACAGGACACATTTTTTTAGTGTAAATGATCCTAAAGAATTTTTAAAATACCAGTTTTACTAATATTCAAACAAATGCAAAGTAAACGTGAAATATAAATGTTTTAACCCTTATTAAGATTCTTAAAGATTGAATGACAAATCATATTTAGATTATAAGGCCATGGAACAAAGGCATTCTGTTGTGCTAAGCCTCTTTAAGTCTTCCTTTTCTGCATGTTAGGTAATAATGTTGTCTATCGCATGCAACTTTAAATGAAGTATTATCATACTTGTCATAATTCAAAGTTCTTGGCCGGGCGCGGTGGCTCAAGCCTGTAATCCCAGCACTTTGGGAGGCCGAGACGGGCGGAACACGAGGTCAGGAGATCGAGACCATCCTGGCTAACACGGTGAAACCCCGTCTCTACTAAAAAAAATACAAAAAACTAGCCGGGCGAGGTGGCGGGCACCTGTAGTCCCAGCTACTCGGGAGGCTGAGGCAGGAGAATGGCGTAAACCCAGGAGGCGGAGCTTGCAGTGAGCTGAGATCCGGCCACTGCACTCCAGCCTGGGCCACAGAGCGAGACTCCGTCTCAAAAAAAAAAAAAAAAACAAACAAAAAAATAATTCAAAGTTCTTAAGCATTACATTATTTCTAGGTATAGGATTGTGTTTCTATATAAATTAGTAAAATGTTTTTGTAGTACAGTCTGTTATTACCCAGTTTAAACTTTTCCTTCTCTCTGAGCCATGAATTTTAAGAATTGATTCAATAGAACTTTTCTTTGTGAGAACAAATATGTGCAAGGATATTTATGGTGTTGATCTAACATGTATAAGGAAATAATTTTGTGGTTATTGCATTAATTTATTTTTACATCTCTATATTCACATCTTTGGATAGTATTCCCCATAGTGATTGACCACTGTGTCCAATAGGACAGTAGCAAGCGTAACACAAACAGAGGTGAGAAATAAGCTTGCTCATCGAGGCTTGCTTGTCTCTTGGAGATCTTCTAACACATTGTGATAAAGCCCAGACTAGCCTCTTGTTGACTGTGTAAATAAAGCCCTCATCCATTCCAGCAGAAGCCCAAATATGTGAAAACAACTGTTTAGACCATGCAGCCCCAGTCAAAATCCAACCACTAGAGCCTCCAGGCCAGCAGTCCCAATTGTTACTAAACTTTGTGGACAGGCATAATGCCATGAGTGGGTGGGAGTCACCTAATCTGCCATCCAAGTGCGTATCCCTGCTCCTAGCCAAGCAGGACTTGCCAGCTTAGGCGATGTCCAAGTAGGGAGGGGCCCTCACTCTTGGATCACCATAAGAGGTGAGACAGTAGGGTCTGCAGGACATTGGAAAAGTCCGGCGTGCCTTACTCTCTAGGGCCACCTGGCAAGGCTACAGCTGTCTACAAACAGTGATCTCTGCCTGAGGGGGCCCCGTGAGCAGAGGATGCCCAAGGTCTTGGGAACCCACCGCTTGCGCTAGATTTAATGACTACCCTGCTGGGTTTTGAACTTGTATGGAGCCTGTAGTCCCTTTCTTGAGGCTTTCTCCCTTTTGGAAGGGGAATGTTTACCCAATGTCTGTACCCCCATTGTATCTTGGAAGCAAATAACTTTTGATTTTACAGGCTCATAGGTAGAAGAGATATGCCTTGTCTCAGATAAGATTTTGGACTTTTGAGTTAATGCTGGAATGAGTTAGACTTTGAGGGACTCTTAGGAAGGCATGATGGTATTTTGCAATGTGAGGACATGAGATTTGTGGGGGAGGGGGACCAGAGGCTGAATGATATAGTTTGGATATTTGTTCTTGCCCAAATCTCACATTGAAATGTAATCCCCAATGTCAGCTGGGCGTGGTGGCTCACGCCTGTAATCCCAGCACTTTGGGAGGCCAAGGTGGGCAGATCACAAGGCCAAGAGATCAAGACCATTCTGGCTAACATGGTGAAACCCCGTCTCTACTAAAAATACAAAAAAAAAAAAAAAAAAAATTAGCTGGATGTGGTGGCACACACCTGTAGTCCCAGCTACTTGGGAGGCTGAGGCAGAATGGCATGAACCTGGGAGGTGGAGCTTCCAGTGAGCCAAGATCATGCCACTGCACTCCAGCCTGGGCAACAGAGGGAGACTGTCTCAAAAAAAAAAAAAAAGAAAGAAAGAAATGTAATCCCCAGTGTTCAAGGTGGGGCCTGGTGGGAGGTGTTTCAGTCATGGGGGCAGATCCCTCATGGCTTGATGCTGCCCTTGCAATAGTGAGTGAGTACTAGCAAAATCTAGCTATTTGAGTGTGCAGCACCTACGCCCTCCACTCTTACTCCTGCTCCCTCTTCACCTTCCACCATGATTGTAAGCTTCCTGAGGCCTCCGCAGGACAAGATGCCAGTGCTATGCTTCCTGTACAGCCTAGAATCATGAGCCAATTAAACCTCTTTTCTTATAAATTATCCAGCCTCAAGTATGTATTTATAGCAATGCAAGAATGGCCTAAAACATGCTGTCTCTACAAAAAAAAAAAAAGCCAGGCATGATGGTGCACACACATAGTCCCACCTACTTGGGAGACTGAGGCAGGAGGAACACTTGAACCCAGGAGTTTGAGGCTGCAGTGAGCTATAATTTGCACCACTGCACTCCAGCCTAGGCAACAGAGACTCTTTTTTTTGGTTTTTGTTTTGAGACAGAGCCTTACTCCGTCACCCAGGCCTGGAGTGCAGTGGCAGGATCTCAGCTCACTGCAACCTCTGCCTCCCAGGTTCAAGTGATTCCTGCCTCAGCCTCCCAAGTAGTTGGGATTACAGGCACCAACTGTAGAGCATCTGATCCTGTCGCTGTTCGGGGCGCCACTATGTAACCCACACAGACCTAGGGGGACTGAAAAAAGTGGGGGAAATGGGAATAAAAGAGACAAAAGAGTATATATGGAAGAAGGGATGAGGGGGCACCTTGCCTCTAGTGGACAAGTGCCCTGAGCTTTACACAGCCCTCTGTATTTATTAGGCAAAAGAGAGATAGTGAAAAGGGGGGTGGAAGAAGAGGTCAGCTGCTCGGTCCAGAGTAGGGTTTGCAAGACAGCATTCTCTAGATGGCCCAGTGGATAACCTCAAGGAGCTTGGCACTAGGAAGCAATTGCCCTCAGCAAACCTTCTGGCAGCGGAAACAGTCGAGAGTTTGCCCACATCCTGCATTTATGATAAACAGTTTGCTGTTTGATCACACAGCCTCCAGTGGAATGCTGAGTTGGTCACATCCCACGGGCCTTCAGCTCCCAACAGCCCACCACCAGGCCCAGCTAATTTTTTGTGTGTGTTTTTAGTAGAGACAGGGTTTCACCATGTCAGCCAGGCTGGTCTTGAACTTCTGACCTCAAGTGATCCGCCTGCCTTGGCCTCTCAAGAGACCCTATCTCTTAAAAAAGAAAAAAAAAAAAGAGGTTAAGATTGTAAATCCTAAAAAAAAAAAATCAAAAGCAAAATCCTATATGTAGATTTCACAGCATCTTTATTTATAACACTTAAAACCAGGAAAACAGTGCAAATATCTCTCATAGGTGAATGGATAAACAAACTAGTACATCAAATATGTATACTACTCTCTAATATAAACAACTTTCATCTGGTTAGATACATGGTGGTAAAAAAAATAATAATAAAACAATTATTCATCAACTCATATAAACCTTAGGAGTAATTTGCTGAGTGACAAAAATGCCAAAAGCTTACATACTCTCTATCAACAAAAATTTATATAACTTATTTATATAAAATTTACAAAAACCATTTACAAAAACAACTTTATTTTTATCACATTCATGAAATGATGAAAATTATACTGACAGGAGAAAAGTGGTTGGCAGAGTTAGGTTTGGATGGAGTGTAAGCATAAAAAGGTAGCATGAGGAAGTTTGTGTTCATTAAATAGTTTTATGTGGTTGCAGTGGTTACACGAATCTATACATGTAATACAACTTACAAACTAAGAAATAATCATGTAAAACTTAGTCAAATCCCAAATAAGATTAGTTTACTTTATGGTATCCTACCAATGTTGTTTTTTCTGGTTTTGATAATTATGGTTATGTAGGATGTTTTTCCTAGAAGTTGGTTGAAGGATACTAGCAAAGCCTCTAGATTAGTTTGGCAATTTCTTTTGAGTTCAAATTTATTTAAGTTGAAGGTGGTTTTATAAACTGATCATCTGTATAATCTTAGTCAAGCAAGTCCAAATATGTTGTTAATATATTTAACATATTCAGTTTCTTTTTAAACTACTTCAGTTTGCTTAATGGACTATTAAGCTTAGAGCCAAAGACAGGAAAAGAGCTAATCATAATATGGGGTGGTTCTGGGGTATTTCCTGACACCAATAAATTATCTAATTCCCCCACACCAACTGGGTGTTCTACAAGTTAATTCTGACACCAACTTCTCCAGGTTAGTGCAGGCTCCACAAGTTAAGGGGCTGAGTCCAAACTGCCCCCACATCAGACGCCACTCACAAGGACAACCTGCAGTTCTGAATGGTGATAAATTCCGAGTTCCCACTACCCCTACTCAGGTTTGATAATTTGCTACAGGGCTCACAAAACTCAAGAAAACAGTGTACTTTGTTTTACTGGTTATAAAGGACGCAAATCAACACTCAAATGAAGAGGTACATAGAGTAAAGCCTAAAAAGGGTTCCCCTAATCTTAGGAGTCGCTATCCCTATGAAGTTGGGGGTACACCACCCTCCTGGGCTATTTGGAGTTCTCTTAATCTCATTGTCTAATCTCATCTCCAGCCCCCCTCCCCTTCCAGGAGGTGGGAGAAATGGGCACAAAGTTTCCATCCTCTAGTTAACTTGATCTTCCTAGGGAACAGCCCCATTCAGAGGCTGTCTAGGCACCAACCATAAGTCACCTCAGTAGTATAATCAGGTGTAATGAAAAGGGCAGTGCTATGAATAACAACAGCAGCAAAAACCAACCAACCAAACAAAAAAACCCCACTCCTATCACTCATGAAATTCTAAGGGTTTTAGGAGCTCTGTGCCAGGAACCAGGAACAAAGACCAAATGTATTTCTTATTATACCACAATTTTACAAAACAGTAAAAATAAACAGTAATGAGACACAGTATATTATGGAATCATTGGCAAGGCAACTAGAAATGAGGATTAAGGTATCCTGTCTGAAAATGCACACCAGGTGTATTAGCTGATGTTTAAGGTTAAGCACTCAAATATTCATCATTTTCACCACATTTCATGCCTTCATGAGCTCTTGATATTTTGCTAAAGGTGTTCCACATTTATTTGATAGCATGTTCGGAACAATTTTACTTTCTATGTGATCTCCTGACAAATGATGAAGCTGAGTGCGTCACTGAAATCCTACCATTAATACTGTCACCTTATTCTCCAGCGTAAACGTTGACACTCACCGAGGTCATATTTCTGAGTAAAGGCTTTGTCATGGTCATCATATTTCTATCAACAATAAGCTCACTTACATTGAAATCTATGATGACACTGATAATAAAGTCTATCTTTCCACAGACTTTTCCTAGTCTCTGCATTCACAGAATTTATCTCTGTATACTTTTCAGACATATGAGCAGAAATTATTGCTCAAAACATCTCCACATTAATATAGTTTATTCAACATGTTTTCATTGACAGAACATATGAGGTAAAAGACCACTGAAGGCACTACCTTATTTACTGTATTCATCAAGTTGATCTCTAGGGCAAATTATTTTAACTCCTGAGGACAGACACACATCTGTCAACAGGCCGCACCATGTTTATGTTCCAAATGGCTAGAAACACACTGATGTTTAATGAAGTCTGAGTTGCCACAAAAGGCATTTCCATAGTCACTGCACTAGTAGGGTTTTTTTTTTTTTTTTTTTTTTTTTGAGACTGAGTTTCGCTCTGTCACCCAGGCTGGAGTACAGTGGCGTGGTCTCGGCTCACTGCAAGCTCTGCCTCCTGGGTTCACACCATTCTCCTGCCTCAGCCTCCCTAGTAGCTGGGACTACAGGCACCCGCCACCATGCCTGGCTAATTTTTTGTATTTTTAGTGGAGATGGGGTTTCACTTTGTTAGCCAGGATGGTCTTGATCTCCTGACCTCGTGATCCACCTGCCTCGGCCTCCCAAAGTGCTGGGATTACAGGCGTGGGCCACCGTGCCTGGCCTCACTGCACTAGTAGGGTTTTCATTCTGTATGAGTTCACTTGTAAGGAAGGAGCTGTGACTCTTCATTACAGGAGTTTTCAACTTGACTGATTCTACCCATTTCTCTTGTGTGCATTTTCTTATGTTTGACAAGGTTTGATAAGTGGGAGAAGGCTTTCTCACAATCACTGCATCCATACGGCCTCTCTCCTGTATGCGTTCTTTGATGTACATTGAGTACTGACTTTGTGGTGAAAGCTTTTCCACATTCATTGCACTCATAAGGTTTCTCTCCTGTGTGAATTCTCTGATGGGTAATGAGACCATATTTGTGTGAATAGGATTTTCCACACTCAGTACATACAAAGGGAGTCTTTCCTGTATGACATCTCTCATGTTGTATGAGGCATATTTTCTGGCTGAAGGCTTTACCACATTCATTGCATTCATAGGGTTTTTCTCCTGTATGAGTTCGCTGATGTATAATAAGAGTGCGCTTTGTGGTGAAGCCTTTACCACATTCATTGCATATGTAAGATTTCTCTCCTGTATGAGTTCGCTGATGTATAATGAGAGTGCGTTTGACAGTGAAGCCTTTTCCACATTCGCTGCATATGTAAGATTTTTCTCCTGTATGGGAGCGCTGATGTACAATGAGATTGCTCTTCACGGTAAAGCCTTTTCCACATTCACTGCATATATAGGGTTTCTCTCCAGTATGAGTTCGCTGATGTACAACAAGATAGCGTTTCATGGTGAAGCCTTTTCCACATTCACTGCATATATAGGGTTTCTCCCCTGTATGAGTTCGCTGATGTACAATGAGATTGCTCTTCACAGTGAAACCTTTTCCACATTCATTGCACACATAAGGTTTCTCTCCACTATGAGTTCGCTGATGAGCAATTAGATAGCGCTTCATTGTAAAGCCCTTTCCACACTCACTGCACATATAGGATTTCTCTTCTGTATGGGTTTGTTGATGTGCAATGAGACGACTATTCACAGTAGAGCCTTTTCTATATTCATTGGGTATACAGATTTTGTCTCTTGTATTAGTTTTCAGATGCTTAGTGAACAGGACACTTCTGGATAATTTCTCACATTGACCACTTCCAGGATTTTCTGGTATATGAATGTTCTCATGGTAAATGAGCTGAGACTTCCTAAGGAAGGTTTGCTCACATTCAATACATGCATGGGGTTTCTCAATTTTCTGAGTCCTCTGATGCTTAAAGACTTGGAATTTAGTATGGATGCATTTTGCATTTTCAGAAAATCTAGTTTTAGCATGCATACATTCGTGCTTAAGCGTTTTCTCACCTCCAATAAACTCAACAGGGTTATTTATTCCATGTCTTCTCTTCTGGTTTATTAAACTTAAACTTGATTTCAAATTTTTTCTGTACAAGTCAAATGTATCATGATTTTGCACTATAGGAAAATGTGTCTTGCTGAGATGTACAGTATTTCTAAGTGTATTCTGTCCATTGCATTGCTGCACACTCTTCAGAAGTCTTTGGTTTAGAGAGTGCTCTTGCAGAAGACTGTCAGCTTTCCCGATTCCTAAGAAAGAACAGAGTAACAAATTCTTCCATGAGAATTGTATGAGATAAAAATGCTTATGAGGCCGGGCATGGTGGCTCATGCCTGCAATCCCAGCACTTTGGGAGGCTGAGGCAGGCGGATCACGAGGTTAGGAGTTTGAGACCAGCCTGACCAATGTGGTGAAACCCCATCTCTACTAAAAATACAAAATTAGCTGGGCATGGTGGCAGCTACTCCCAGCTACTCAGGAAGCTGAGGCAAGAGAATCGCTTGATCCCACGAGGCCGAGGTTGCAGCGAGCCGAGATTGCCCCATTGCACTCCAGCCGGTGGGGGGACAGAGCGAGATTCAGTCTCAAAAAAAAAAAAAAAAAAAAAAATGCTTATGAGATGATTTGCTGGGGGCTGGCTCTTTATTGTCAACTCCATGATCCCAGTATAAAAGGAAATTATGAAGATATAAGCTGAAATAAGTAAGAATTAGATCCAAGAAAACACAAAAAGTCTTTAAAGCCATAACAACATTAAAAAAGTTATCAGATGGGGAGATGAATATATGGTGGAGTTGCTTAGGTAGCCTCAGATACTTCACATCTGTGACACCTTTCCTTAATGACTACAATAAGACTCCTATAGCCACTGTCCTTGCTGGTTCTCACTTACCTGGACAATTTTTATTCTGGATTTTAGCAACTGTTATCCATGGTTCTTGTCCATGCGCCAACTTGGAGAGTACATCTGGTTTGCTAGTTTGATACCCTGTTCATGAGGAAAGACAAACACAAACATACTGAACTGGAGTCCAATATGTCAAGATGGGAAAATAATACATGAGATAAAGAAAACAATTTCAAAGTAAGCATTCTCTCTTAGAAGAGATTATACCACTTTGGGGTCAGAGAGGGGACTGAAAATGTAACTCTTCCAAACACCACAGTGACTGTAAAGCTTTGATTAGGTGAGCATAGGACAGTGTCTGGGCATTGTAGGCACCTCTAGGTGACACAGGGGAACTATTCTTACCCAGTGATACTAGGTGGTTATAGTTCTCCACCATCACATCCCGGTACAGGTTCTTCTGAGCAGTGTCCAGGAGCTGCCACTCCTCCCAGCTGAATTCCACAGCCACGTCCTCCAGGGTCAGTGATTCCTGTAATTACAAAGTCCTATTTAATATGATATAAACTCCTATTGTTAATATAGAAGGATATATATTTTTTTAATTTCACAATACAGCCTGCATCTATATTCCTTTCTCAAATATACTTTGGTAGGAGCAAAATCCTCTATCTATACATATTAGCACCTATTTCTAAATATTAAACATAGGCAAATGACATCAGGACAAATAAAACATCCCTACATTACTAATGACTTCACGGCCAATATAAGGATCTGTCATGAATAGACTCCACATCTTGAATTCAAAAAATAGTGCTTTTAAATAAATGTAAGAGAAAAGAGGAAACTATATAACTATAAAGCACAAAAGGCCCTTAAAGTTGATTAGATTTTATTTTTTAATTTTTAAAGAGACAGGGTCTTGCTCTGTAGCCCCAAATGCAGTGCAGTGTCACGGTAATAGCTCAATGAAACCTTGAACTCCTAGGCTCAAGCGACCTTCCGACCTCAGCCTCTCAAGCAATTAGGACTACAGGTGGATGCTACTACCAATTTTTGTAGACAGGGTCTTGTTATGTTGACCAGGCTGGTCTTGAAGTCCTGGCCTCAAGTGATCCTCCTGCCTCGGCCTTCCAAAGTGCTGGGATTACAGGTGTGCGCCACTGTGCCCAGCAAAAAAAAACTTCTAACAGAAAAACATATGTACATATGTGTAATAATTGACAGATTAACAGCATATTAGATACTCTGAAGATTATTGGTGAATTGGAATATATAACTGTGGAAATGGCAGAAAATGCAGTACAGAGAAAAAGAGATAAATCATAACAAAGAAGTTAATAAATATGAAATACAGAGTTGCAAGACCCAATGTATGCCCACTTAAGGTTTCTAAAAGGGAAAATAGTGTAATAGAGAAGCAATATCTATTAATAAATATCTAAAACCTAAAATATTTCAGGACTAAATACCTCAAATCTCAAATTCAGAAATCCCAACAAGTTCAGAGCAGGAAGTCACAACTGGTGTGACACATCAGACTGAAACCACCATACATCAAATGCAAAGGGAAAACTATAGAATCATCAAGAGACAAAAGACAGATTACCTACAAAGAAATAACAAAATATACTGATGGCTGACATTTCAATAATAGAATCCAGAAATGTATGGAATACAATCTTCAAAGTCCTGATTCTTGCAACAAAAAAGGCCAATTTTGGACGGCCATTTAGGATTAAAACACATGGCTAGCAGATGACTTGCTGTCTTACAACTGTGATATCAAGGACCTCTTTGTCAACTAAACTGTCATTCTCCTGCTTCACAATAACTTTTCAGAGAACTACAAAGTGTAAAGTAGAGGTAACTAAGATCCAAGGAAATACTGATAAGAGAATCTATCCTATATTACTGTGTGGGATACTACATAGTCAAGAAAGTAGACTCATGAGAGAGCACAACTGCTCAAGTCTGGTCAGCTTATCTCATTCCAAAATCTTTATGTGAGATGTCTATTGACTGGGTAAGTATAAAGTTAAATTTCTACCTCACTCCACTGTCCAAAAGAATTTATTACTGAGTGGAAATCTTGCAGGCCAACTCTTAAGGTGGCCTCTGATAATCTCATTCTCTAGCTGCAGTGACTTCTGACATCAATTACCTGGGTTAGGCCAAACTTCCCAGGTTAAAAGCACAATCCTCCACAAGACTGCCCTCACTTCAGACACAAGCTGCAAGCTTAAGGCTACACAGACCACCCTCAACTCCAATGAGCTGGCTACAAATGTGTGGAGCTACCATGACTCTCTCAGGTTTAATAATTTGATAGAACAACTCAGAGAACCCAAGAAAGTGCTATGTTTACAATTAGCACTTTACTATTGTAAAATGACACAAATCAGAATCAGCTAAAGGAAAATATGCACAGGGTGAGGTCTGGGAAGGTTCCAAACATAAAGCTGCTGACTGTCCTCTCCTCATGGAGTCCTGGGTGGCATTACATCTTCCTGACTACATCATGTAACAGTATTCAAGAGTACTTGCCAACCAGTGAGGCGCACCCAAACTTTGATGTCCAGAGATTTTATTGAGACTTCATTATGTAGGCACAGTTTATTGAAGCATTGCCCATGTAGCTGAGTTCCGTCTCCAGTTCCCTCCCCTTCCTGACTGGTATTACATGGCTCAAAGCCACAACTCTCTAATCACATAGTGCTCTTTTTGGCATGGGCAGCCCCTATCCAGAGTCATGTCACTGCCATAAATTATCTAGGGACCCACTATGAGTCACCACTGTACATATAAACTATTAAATATGAGTGGCCCACTATGAATGACACAGACACTAACTTGGGTAATTACAAGGGTTTAGAGGTTACCTCCCAGGAACGAAAACAAAGGCTAGCCAAATTCTTTATTACACTCTAGGTGATTCCTGCCCTTGTGCAGTACCATCCTCCTGAGTATCAAATGGCCTAAAAGCTTGTTCCTAAAGAAAAGAATACAGCAAAAGTGATGAGATGCCACTTTAAGATTACACTCTTTATGACTTGCATCTTGCTAGCAGAAGCTGTCATTTTCTAGCTTTGATTAAACAATTTGGCACATAGGAGAGGTGCATGTGGCAAAAACTAAAGGTGGGCTTAGACAAACAGACAGGTAGAAACTGAGGACCCCAACAAAACTGCCTCATTTCTCATTCTGGAAATGAATCCTCCCAACAACCACATAAGTGAGCTTAGAAGCGTATCTTTTCCCATTTTAGCCTTCAGATCAGATTCCAACCCAGCTAACACCTTGATTATAACCGCATGAGAGACTGTGAACCAAAGTAGCCAGCTAAGCCTTGCTTTTATTCCTGAGCCACAAAAAAGTGTGAGATTTTTTTTTTAAGTGTTGTTTCAAGTCACTACATTTTGGAGTAATTTGTTAGCTACTAACAGGCAATGAATATAAGATATAAACTTAAGAAGAACTTATGAGGCCAGAAGTCGGGCACATATCTGTAATCCCATTAATTCCAGAGGACAGTTTGAGCCCAGGAGTTTGAGACCAACCTGGGCAACATAGTGAGACCCTGTCTCTACTCTCAACAAAGAACAAAAAATTAGCTGGGTGTGGTAGTGGATGCCTGTGGTCCCAGCTATTCAGGAGGCTAAGGCAGGCAGATAGTACTTGAACCCAGGAGGTTGAGGCTGCAGTGAGCCATGATTGTGCTGCTGCACTCCATCCTGGGGAAGAGAGCGAGTCCCTGTCTCAAATAGAGAAAAAAAAAAGGAATAAAAACATGTTGATGATATAAGTAAAAAGCTTTAAAAAAAAATGGCTCCTGCATGGGAAAAAATATTTTGAACAAGCTAAAAGAGAAGTAAGACTCTAGAAAAATATTTGCAACATATAAAAGAATCAATATCCAGTCAAGATAAACAATTATAAATCAGTAAGACCACAAAAAAATTAAATGAGCAAAGACTAAAGACACTTTATCACAGAATAATCCAAAGAAACAACAAAGAGATGAGAAGGATCTGAACCTCACTGGTGAAACAAGGCAAAATAATACTGGATCATCTAGATCATGGAAAATACACAATTTGATAACATAGTAAGTGTTGGCAAGATTTGCAGCACTGAATGTTCTTTTTGTGCAGTGTTTTCCAACACTAACAACCAATTCTCCAATTATCTAAACATCAACTAGATGTCCAACAATTCAATTCAATTCTGACACTATCTATGTCAGAATCCACAGATTTAAGGGTTCAATCCCACAAGACTGCCCCCTCTTAAGCTCCTCTGCCCGGCTGCCCCACTGTCTGGGAAGTGAGGAGTGCCTCTGCCCAGCCGCCCCATGCCCCCACCACCGCCGCCACCACCACCTTCTGGGAAGTGAGGAGCGACTCTGCCTGGCCCCCTGCACTGCCTGGGAAGTGAGGAGCGCCTTTGTCTGCCTGCTGTGCGACCCTCCAAGTGTGAAGTGACAGCCTGTGTGTTTTTTCTGCCCTCCCCAAGTTTGCATTTGACATTAAAGTTTACTTTTCAATTAAAAGTTTTAAATTGGAGAATATATATTTAAAAATAAATAAATAAATAAATAAACTGCCTCCTCTTAAGATGCCAGTCACCAGTCCTGGGCTACCAGTTTCTGACTAACTGGCTATAAATTTGGGGCTCCCACAAACCCCTCCTCAGGTCTGATAATTTACTAGAACAGCTCATAGAAGTCAAGAAACACTTTACTTATGGTACCTAGTTAATAATAAAGGATATAACTCAGGAACAGCCAGATTGAAGAAATGCATAGGGCGAGATATAGAAGAGGGCATCCAAGCTTCCATTCCCCCCTGGGTGTGGCATCCTCCCAGCACCCTGATACGTTCACCAACCTGAAGCTTGTTCAAGAGTTCAAAAAATTAGCTGGGCGTGGTGGCGGGTATCTATAGTCCCAGCTACTCGGGAGGTTGAGGCAGGAGAATGGCGCGAACCCAGGGGCGGAGCTTGCAGTGAGCCGAGATCGCACCACTGCACTCCAGCCTGGGTGACAGAGTCAGACGCGGTCTATTTAAAAAAAAAAAAAAAAACTCGCAGCCTGGGCGACAGAGCAAAACTCTGTCTCAAAAAAATAGTTATAACAAATAAAACTCTTTCTTTTTTTTGAGACGGAGTCTGACTCTGTCACCCAGGCTGGAGTGCAGTGGCGCGATCTCAGCTCACTGCAACCTCCACCTCCCGGGTTCAAGGGATTCTCTTGCCTCAGCCTCCCGAGTAGCTGTGACTACAGGCGTCTGCCACCACGCCCAGCTAATTTTTGTATTTTTAGTAGCGACAGGGTTGTTGGCCAGGATGGTCTCGATCTCTTGACCTCATGATCCGCCCAGGATTACAGGCGCGAGCCACCAAGCCCGGCCTGTTCAAGAGTTTTTATAGAACTTACTCTCCAGTCCATTCTTCCTTTCAGTTCCAATCCTCTAATTGCTTAGTCTTTCTGGGGACCAGTCTCATCCTGACACTATCTAGCGGTCTCATAATTAGTCACCTTATGAGCAGAAACTCAGGTGTATCACAGGGGCTCCTTATGAATAACAAAAGACACACCTATTCCTCAGGAAGAAATTCCAAGGGTTTTAAGCATACTGTGCCATGAACTGGGAACAATGACCAAATATACTTCTTATCCATGTCACTTTCTATATACCAGACTGTGAAAAATAAATATACATTTGGTCTCTGCCCTCCAAATCTTTAGAATTGCTGAAGTGTCTTTTATATATGCTATTGAGATTACTGGTGCCTGGGGCTCTTCCATGGCCTCAGGAAGGGAGCTGGTTGCCAGGTGAACCAACCTTGTGATAGACAGTTGAAACTTTCAGTCCCACCTCTCCAACCAACCCCTGACCTCTGTGGAAGGGAGAGGTGATGGAAATTGAGCTTACCACCAATAGTTAATGAATTAATAAATTATGCCTATGTAATGAATCCACAATAAAAGGTTGAGGTTGAGAGCTTCCAGGCTGCTGAACATATGGCAGTCCTGGGAGGGTAGAACACCCAGAGAGGGCATGGAAGCTCTGTGGCCCTTCCCCATTATCTGGACCTATGCATCTTTTCCAACTGGCTGTTCCTGAGTTGTACCCTTTCATAATAAGCCAGTAATCTAGTAAATAAACTGTCTTCCTGCATTTTTTGAGCCTTCTGGCAGATGAATAGATCTGAGAAGGGGGTTGTGAGGACATCCAATTGGTAGCCAAGTCGAATAGAAGTTGTGAGTAACCTGGGGACCCAGCACTTTTCAGGGGGGCAGGCTTGTGGGACTGAGCCCTCAACCTGTGGGGTCTGTCCTAAGTCCAGGCAATTAGTGTCAGAATTGAGTAAATTTTAGAATATCTAATAGGCATGGAGAATTGAATTGATGTGTAGGAAAAACCCCACATATCTGTTGTCAGAAACACTGTCTGAGGATAGAGAGTAAAACTGTTGTTCCTGCACATAGATACTCTTCTAAATGCTTTATATAGATTAACTCATTTTATGTCCTAACTTACTACATAGGTGCCATATCATTATCCCTCTTACAGATGAGAAAACTGGGTACATATGCTAAATGAAGTATGCGAGGTCACACAGCTGGCAACTGGCTCCAGAGTCAACACTTTTGACCATATGCCACGCTAACCATAAAGTGGAATGTACATTTTGACAGCAACTGAAAGTATGCATTAAAATAAAAAATGACTACATCCTATAATTGATTTATCTGTAAATACTGATATAATTTCACAAAATTATCCTCAAGTAATACTGATATAATTTCATAAAAAAAGCCACTAACACGACCATGTAAAACCTTGTTCATAGTCATGTGGTTTATAATAACATGCCTAAAAAAAAAAAAAAAAAAAAGGTGGGCACAGTGGCTTATGCCTGTAATCCCAGCACTTTGGGAGGCCAAGGCGGGCAGATCATGAGGTCAGGAGATCAAGACCATCCTGGCTAACACAGTGAAACTCCATCTCTACTAAAAATACAAAAAATTAGCCAGGCGTGGTGGCGGGCACCCGTAGTTCCAACTACTTGGGAAGCTGAGGCAGGAGAATTGTGTGAACCTGGGAGGCGGAGCTTGCAGTGAACCAAGACTACGCCACTGCACTCCAGCCTGGGCAACAGAGCAAGACTCCATCTCAAAATAAATAAATTATTTAATTAATTAAAAAAAAAAGTTGGTTGGCAGGCATCAGCATGCAAAAAATGCCAATATACCAAAAATGGTCTGGAGTATGTACATTAAAATGACACCCATAGTTCCTTCTTAAGAGGTGATTCATGTATCATTGTAATGGTCAAAAGTTGAACTACCAAGAAAGCATGCATTCTTTCATATTGAGTCTACTTTTTTTTCCTTCTTTTTGAGACAGGGTCTTACTTTGTCACCCAGGTTGGAGTGCAGTGGTACAAACATGGCTCACTGTAGCCTCATTCTCCTCAGCTCTAGCAGTTCTCCCACCTCAGCCTCCCGAGTAGCTGGGACTACAGGTGTGCACCACCACACCCAGCTAATTTTTGTATTTTTTGTAGAGACGGGGTTTTACCATGTTGCCCAGGCTGGTCTTGAACTCCTGAGCTCAGGCAATCCAGAATCTACTTCTTTTTTTTTTTTTTTTGAGACGGAGTCTCGCTCTGTCGCCCAGGCTGGAGTGCAGTGGCGCGATCTCAGCTCACTGCAAGCTCCGCCTCCCGGGTTCACGCCATTCTCCTGCCTCAGCCTCCCGAGTAGCTGGGACTACAGGCGCTGCCACCACGCCCGGCTAGTTTTTTGTATTTTTAGTAGAGACGGGGTTTCACCGTGTTAGCCAGGATGGTCTCGATCTCCTGACCTCGTGATCCGCCCACCTCGGCCTCCCAAAGTGCTGGGATTACAGGCGTGAGCCACCGCGCCCGGCCCAGAATCTACTTCTTAAGGCAGAATGAACCCCCACCTCTACTCCCAAAAGCAATCTAAGTTAATTTCTCCCTAGAACAAAATTATTCCAGTATATACTTCCTTAAATTCAACTGACATTTTCAGGCCACCATAAATCTATCAAAAAATCAAAGGGAAAATATAACAAACCAAAAATCACCTGGGTCTTGATCATTTTCTTCTGTGCTCAGAAAATAGTGGAAAACATGGACTATACGTCTTTGTCTCTTCTGCATTTGCCATGAAGTTTTCCTAGTCAGAAATATTAGTGTCCACTTAAAGTTGTCCCCGGAAATTATGATATCCAAGGCCAGCAACCTCCCTCTTCTTCCTTCATTGCTTCACTTGAGTTATCTTGCTTCTGGGAGCCAGGACCTAAGGACTGATAAACAAAATGGCTGTAAGTGTACATTCACCCTGGGTCCGGTCGTCGTCACTGCTGCTCTGCACTTACCTTAAATAAAAGACCCTAATATTCCTAACAGTTTCTTTATTTGGTGCCTCAGAGGTTTTCATGGTTCTAAATGTGTGAAAGCTATGCCTTTCTTTTGTGAAGCAGAAGTGGCATGACTATTATAGAGAAGGTGGGCAAGCAGAACTGGCACAGTACAATGCCTTAGAGGCAGGTGAATTCCCAGACAGATCAATTTTAGGAAAGAGAACACATGGAAGGCTCCAAGAATGTCTTTAAAAAGCATGTGTGTCCATGTACTGGTTCAAAAGTCTCTATAAGCTCTATGGGTATACATACCTCATGTCAAGACCAATGTACTAAGCAAATCGTAAGAACTGTCTCATTTTCACATTATGCGCTAAAGGATTAACTTTACCCAAGAGAGGTTTGTCCTTTGCCCACAGTTTCTATGAGGCAAACTCTAAGACTTTGGAATATGCTGCTTGATAAAACTGTCTTTGGTTATCAGGGCAATTTGAGTCATGCGAAATTGTCTATCCTAATAATGTGATTTACTATGGGAGGCCTTGGACCACGTGGTATTAGTTTGATATATGGAGGAGCTGGAGATTGAAGTCAGCCACATAGGCAGTCAATTGTGTGTATGTTAACTGATACCCAATAAAAATTCTGGACACCTGTAGGGAAAAGAAAGCGAGATCAGACTGTTACTGTGTCTGTGTAGAAAGAAGTAGACATAAGAGACTCCATTTCGTTCTGTACTAAGAAAAATTCTTCTGCCTTGAGATGCTGTTAATCTGTAACCCTAGCCCCAACCCTGTGCTCACAGAGATATGTGCTGTGTTGACTCAAGGTTTAATGGATTTAGGGCTATGCAGGTTGTGCTTTGTTAAAAAAGTGCTTGAAGGCAGTATGCTTGGTAAAAGTCATCTCCATTCTCTAATCTCAAGTACCCAGGGACACAGTGCACTGTGGAAGGCCGCAGGGACCTCTGCCTAGGAAAGCCAGGTATTGTCCAAGGTTTCTCCCCACTGAGATAGCCTGAGATGTGGCCTCATGGGAAGGGAAAGACCTGACCATCCCCCATCCCGACACCCATAAAGGAACTGTGCTGAGGAGGATTAGTGAAAGAGGAAGTCCTCTTTGCAGTTGAGATAAGAGGAAGGCATCTGTCTCCTGCACGTCCCTCTGCAATGGAATGTCTCGGTGTAAAACCCGATTGTTATGTTCTATTTACTAAGATAGGAGAAAACCGCCTTAGGGCTGGAGGTGAGCCAAGCTAGTGGCAATGCTGCTGTTTTATGTATGTGCACATCAAAGTATAGCACCTTTTCTTAACCTTGTTTATGACACAGAGACATTTGTTCACATGTTTTCCTGCTGACCCTCTCCCCACCATTACCCTATTGTCGTGCCACTTGCCCCTCTCCGAGATGGTAGAGATAATCATCAATAAATACTGAGGGAACTCAGAGACCACTGCCGGTGCAGTGCGGTTCCTCCATATGCTGAGCGCGGGTCCCCCGGGCCCACTTTTCTTTCTCTATACTTTGTCTCTGTGTCTCTTTCTTTTCTCAGTCTCTCGTCCCACCTGACGAGAAATGCCCACAGGTGTGGAGGAGCAGGCCACCCCTTCAGACACCAAGGCCTAGGTGAGTGGCAACAATGGTTACAATGGCTGGCAATAATAATATAAGGGTGTATATATAAGGATATGATAATTTAAAAACATATGAAGCAAAACAGAATGAGAGAGGATTAGACAATTCAACAATAATAACTGAAGACTGCATTACCGTACTTGCAATAATAAAGAAAACAAATAGAAACTCGGCAAGGATACTGAAAACTTGAACAACATAATCAACCAACTATACTTAACTAACATTTAACACTACACTCAACAGCAGTAAAATAAACTTTTTTTTCAAGAGTACATGTTGTATTCTCCAGGATAAGACCATGTGCTGGAATATAAAACAAGTGTCAATATATTCTAAATATATTTTCCAACCACAACAATTTAATTAGAAATCAATGTCAGAATGAAATTTAGAAGATATCCAAATATTTGGAAATAAAATAGCACAGATCTGAATAACCATGGTTAAACAGAAAATCATGAGCCAGGCACGGTGGCTCACGCCTGTAACCCCAGCACTTTGGGAGGTTGAGATAGGTGGAACACTTGAGGCCAGGAGTCCCAGACCAGACTGGTCAACATGGTGAAACCCCAAGTCTACTAAAAATACAAAAAATTAGCCAGGCACGGTGGCGCGTGCCTGTAATCCCAGCTATTCAGGAGGCCGAGATGGAAGAATCACTTGAACCCTGGAGGTGGGAGCAGAGACGGCGCCATTGCACTCCAGCAAGGGCAAGAGCAAGACCCTGTCTCAAAAAAAAAAAAAAAAAAAAAAGAGGGGAAAAAGAAAATCACATGGGAAATTGGACATATTTTGAACTGATTGGAAACAGAAACACAACATAAACATTAATTAGCTGTCCCTAAAGGAGTTGTTTTAAAAAAATAACTTTAAATCAGAAAAGAAAGAAAACCTGTATCAGAAAACACCCTCAAATGATTACTCATTGTCCAAACTGAGAAACTAGAAAACGAGGAGCAATTAAAACACAAAACAATTTGACTGAAAAAATAAACAGGAAAGTGGAAATCAGTGAAAAAAAAAAAATTTTTTTTTGAAAAGTGTCCAACAAAGAATATGAAAAGTGACTGAAAAGATCAATAAAATTGATACTCATTAACTAGACTGATCAAGAAAAAAAGACACAAGTTACCTTGTGTCTAAAGAAAGACATAGCTTTCGGCTGAGCGCGGTGGCTCACGCCTGTAATCTCAGCACTTCGGGAGGCCAAGGCGGGCAGATCACGAGGTTGGGAGATGCAGACCATCCTGGCTAACACGCTGAAACCCCGAAACCCCGTCTCTACTAAAAATACCAAAAAAAAAAAAAAAAATTAGGCGTGGTGGCGGGTGCCTGTAGTCCCAGCTACTCGGGAGGCTGAGGCAGGAGAATGGCGTGAACCCGGGAGGCGGAGCTTGCAGTGAGCCGAGATCGCGCCACTGCACACCAGCCTGGGCGACAGAGCGAGACTCGTCTCAAAAAAAAAAAAAATTAAAAAAAAAAAAAGGCAGAGCTTTCACACATTTAGAACCTTGTTTTATTGCCCCAGGGTGTAAAAGGCTCCGAGGCACCAAATAAAGGAAGTAGAAATATCAGGGTCCTTTATTTAAGATAAGTGCACAGCAGCAGTGACAATCAGGAATATAACATCACTGCTGGCTCTACAAAACTTAAACAGCTTACGAAGTGACGTCATGAATTTTACGTCACAGATCTGTCTCCATATGAGAAGAGTGGCAATGTGGGAAGACAAAAAAGTTTTTGGTGGCCGGGCGCGGTGGCTCAAGCCTGTAATCCCAGCACTTTGGGAGGCCGAGACGGGCGGATCACGAGGTCAGGAGATCGAGACCATCCTGGCTAATATGGTGAAACCCCGTCTCTACTAAAAATACAAAAAACTAGCCGGGCGAGGTGGTGGGCGCCTGTAGTCCCAGCTACTCGGGAGGCTGAGGCAGGAGAATGGCGTAAACCCGCGAGGCGGAGCTTGCAGTGAGCTGAGATCCGGCCACTGCACTCCAGCCTGGGCGACAAAGCGAGACTCCGTCTCAAAAAAAAAAAAAAAAAAAAAAAGTTTTTGGTAAGGACTGCGGGGACGGACTTGAACTGGATGGAGGGAAGTCGATTTGAGCAGGGGAAAATGAAGCCTTCAAGTCTGTCCCCGCATTCAAGGTTTTAACCGATTATCAAAGGGCTCTGGACCTCCTCACACACTGACAGTCCCTACCAGGCTTCTCCGTGACTCAGCCCCATATTAAATCCAATATGAAACCCCAAACATCTAGGAAACCGAGAGGACATCTCCCCAACCCAGACATCTCTAAGGCTGAGCTCCACATTAAATTGTGACCCTGAACCAGGCCCCCGCGTTCACAGGTACAAACTTCTCACTCCAGTTCCCAATCACTGAGCCCCACAAACCAAGTGACTCACAAGGACCTCAAACCCAGACAGCGTCGGACTCGAAGCTGATTTCCTCAGACTCTTCACCCCTACAGCCAAAGGCCCAGTCATTAACGCCCCGCTTCCTCAGCGACTGCGTTCAAATACAGCCCCAACCTGGATGCTCCAGGCACCATCGGGTACACAGACCTACAGCCCCGAGTCCATGTCCAGAACACGACTCACCCGAGCCCGAACCTCTCCAGACACCACTAGCAGCGACAAAACGCCGCATCCACGTCCGAAACCGCTTCCAATTCACACACGCTCCTGCGCGGCTTCCCGGACGCTGAGCGGTGACGACGATGAAGTGAGGCGAGAACCATGGAGCCTGCCTGGCATCGCGAGTTCAGACTGCGGGCGCCGCTCTATGAGGTCACAGGGCTGCGCCCGTGGCAGCGTTTCTGACAGAAGCGGCCATAATGGCTGTGGAAATCACTCTTGGCCACCCCAGTGCCTTTCTCAATTCGTTGCGAGGGACACTCAAGAGTCGGGTGCCCAGCCAAGGCCAGCACGGCGCAGTGGCATTCTATTCAGCCGGCTGGGGAGAAAAAGATGGCGGCACCCTCTGTGCCCGTTATAGCTGAGAGTGGAGCCTTAGCTGGAGCACCATGGGCACGGCCATCTTAGAGGAAGGCAGCAGCCATACGGCAGAGAAAATGCTTAGATCCAGGACAATTGGAAAAATAAACAAGGTTTGAAGAAACCACGGTGCTGGCCAGGAAGCGGTCACAGAATTGCCAAAACCAGTGGTCACTGAAAGTGTTAGATTTGGGGATAGGACGGGGGTTGTGGACTGGGTAAGGCTTTTGTAGGTTAGATTAGACGCTGACTAGATGGACGAAGCCGAGAATAGGAGTGATGCTCCATTAAGTGCTAATACCCACATGGGGCTTGCTATAAAACAGTGGGGAAGGGGAAGAAGAGGTGAAGGTGCAACTGTGTTAGTATCTACATGTTTCCTTCCAGAAGTAAAGGAAGATGACAGTGGGGCACTTCAGAATATGAAATTATTAGAATGCGATCATCCTACTTTGCCATGTTTCCAGATTGTTTTAAAAGTAACACTTAAGAAATGTTAGTTCTATTTTTGCAGATGTTGGCGTTGTAACTGTAGAAGATTTAAGTAAATACTGCCTTGTTGGAAGGCAACCTAGAGCCAATTTAATTTTTTCGTTTTCTTTGACAGCAATTCTAAAAGTTATTTGGTGAAAAGCTATCTTAATATTAACCACAACTTTGTAATTTACAAAAAAAAGGGAATTACAATGAGAGATGAATACTTTGGTAAATTATGGAACATCTGCTCAACTGTAAGAGTATATATCAATTTAAAAGAATATACTACAATTGTTTATAAAAAAAGGAAGGAGGGCCGGGCGCGGTGGCTCAAGCCTGTAATCCCAGCACTTTGGGAGGCCGAGACGGGCGGATCACGAGGTCAGGAGATCGAGACCGTCCTGGCTAACACAGTGAAACCCCATCTCTACTAAAAAATACAAAAAAACTAGCCGGGCGAGGTGGCGGGCGCCTGTAGTCCCAGCTACTCGGGGGGCTGAGGCAGGAGAATGGCGTAAACCCGGGAGGCGGAGCTTGCAGTGAGCTGAGATCCGGCCATAGCACTCCAGCCTGGGCGACAGAGCGAGACTCCGTCTCCAAAAAAAAAAAAAAAAAGGAAGGATAACTGTATTCGTCACAGGACAAAAAATGATCTGCAGGATAGTATATATTTTATGGTCTTGTAATTGGAAGAAATCATAAACATCTTTTGGAAAATTGTGATTGGTTAAACAAGACATTTAGTTTGAATTAATATTGTTTGTGTTTATAGGTAGAGAATGCCATGTTTTTGCTTGGAAAATATTCCCAATTTGTACTTCTTAATTTTAATATCTTCGTATCATAATCATGAATATCTATATTATAAAACAGATGTTGATCTTAGAAAAAAATTAGGTATGATGATGTATAAGTTCATGGCATGATAAATGCAAAATAGGCTGTTTTCTTTCAGAAAGTATACTCATGCATTTGAAAAATTCTGGAGAATATACTAACAATATTTGACTCTTCCATACAATTATGGTGACTTAAAATTTCTTCATTGTACTTATGTTTTGTAATTTCTAGAGTGAAGGGGGCCTGCCCCCCCACACCTGTGGGTATTTCTTGCAAGGTGGAGACTGAGAAAAGAAATAAGACACAGAGACAAAGTATAGAGGAAGAAAAGTGGGCCCAGGGAACCGGCGCTCAGCATACGGAGGACCCGCACGGGAGGACCCACACGGACACTGTTCTCTGAGTTCCCTCAGTATTTATTGATCATTATCTCTACCATCTCGGTGAGGAGGATGTGGCAGGACTATAGGGTAATGGTGGGAAGAGGGTCAACAGGAAAACATGTGAGCAAAGGACTCTGCGTCATAAATAAGTTTAAGGAAAGGTGCTGTGCCTCAGTATGTATGTAGGCCAGATTTATGTTTGACTTTACATAAACATCTCAGTGCAGTAAAGAGCAGTATTGCTGCCAGCATGTCTCACCTCCAGCCATAAGGCAGGTTTCTCCTATCTCAGTAAATAGAATGTACGATCGGGTTTTACACTGAGACATTTCCTTCCCAGGGAGGAGCAGGAAACAGATGCCTTCCTCTTATCTCAACTGCAAAGAGGCCTTCCTCTTTCACTAATCCTCCTCAGCACAGACCCTTTACGGGTGTCAGGCTGAGGGATGGTCAAGTCTTTCCCTTCCCACAAGACCATGTCTCAGGCTGTCTCAGTGGGGAGAAACCTTGGACAATACCCAGGCTTTCTTGGGCAGAGGTCCCTGCAGCCTTCCACAGTGCATTGTGTCCCTGGGTACTTGAGACTGGAGAATGGCGATGAGTTTTACCAAGCATACTGCCTGCAAACACATTTTTAACAAAGCACAACCTGCACAGCCCTACATCCATTAAACCTTCAGTCAACACAGTACCTTTCTGTGAGCACAGGGTTGGGGCTAGGTTTACAGACTAACAGCATCTCAAGGCAGAAGAATTTTTCTTAGTACAGAACAAAATGGAGTCTCTTATGTCTACTTTTTTCTACATAGACACAGTAACAGTCTGATCTTTCTTTTCCCCACAAGTGAGGATCCCATCATGGGCTGATCACAGTCCTGTGGACCAGGTGCTAAACTTACCTACCAGAGATTAACATTCCAGATGAACGGGACTGAAATTTAATCCTGGATGGAATATGTTATAACACTCAAGAAATTATACGAACATGCAATGCTTATTCTCTAGTGTGGGAGAAAGAGAGATCAGACTGTTACTGTGTCTATGTAGAAAGAGGAAGACATAAGAAATTCCATTTTGATTTGTATTAAGAAAAATTCTTCTGCCTTGAAATGCTGTTAATCTGTAACCCTAGCTCCAACTCTGTGCTCGCAGAAAGGTGCTGTGTTGACTCAAGGTTTAATGGATTTAGGGCTGTACAGGATGTGCTTTGTTAAAAATGTGTTTGCAGGCAGTATGCTTGTAAAAGTCATCGCCGTTCTCTAATCTTGAGTACCCAGGGACACAGTGCACAGCGGAAGGCCGCAGGGACCTCTGCCTAGGAAAGCCAGGTATTGTCCAAGGTTACTACCCATGTGATAGCCTGAGATATGGCCTTGTGGGAAGGGAAAGACCTGACCATCCCCCATCCCAACACCCAAAAAGGGTCTGTGCTGAGGAGGATGAGTGAAAGAGGAAGGCCTCTTTGCAGTTAAGATAAGAGGAAGGCATTTGTTTCCTGCTCGTCCCTGGGAATGGAATGTCTCGGTGTAAAGCCTGATCGTATGTTCTACTTACTGAGATAGGAGAAAACCGCCTTATGACTGGAGGTGAGACATGCTGGCGGCAATACTGCTCTTTACTGCGCCGAGATGTTTGTGTAAAGTCAAACATAAATTGGCCTAGGTGCACATCAAGGCATAGCACCTTTCCTTAAACTTATTTATGACACAGAGTCCTTTGTTCACGTTTTCCTGCTGACCCTCTCCCCACCATTACCCTGTTGTCCTGCCACATCCCCCTTTCTGAGATGATAGATAGTGATCAGTAAATACTGAGGGAACTCAGAGACCAGTGCCGACGTGGGTCCTCTGTATGCTGAGCACCGGTCCCCTGGGACCGCTTTTCTTTCTCTATACTTTGTCTCTGTGTCTTATTTTTCTCAGTCTCTCATCCCACCTGACGAGAAACACCCACAGGTTGTGGAGGGGCTGGCCACCCCTTCACTCACTGATCATTTCCAGGAGTGGGCTGATACGACTTTGCTGTGGCAGGTTGTGCTGACTCACGGGACAAGGAAGGTAATTCAAGGGCCTGGTTGGTGGAGCACTTTTGCCTGACTCATTGCTGTAGACAATCTGCCCTGAATCCATCCTGTTATACAGTGTGGGAGTCGTGATGGGAGCACGAATCCACAGTTTAGGGCAGAAATGTTCAAATTTAAGAAGGCTCTTTTTATAAATGTAGAGTCTGAACCCCATCCCCAGAAATTCTAGCTTGGAAAGCCGGGGAGTGACTCAAGAATTTGCCTTCTTTTACAAGCTTCTCAGAGAATGCCGAGGCAGGCACCCCAAAGAAAACACTTAGAAAATTCTATAGTGTTATGGACTTACAAATATGATGGCTGTCTCCCCACAGTACACTTAGGCTTTGGTTCAAATTACATCTGCACAGAAAAGCCTTCCCTGAAAACTCTTACTAAAATAACTCTTATTACAATCTATGAACTTGCTAGGCTTTATATTTCTTCCTAGCACTTATCTGAATTTGGTTTTGTATTTATCTTACTCAGTCTCCTTCACCAGACTGTATGTCATATCAAAGCCAGCACTTTGCCTGTTTTGTTCACTGATGTGTCTCCATTGTCTAAAACATGCCTGCCATGGTGTAGAAGCTCAAAAATTATTTTCAAAGGAGTGAATTACTCAATATGGAGTCAGGGATTAAATTCTGCCACAATACTATGTGGCAAATATCTATTACTTTTATAAAGAGAACTCACCGTTTATAAACTGGATTAAATCTCATTAGATCAAGGGAAGTAACTCTGGATAGAGAAAACAGGAACCGTTTCTAGGAAAAACTAATAATTTTTTGCCACCAGGCCTGCTCGAAATGATTAAGGAAGTTTGCATAAAAAGGAAATAACTAAAGGAAACATAACATCAGGAATGCAGAAAAAACAACAGAAAGGGTAAATATGTTATAAAATGTAATATTCTTTTAAGTTTAAAAATTGTGTTTGCTGGTTGGAAGCAAAAGTTACAATTTTACTTGATATGGTTCTCGGTGGATGTAGAGATGCTGAACGTCATTTTCTGTTAGGGATGTGTAAGTTGAGCCCATGATCATATACCACTGCATACCTAATAGGAAAGCTAAAGCACACTGGCAATGCCAAGAGCTAGAAAGAGCATGGAACAAACGGAATGCTCACACATTGGTGGTGGGATGTAAATTAGTACAGCCACTCTGGGAAAGAGTTTGGCCATTTCTCATAAAGTTAAACACAAACTTACCATATTCACCAGCAGTCATGCCCCCAGTGTCTATCCCAAATATATAAAAACTTATGTTCATACAATATCGGGTACACAGATAGTCACAGCATCTTTACTTATAACAGCAAAACACTGGAAACAACCCAAATGTCCATCAACAGTTAATGGATACACAAACCCTGGTGCATCCGTCTAAAAGAATACTAACTCAGTAACAAAAATTAAAACTATTTAGATACCCAACAATTTGGATAGATCTTAAGGGTAATCTGCTGAGTGAACGAAGCCCTATCTCAAAGGTTGCATACCTTACAATTCCATTTTAATAGCATTCTTGAAATGACAAAATTAGAGTGATGGGATCAGTGGTTACTATGGGTCATATTAGGAGGACAGTGTGAGTATAAAGAGGTAGCAAGAGGAGGCCGTGTGCAGTGGCTCATGCCTGTAATCCCAGCACTTTGGGAGGCTGAGGCAGATGGATCACCTGGGGTCAAGAGTTCAAGACCAGCCTGGCCAACATAGTGAAACCCCGTCTCTACTAAAAATACAAAAATTAGTCAGGTGTGGTGGTGAGTGCCTGTAATCCCAGCTACTCGGGAGGCTGAGGCAGGAGAATCGCTTGAACCTGGGAGGCAGAGGTTGCAGCAAGCCAAGATCATGCTATTGCACTCCAGCCTGGGCAACAAGAGCAGAACTCTGTCTCAAAAAAGAAAAAAAAAAAGAGGTAGCAAGAGGATGTTTCTTTCTGTTGGCACAACAGTTCCACATCCTGATTGTGGTGGGATTTACATAAATCTATACATCTTACAGAATTTCTTAGAACTGTACATAAAAATAAATAAAACAGCAATTACTGCACGCACAAAGTAGTGAAGTCCAAATAAAGGCTGTAGTTTAACAGCATTGCACTAATGTCATTTTATTGGTTTTGATTATTATGGTTATATAATATTGATGATGCTAAGCAAAGGATACTGAGGAAACACGTATATTTTGTAATCTCTTGTGAATCTAAAATTATTTCAAAACAAATTTTAGAAAAATAATATTTAAGGCATTTTTGTAAACTACATAATGGTACCTACTAACTTGGATAAACACATCCAAATATACTGAATTACATTTATCAATAAATTGAAAAAATAAATTTGGGGGCTATATGTAAGATCTAATAAATAATTACATCAGGTTGGCACAGAAAGCACCTGTTATATATGGCATTAAAATTTAATCAATGATAAGAACAGCCCACTTTACAATTATGGAATCATTGATAATATGCAAGGTATGCTGTCCCAGAATAGACATCAAGTGTATCATGAGTTTAGATTTGTGAAAGTCCTCAAATATGTATCATTTTCATGAGACTTTTTTACTTCATGAATTTCCTGATCCTTTTTTTTTTTTTTTTTTTTTTGAGACGGAGTCTCGCTCTGTCGCCCAGGCTGGAGTGCAGTGGCGGGATCTCAGCTCACTGCAAGCTCCGCCTCCCGGGTTCACGCCATTCTCCGGCCTCAGCCTCCCGAGTAGCTGGGACTACAGGCACCCGCCACCTCGCCCGGCTAGTTTTTTGTATTTCTTAATAGAGACGGGGTTTCACCGTGTTAGCCAGGATGGTTTCGATCTCCTGACCTCGTGATCCGCCCGTCTCGGCCTCCCAAAGTGCTGGGATTACAGGCTTGAGCCACCGCGCCCGGCCTCCTGATCCTTTTTAAAGGTACTCTTCATTTCAGTTTTATTTCTGTATGAAGTAATGATGATGAGGCAGAATTTATCACTGAAATCCTACTGTATTCACTGCCATTTGAAACTTTTTCTCCAGTGTGAAATATATCTGCCAACTGTTAAGGTTTTATTTCTGGGCAAAGGCTTTCCCCATGATAATGCTGCTAGTATGTGTAAGTTCACTGATGATCTATTATGATCACTGATGAGACAGGGTCTTTCTTCCCATAGAAGGCTTTCCTAGCCTCCCCCTTTATAAGATTTATCTCAGTAAATACTTTTCAAGACATAGTTACTTAGAAAATTTTCAAGACTTTTCTGCATTGGATGTATCAAGTTTATTTCCTACATGTTTATTGTGACATACAATATGAGGTAATTAATCACTGAAGGCACTAGTGCATTCTCTGCATTTGTTAAAATTCACTCCTGCAAACTGCATAATCTTCCAAGTGTGAAAATCTAGCAACAGGCTGCTCTACACTGCCTATATGCATGTATGCTAGGAGCACACTGCTGTTTAATGAGTTCACATTACTTTTTTTCTTTTTTTTTTTTTGAGATGGAGTCTCGCTCTGTCGCCCAGGCTGGAGTGCAGTGGCACAATCTCCGCTTACTGCAAGCTCCGCCCCCTGGGTTCATGCCATTCTCCTGCCTCAGCCTCCTGAATAGCGGGGACTACAGGCACCCACCACCACACCCGGCTAATTTTTTTGTATTTTTAGTAGAGACAGGGTTTCACCATGTTCAACAGGATAGTCTTGATCTCCTGACCTCATGATCCACCCGCCTTGGCCTCCCAAAGTGCTGGGATTACATGCATGAGCCACCACGCCTGGCTCAGTTCACATTACTAACATGGTTTTCTCTCTGCATGAGTTTGTTTGTACGTAATCAGTTCAAATTCTCTGCAAAAGGACTATGTACCTTACACATTTCACATATGGATGTTGTCATAGTTTTAATGAAGGTTGACAAATGAAAGGTTACCCCCAATCCACAGAATCTCTCTCAGATGAGTTATTTTCTATACATTGGTACATCAAAGATTTCAGAGCCTGAATTCATGTTGAAGCCTTTCTGACATTGATAGCATTTATCCTAGTGGATAACACTGGATTTTGAAATATGATTTTTCATACTCAATACACATAAAAACTATACTGTGAAATCACTGATGGTGTACAAGACATATTTTATTCCCAAAGGCATGACCACGTCCATTGCATTGTTAGGGTTTATTTCCATTATGAGTTCGCTGATGTACAATGAGATTTCTCTTTGAGGAGAAGGCTTTTCTACATTCACTGCATACAAAGGGTTTCTCTCCTGTGTGAGTTCGTTGATGAACAATTAGACGGCTCTTCACAGTGAAGCCTTTACCACATTCATTGCATCCATAAGGTTTTTCTCCAGTATGAACTTGCTTATGTAAAGCAAGCTCAGTTTCCATGGCAAAGCCTCTTCCACATTCACTACATATACAAGATTTCTCTTCTGTATGAATTTGCTGATGTACAATAAGATAGCGTTTCATGGTAAAGCCTTTTCCACATTCACTGCACATAAAGGGTTTCTCTCCAGTATGAGTTCGCTGGTGTACAACAAGATTGCTCTTAAAGGCAAAACCTTTTCCACATTCATTGCATATGTATGGTTTCTCTCCAGTATGAGTTCGCTGATGTAACATCAGTCCACTATTCACAATGAAACCTTTCCCACATTCACTGCACCTGTAAGGTTTCTCTCCAGTATGAGTTCGCTGATGTACAATCAGCCGACTCTTCAAGGGGAAGCCTTTCCCACATTCACTGCATATGTAGGGCTTCTCTCCAGTATGAGTTCGCTGATGTATGATGAGCATGCTTTTCACAGTAAAACCTTTTCCACATTCACTACATAGATATGACTTCTCTACTGTATGATTTCTCTGATGTACAATGAGATTGCTCTTCCTGGGAAAGCCTTTTCCACATTCATTGCATACATAGGGTTTCTCTCCTGTATGAGTTCGTTGATGTTCGATCATACGGCTCTTCATGGTGAAGCCTTTCCCACATTCATTGCATATATATGGTTTCTCTCCTGTATGATTTCGTTGATGTATGATAACATAGTGCTTTGTGGTGAAGCCTTTCCCACATTCACTACAGATGTAGGGCTTCTCTCCTGTATGAGTTCGCTGATGTATGATAAGCATGCTCTTCCCAGTGAAGCCTTTTCCACATTCACTACATACATAGGATTTCTCTCCAGTATGATTTCGCTGATGTACAATGAGATTACGCTTGCCTGGGAAGCCTTTTCCACATTCATTGCATATGTAGGGTTTCTCTCCAGTATGAGTTCGCTGATGTTCAATCAGACGGCTCTTCATGGTGAAGACTTTTCCACATTCACTGCATATAAAAGATTTCTCTCTTTTATGAATTCTTTGATGTTCATTTAGCCTGGACTTTCTGGAGAACACTTTTGCACAAAAAGTACATCCATAAGGTTTTTCTCCTGTATGAACTCTCTCATGATCAGTGAGCTGTGACTTCTTGACAAATGCTTTCCCACATTCACTGCATATGTGGGTTTTTTCTATTTCATGAGTTCTCTGATGCTTACTGACTTGGGATTTAGTGCTACTGGATTTTGTGCTTACAGAGAATTTAGCTGCAGAATAAAGTTCTTCATACTTACCATGAAGAAATGATTTTCCATCTCCATTAAATTTAGTAGAGTTCTTAATTTCACAGCTTTTGCTCTGGTTGACTAAACTTAAATTTGATTTCAAAGCTTTTATATATAACTCAAATGTGTCATGATTTTCCCTGAAAAGACAATGGCTTTTGGTTTGAGAGGCAGTATTTCCAAATGCATTACGTTCATGGTATTGTTCCACACTCTTCAGCATCCTTTGATTTTCCAAGTGATCCTGCAGATGATCATCAACTTTGTTGTTTTCTAGGAAAGAAGAGAACAATGAATCCTTTCATAATCTTGTTGGGGATAAAACTGTTTTCTTAAAAAAAAAAATCCTTATTATTATTATTATTTGAGACAGAGTCTCACTCTGTTACCCAGGCTGGAGTGCAGTGGTGTGATCTCAGCTCACTGCAACCTCTGCCTCCTGGGTTCAAGCAATTCTCCTGACTCAGCCTCCGAAGCAGCTGGGTTTACAGGCATGTGCCATCACGCCCAGCTAATTTTTGTATTTTTAGTAGAGACAGGGTTTCAATATGTTGGCCAGGCTGGTCTTGAATTCCTGACCTCAGGTGATCCCCCTACCTCGGCCTCTCAAAGTGCTGGGATTATAGATGTGAGCCACCACACCCAGCCAGGTGTTTTTAAATATGGCTATTTAATGACAATACGATGATAATAGTATAAAAGCAACTTCATGTATACACTTTGGTAAAAACATAATAATATAAACAAACCAAAAAGTAAAAGCAGTCTGTGTGCAAATAAGGTGAGGCAGTTGACAATCTGTATAGATTTGACTGCTTTCTAAACAGGACCTTGCAAAACATGTGGACACAGTAAAATACAAGCAAGTCATTATTACAAGCAAACAACAGGGCTTGGAGGAACACCATTCCACAAAATTTTGGGAGACACCAGACCACAAAGGTGAGAAAGGCAACTGATCCAAAATTCTGAGGGTTGTATTTATTCACTCCACTAGTATTTGTTGAATGACTCCTATGGATAAGGCACTCTGCTGGCATTTGGGATATACAAAATATGCCTTCTTTTCACTGATGCTGAATTCTAGTTAGGAAAAACAGAGGGAACAAAAAAAGAAGGGAGTTGGAGATGTTAAGTGTGGTTTGGTGGAGCAGTGTAGATGATGAGAGTTGGGGGAAGCAGGATATATTTGTACAAAGAAAATACAAGGTTAAATGATGAATTCAATGGGGAGAGTGAGGAAAGTGAGGACTCAAAGATTACTAAATATATGGCTTGAGACACTGGGTAGATGAAAGCATCTCATGAGATGGCAAATATTACTGCAGTCCAGAACATGTAAAGTATACACTGTGAAACATACACTTTGAAATGGTTATCAAATACATAACCCAGACATCAAGAATCTGGTTGGAGGTATAAATGGAGAAGGCAGCATGGAAATAATCAGCACATACATATTATTTAAGAAAAAAGGACTGAATGACTTTTTTTTCTTTTTTTTTTCTTTTGAGACAGGGTCTCACTGTTACCCAGGCTGGCGTGCAGTGGCACAATCTTGCATCACTGCAACCTCCACCTTCCAGGCTCAAGCAATTCTCCCACCTCAGTCTCCTGAGTAGCTGGGGCTATAGGCACATGCCACCACACCTGAGTGATTTTTGTATTGTTTGTAGAGACGGGGTCTTGCCATGTTGCCCAAGCTGGTCTTGAACTCTTGGGCTCAAGTGATCTGCCTGCCTCTACTTCCCAAAGTGCTGGGACTATAGGTGTGAGCCAAAGCACTGGGCCAGGATACCATGTTGAGAAGACATGTAGAATGAAAGAGGAAGGTACAGAGCCAAGGTTTTAGACATTCCAACATTTGGTTTTGGGATTATTTAAGCCCTCTTAGAGGAACCAAATTGTGAGTACAAAGATCAGGGAAATATGCTTACTGAGATATATAGAATAAATATATCCACATACTTGTTGCCTGGCAAGGATAAGAATTAGAAATCTCCATCTGTTGAAATTAAGTGAACTGAGATAAGACTCTTGTGTGGTAACTGTTATTAAATTTGCCCCTCTTCAATCTGTAGACTACCATCTAACTTTCCAAAAACATTCATCACATTTAATGAACAACTCCTATAGTCAACATTCCACCCTCTGGTTTAGCTGTGTTGTGTTATCATATGTTCCATTAATTATGAAACAGGAAAACAATGATAGGGAATTTTGCAACTGGCCAGTGTACCATGTAGTTGCCTTCAGAAGAAAATGTGCTGCTGCATGGGATATGAAAACTGTCACTTTCTTCTATCACATTTTGTATGCAGTAGAAAAGTCATATCAAGGCCAGGTACGGTGGCTCACGCCTGTAATCCCAGCACTTTTAGGAGGTCAAGGTGGGCAGATCACTTTAGCTCTGGAGTTCCAGACCAGCCTGGGCAACATGGTGAAGTATCATCTTTACAAAAAATACAAAAATTAGCCAGACATGGTGACATGCGCCTGTAGTTCCAGCAACTTGGGATGTTGAGGCATGAGGATCGCTTGAGGCCAGAGGTCGAGGCTGCAGTGAGCTGAAATCGTGCCACTGCACTCCAGCCTGAGCAACAAAGTGAGACCGTGCCTCAAAAAAAAAAAGTCGTATCAAATTTTTCCCATTTCAATGTCCCTGATACACTGTTTCCTCATCTGCTACCAATAGCATCTACTTCAGTAATGCTACATTTATGTCTCAGCATTAGTTAAGTTGTACTAAAGGATAAACTTCCTCCTTCTAGACAAAGGTTGTGCCAGCTTCACCTTCAGTTTTTCTTAAGATATTTAGCTGTTTCTTATTATTGCTACACTGCTGTCATCCAGGTGAAAGGTCAGACTAGCAAGATATTTTGTGAAAAGACCAAAATATAAAAGTAACCAATCCTCAACCATGCTACCTCAATTACTCATATATAAAATCAAAAGTCATCTTGATAAAAAAAGCTTACATTACCATGAATATTACCATGTTTCCGCTCCACGATTTCTCCGACAAGCAGCTTCTATCACTGACCTGTATTTGGCCAACTTGAGGCCAATCTTTTGATAGTCAAGCCCATGGCCTTGCACAATTCCTATTTCATGCCTTCATTCTTTTTTTTTTTGAGACAGAGTTGCACTCTTGTTGCCCAGGCTGGAGTGCAATGGCGCAATCTCGGCGCCCCGCAACCTCCGCTTCCCAGGTTCAAGCAATTCTCCTGCCTCAGCCTTCCTGAGTAGCTTACAGGCATGTGCCACCATGCCCAGCTAATTCTGTATCTTTAGTAGAGATGGGGTTTCTCCATATTGGTGAGGCTGGTCTTGAACTCCTGACCTCAGGTGATCCGCTCACCTCAGGCTCCCAAAGTGCTGGGATTACAGGCATGAGCCACTGCACCTGGCCCATGCCTTCATTCTTAATTCATGTCACCATCTTCCTAATTCAAAATCTAGATATGCTTTGTGCACATCATACTCTTGCTGCAATTCTGACTATCCTGCCATATGCTCTATTTCCTCTGTATTCCTAAATTAACCCCTGTATCATTAATTTTTATGGTAATCCTCTGTGTAGTGAGGATCTAGATCTAACCTCATCCAAAGAGAGATCTAACATTTGTTCTTAGCTATTAGGAAATGAGCTCTAGGCCCTGGAATGTCCTGGCCTATAGGAGTGTCTTTGTTTGCCCACTGGCTTTAACTGCTGGACAATTTAACAATATGATTTATGATAGGGGCTTTGGCCCATGCCATATCAGTTCCACACTTTGGAAAAACTAGATACTCTAGGTATTAGCCCGACTTCTGGGAGAGGCAAAAGACTAAAAGTCAGCCATGTGGGCTGTATGTGACTGGAACCTAATCAAAACTCTGGCCACCAAAGGCTCAAGTGAACTTCCCTAGTTGTCAATACTCTGTATTGTCACACACTGTGGCTGGGAAGACACGTAATGTCCACAGTGAAAGAAGGACCAGAAGTACTGCACTTGGACCCCCTCCTGGACTACAAATGACCTGGGAATTCTACTCCTAGGTGAAGGCTCAAGAGAAATGAAAACATATGTTCCTGAAAAAGTTGTACACGAACTTTCATAGCAGCATGATTCATAAATGCCAACAAGTAGAAACAACCCAAATGTTAATTCAATAGATGAATGGATAAATAAAATGTGGTATATCCATACAATGGAATATTATTCAACAATAAAAAGAAATGAAGTACTAATACATGCTAAAGAATGGAAGAATTTCAAAAACACTATGCTAAATAAAAGAAGCGAAGCACAAAAGACCATATATTTTATGATTCTATTTATATAAAATGTCCAGAACAGGCAAATCTATAGAGATAAAAAGTAGAGGCCAAGCGTGGTGGCTCACACCTGTAATCCCAGCACTTTGGGAGGCTGAAGCGAGTGGGTCACGAGGTCAGGAGTATGAGACCAAACTGGCCAACATGGTGAAACCCCATCTCTACAAAAACACAAAAATTAGCTGGGCATGATGGTGCGCACCTGTAATCCCAGCTACTCAGGAGGCTGAGGCAGGAGAATCGCTTGAACCCAGGAGGTGGAGGTTGCAGTGAGCCAAGATCATACCATTGTACTCCAGCCTGGGTGACAAAGCGAGACTCCATCTCAAAAAACAAAAAAAAGAAAGAAAGAAAAAAAGTTGACTATGGTGATGGTTACATAACTGTTCATATACTATGAAGCACTGAAAAATAAACTTTAAATTGGAAAATTGTATGGTATGTAAATTAAGCTGTTAAAAAACAAATCTATAATGGGAAAAACACATTAGGGAAATGAATACAATGCTACTGTCTAAGATGAACTAAGGGAAAAGCAGAAATCAAATGTACAAAGGAAGTACTCTGAGATAGACATAAGTTATGACCTAGTTTGGACTACAACTGATGTAGGATGTAAAACTCCTTTCTAGGTAAACAGTCAACAAAAATAGTAGAGACTTTTAATAAGAGAACTCCATAGGTAGAGGACATTCAATACAATACCAGCACAGACAGGAAAGAAGTATGGTACTAAAGGAGAATGCAACCTTAAAATAAGATGGGAAGGGTTTTTTGTGGAGGAAAAATGATCCGTATTCCTAATAGGCACTGCTTCTGTGTCCTGAGACACCCACACAGCATTCTTTTACTGACTATAATATGACTTACGCATCTTGCTGGTTCTCGCATACCTGGACAGATTTGACTGTGCCTTTCATCTTCCATTGTCCATGGTTCTTCTCCTCGTTCCAACCTGGAGAGTGCATCTGGTTTGCTGACTTGATAACCTGTTTATGGGAAATGACAGAAGACAGACACACTGGATTGGGCTGGTGTATGTAATGTGAGAGAATGTGACATTTAAGTAACTAGATAGTTTTCACATCTGCAAAGTAAGTAGAGGCTTTTCTCTCAGGAAAGGGCAGATTACAGTCAGACCTTAATATCTGAAAATTTCACATCCAGGGATTCAACCAACCATGGATTGAAAATATTTAAAAAAAAAATACAATAATAAAAAATACAAAGTGCAGTGGCTCTTGCCTATAATCCCAGCACTATGGGAGGCTGACATGAAACCAACACTTGAAGCCAGGAGTGGGAGACCAGCCTGGGCAACACAGATTCCATCTCTACAAAAAAAAAAAAAAAAAGCCAAGCATGGTGGTTTGCATCTGTAGGCATAGTTCCTCAGGAAGCTGAGGCAGGAGGATCACTTGAACCCAGTTCAAAGCTGCAGTGAGCCATGAAGCCACCACTACATTCTAGCCTGGGCAACAGAGCAAGACGCTGTCTCTAAAGAAAAAAAAAAACACAATAAAAAACAAATTAAAACATACAGTATAACAACTATTTACATAGCACTTACATTGTATTAAGTATCAGGCATAATCTAGAGATGATTTAAAGTATTTGGGGGGAGGTGTGTGTAGGTTATATGCAAATACAATGCCATTTTATATGAGATTTGAGCATCTGTGGATTTCATATCCATGGAAAGCTGTGAAACCAATCCCTCTCAGACACTGAGGGGTGACTGTATATCCTTTTACCAGAAGCCAGAGGATGTACCAAAAATCTGCTATTCAGAGCACTGCAGTTAATTCCAAGGGTAAGCAGCTGAGAAAGCAAAGGCCACAGACTGGGCACCCTCCAGGTGATACAGGGCAGCTGTCCTTACCCATTGATACCAGGTTGCTGTAGATCTCCAACATCACATCCCGGTACAAGCCCTTCTGAAAAGGGTCCAGGAGCTGCCACTCCTCCCAGGTGAACTCCACAGTAACATCCTTCAGTGTCAGCAATTCCTGTAAGAAAACAGAGCCTTGCTTAACAGGAAGTGTTTCTCTTTTACTGACATGAAAAGAATGTGAAGGGAAGTTGTCCTGCTCATATTAACCACATAGACTGCATCCATCTATAAATCTATTGTATTTTTTAATATCACCAGAGAATCTCCAAGTATTCTATAATTGTACAGTGCCCCATTTGCTCAACAAAAATTAAGGTTTTATATCAAAGCCGCTCAGTAAAAACAGGTTTTACGTATAAATTTTAATTTCAGTATCTATTGCCCAGTCAAGAAAGTATATGCTACCTACATCTAGGTATCTGATATAAATTGTTTCATTCACTGTAAGCCTTCCCAGCTAATACTAACATAAGACATGGGGAGACTCCAGATGCTAGAATCACAGGACACTACGTTCATGTTTAATTATTAAATGGATTAAAAAATAGAAATGCATAGAAAGCATGAGAAACTATTAAAGAGTAATCAAATTGGGAAAACTTATTTTTGGAAATATATATTAAATATATATGTACACACACAAACATATATACGTGTGTGTATATATATGTATACAGTCACAGGTATGTGTGTCTATTAACAGAAAGGTTATATTAGATACACTGAAGAGATAATTAGTGAGTTGGAATTCACAGTAAAAAAAAAAAAATAACAGGGCCAGGTGGGGTGGCTCACACCTGTAATCCCAGCACTTTGGGAGCCTGAGGCAGGTGGATAGCTTGAGCTCAGGAGTTCAAGACCAGCCTGGGAAACATGGTGAAATCCTGTCTCTACCAAAAAGACAGAAATTAGCTAGGTACGGTGGCACACGCCTGTGGTCCCAGCTGCTTGGGAGGGTGAGGTGGGAGGATCGCTGGAGCCCAGGAAGTTGACGCTGCAGTGAGCTGTGATCATGCCACTGTACTCCAGCCTGGGTGACAGAGTGAGACCCTATCTCAAAAAATTAAAATAACTGAAAAATGAAGCAGAGACACAAAGTGACAGAAAGTATGAAGGAGAGTTTACTAAATATGGAAGATAGAATGAGGCCTAACATATGCCTATACATAGTTTTTGAAATATTATATTGAAATGAGAAGCAATTTCCAAATATCTGAGTGAGAAATTTTCAGAACTGATTAAATACCCTGTAACTCAAATTTAATAAATCAACAAAGCCAAGCAGAAAATCTGCATCTAGACACATCAGACAGAAACTATTGAACATCAGATGCAAATATAACATTATATAAACAACCATTAACAGAAGGAAAAGATGCATTACCATCAAAAGAAAGACAAAATGTTCTAACAACTGACTTCCATAGAAACAAAAGAAGCAAGAAAAGTGCAGAATAACGTCTTCAATGTCTTGATTCTGTGGTAATTGGCAAATTGTATGGTATGGCCTAGCCCCGAATGCCACTGGAAAATAAATTGAGACCCTCTTGTCAACTAAACTGCCACTCTCCTGTCTCAACATGACTTATAATCATATGGTAGTGGGAACTTGAGGCAGGAAAGAGCTAGGTGAAAATTGATGGGATAATCTATCCCCATGTAATTGCAGAGATTAATACACAGATAAAAGAACAGACTTAGTGGAGTCTGCAAATTCTTAATGCTGCTGATCTTATCACATTCGGAATTATTTCACACAAGAAATAAATCTGTTTGGAAAAAAAACCCTTAGGTTTCTACCTAATTTCATACTCAAAAATAAGTTTCTCCCGTTTAAAGTCCTAACCAGAAAGCAAAAGAACCTATGGAAGCAGAAGCAAATATGAAATATATTCATGTTCAAAGCCATAAAGGAAAAAACAGGGACAAATTTTATGAGAAAAAATTTTAATATCTACATTGAAAAACAGATCATAAACAAAGCTGAAAGAAAAATGATGGGCTAAAAAAATTTGCAATAAACAAAAGGTCACTATATAGTAGATATAACCAACTCATTAACCAGTAAGAAAAAAGTTTTTTAATATAAAAATTATAGTCAGGCATTTCACAAGAGAAAAAAATCCAGTTGGCCAAGAAATACACATGAAGGACTTCAACCTCACCTGTGATGAGGAAAATGCAAAATCAGACAAAAGAATATTGGATCACTGAAAATTGTGTAATTTGATAATGTCTTATTTTTAAGTATTGGCAAAGATTTAAGGCAAAAAGGACTCCATGTATCAGTCTCTATGTTGCAAGCACTCATTTAAATACTTTACATAGTTTAACAATGTTTCCATGTATGACTTTAGACAAATGGAATGTTATACAATTAATATTCTTCAATTAATTATAGTGATATTCCTTTATATTCTAAAACTATACCATCTAAGGCAGGGGTGTCCAATCTTTTGGCTTCCCTGGGCCACATTGGAAGAAGAAATGTGTTGGGCCATGCATAAGATACACTAATGATAGCTGGAAGAAAAGTGCAAAAAATTCTCATAATGTTTTAAGAAAATTTACAAATTTGTGTTGGGCCACATTCAAAGCCATCCTGGGCCACATGCAGCCCACAGGCCGCAGGTTGTACAAGTTTGATCTAAGGTGACCAACAGGTGAAATGTGATTCCACTGAAGCAAAAGAAGTCATAATAAATGTGTTTATATATACAGACACATACATAAAACACCTAGATTTATAAATACACATACATACAGAGATGCACACAGTTCAGTGACAGTAAGTACGTGCTACCAAACCTTTGTTGAAGCACTATAAGGGGATTAGGAAGAAAGTTATGATAAGCAAATTTACCTTTTTTTTTAGAGAGACAGAGTTTTGCTCTTGTTGCCCAGGCTGGAATACAATGGCATGATCTCGGCTCACCACAACCTCCGCCTCCTGGGTTCAAGCGATTCTCCTGTTTCAGGCTCCCGAGTAGCTGGGATTACAGGCATGCACCACCATGCCACTCTAATTTTGTGTTTTTAGTAGAGACAGGGTTTTGGTCAGGCTGGTCTTGAACTCCTGACCTCAGGTGATCCGCCTGCCTCGGCCTCCCAAAGTGCTGGGATTACAGGCATGAGCCACCGTGCCCGGCCCGGGAATTTACTTTTTTAACCAGTGTGTACTTCATCATTAGAATTCATTTCCCTGTGGGGCCAGGCACAGTGGCTCACGCCTGTAATCCCAGCACTTTGGGAGGCAGAGGCGGGTGGATCACCTGAGGTCAGGAGTTCGAGACCAGCCTGACCAACGTGGTGAAACCCCATCTCTACTAAAAATACAAAAATTAGCCAGGCATGCTGGCGTGCACCTGTAATCCCAGCTACTCAGGAAGCTGCGGCACGAGAATCCCTTGAACCCAGGAGGCGGAGGTTATAGTGAGACGAGATCACACCACTGCACTCCAGCCTGGGAAACAGAGTGATACTCCATCTCAAAAAAACAAAACAAACGAACAAAAAACAGATTTTTTTCCCTTGGGAATCCATGAGTTATTTATGTAATTACAAAAAAATAAAAGCAATAAAAATATGTAAGAATTGGATGTGAAAATGCAGAAGGATTCTGTATATTCTGAGATGAGGTAAAGTTATCAAACATGGCACCCAACAACTCAAGACCTTATCAGACAACTCCCTAATGCCAAATCTGCAGTTAATGCCAGTTCAGCCATCTGTTCAGGACAAATGGAAGCTATGCACGCCTTCCATTTTCCTAGGCCACTTAGATTTTATTCCTAAATCAGCTCACAAAGACACAAAGACTTGAGTGTGTGGCCTTGCTTTCGTCCCTTGAAAAAACTGTGTCCACTGAGTTTTCCTGGTCTATTTCCATAGGAGTCTCTGAGGAACCCTGTTATAAACAGCAGTAAGAAATCTTCTGCCTTCATTAGAAAGCTAGTTCAAAACACTGTTCAAAAAACCATATCACCTCTGAGAAGAGCAAATTTTTCTTGACATCTAAGTGCCATGAAATAATGATCTCCTGAGGAACATGTCTGCTTTTTCCTCACAGTCACTGTATATTATATAACTTAGCATGACTTTCTTGTACTGGCTGTCGGAGACATCAGATGCAAACTGACAGCTAATGTAATAGAAAGGATCTTCTAGTCAGGCATTATGTTCCAACATCAGTCATTTTTTAGGAATCACATAAACACTATATTCCTGATCTTACTTTGCCATGATGTTGGAGTTAGATTTAAAGTTTATTTCTCTCTAGATTCTGAAATGATTTCTTACAGGTCTCTACAAATCCACCATGGAATAAAGGAGAGAGTAAAATAGAGAAAAAGTCACCTGGGCATTGATCATTTTCTTCAGTTGTGGGAAATGGCCAGCACCTGGGATACTCTGTCTTTGTCTCCTCTGGATCTGCCTTAAATTTCTAGTTAGAAAGCTCAGTCACCAGTGAAGAGTGCCCACAAAAATCATTATCTAGGTCCTGGAATCTTCCTCTTTCTTCATTCACTTCTTGTCTCTTCCCAGGGCAGCCAGGACCTGTAGACTGAGGAGCAAAACAACTTTCAGGGGTACATTCACCTTAACACATGACCCTGAATATTTGTCTCTTTATTTGGTTCTCTCAAACCAAAGAAATGCAAGACCCTCAATGAAGGCCAAATGCCTTTCTTCGGTGAAGTGTGGAAGTAACATGAAGAGGAAAGGGGAGGTCACAAAGGCCACACAGCATCATGCCTAAGCAGTAGGTAATTCTCGTATCAGCTTTTTAAATAATGCCATATGGACGGTGAGAAACTGTACATTTTTTCCTTTATACAATGTTACCCTCACACCTCTTTAAAAGTCTTTATATATATTTAAAAGTGTTTATATATGGCCCGGCATGATGGCTCACATCTGTAATCCCAGCACTTTGGGAGGCTGAGGTGGGCGGATCACCTGAGGTCAGGAGTTCAAGACCAGCCTGGTCAACATGGCGAAACACTGTCTCTACTAAAAATACAAAAAATTAGCCGGGTGTGATGGCGGGCACCTGTAATCCCAGCTACTCGGAGACTGAGGCAGGAGAATGGCTTGAACTTAGGAGGCGAAGGTTGCAGTGAGCCCAGCCATTGCACTCAAGCCTGGGCGAAAAGAGCAGGACTCCATCTCAAAAAAAAAAAGTGTTTATACACACACTTCAATATGAAGAACAAGAAACACATCAAAAAAAAAGAGGGAGACAGAGAGAAGGAATACGAGGTATAAGTACAAATTTAGAAAACAATTCAAAAATATAAATACTGGGAAAATAGCCGCCTTTATATACGAACATACAAAACCTGAAACACCCATAAAAAATATGCAGTACATTTGCAAGAGGAAGGATAAAAATAGGCTCTTATTAATTTGTGCAGCAGTAATAAAAAAAATACTGTAAATAGAAAGCTTATTCATCCGCACCCTCTCTGCCCCCCCAACAAAACTTTCATTTTCTGCAGGTTCAAGAGCATGGGTTGTCGTGGAAAGCCAGAGGATTAGAAAACTCATCGTGCAGGAGGTACTCGGACCTGAAACTTTTAGGAAATGTTAACGTTCATCAAGTCTGTTCCAGCAGCCAAAGTTTGAGCTCAACACACACACACAGACCCTGCCAGGGCTCTTGTGAAAATACTTCAGTTTTCACTTGTCTCTACACAAAAGGCCACCACCCCGCCAGATTAATACGAAAACCTGGAGTAGATACACATGTACACTGGCTTCCCTTAATGATTCCTCGATCACTGAACCTCAGATTAATCCAGAATGTGAAACAGAAGTCACATTAGTTGAAAAAGCCACCCCACCGATTCTCAATCACTGAGCCCCACAGGGGAGTGACCCGCGAGGACCACAATCCCTGATCTCAGGACTCTTGGTCGTAGATCTACTCAGGCCTTTAATCACTGACCACCAGAGCCTCCATGAGGGACCCCCAAAGATATCCCATCACAGACACCCACCAGGGACTCCTACCAGCTCCCCTCCAAAAGAAAACACCCGCCCCCGCCTCCCCCACACTGCCGCGCTACCTACACCTTACAGCGCCGCCAACAACGCAGACGCCCTCAGAATGCTCCCTCCCACCGCGTTTCCACGTCCTGACCCACACACTGACCTTACTCTCCCTGGAATCGCTGCGACTTCTTAAAGACTGAACTTACTTCCCTAAAGTTCTTCCACTTCTGGGCCCCTCGCCCAGCTCCCTCCCCACTAAACCTCAAGGGACGGTCACCCGCGTTTCCATGGAGAGCGGAATGCGGCCTTCCGGCTTTTCCTCAGAAGAAGCATCCGCGCCGGAGTCGCCTCGCCGCTCTGGGGGCGGCCATCTTTGAGTACGTGACGTACAGACGGCACAGGAGCCGCGAGACGCTGTGGACAGAGGCCTCTTAAAACTGTCCGATTTCCAGGCACGTCAGCCGTGGCAGAAAAATGGAGAGATTATCAGAGGCTTGAGTTCACACAGACAGATATGGCGTGTGGGTAAAGTCCTCTGAACAGACAGGGAACAGAATAAGTTGATCTTCTCCTTGCAGGGGCTAGTGAACGGCGCAAACTTCTCAAAGGCCGGAACCCATTATTACCACAAAGGCGCGGCATCAGTTCTTAACGGTCTTGATGGCTGTGGCGTCTCAACTCAATGGAAAATTAAAGTCACCTCTGGGCACCTCAATCACTATTCTAAATGCGAAGCGTTTTAGAGGCCGTATAAAAACTGAATCAAGCGGGATTAGAACAAAAAATAAGCGAGCGGTGCGTTGCAGGTAACCGCGCCGTCAGGCGGGAGTACTGTGGGGGCGGCCATCTTAGGGGAAGTTCGGTGTCCGTAGGGCAGAACGAATGCTCTCTGGGAAGCTTGCGGTGGAACTGGCCCGTGGAATTGTCTTTAGAAGAACAAAACCACCTGGCTTTGTTCTTGACTCTGGAAATGGATCGTTTTCTAGAATTATTTAGGTTGGCAGATTAATTTCCTTCACACAGTTTCCTTGCCCCCACTCCTTTAAAGATAGGAATCTTTAAAGCCAACAATAGTATTGTCAAATCCCTTTCATGTTTGAAACCTCTGACTATCGCATCTCTCCGGTTTCTCCTATTATTAAGTGCTTGGGCAATCCAGAATAATCTCCCAATGCTGAAGGCAGCTGATTAATAATTACAGTGCAGAGTCCTTTTTGCCATGTAACATAATATAACCATGGGAATTATTCTGGAGTTGGAGATCTGCCTATGATATGACACTAATGAATATTTTGCAATGAAAAAATACTATTTTTTAAAATTGTCCATATATCTACAGAATTATTACCACAAGTTATGCCTTGTGACGTTTTTTTAGAAGACGCAAGGATGAAAATGTCAACATTTTCAATTGTGTGTTTTCTTTTTAATAATAAAGCATGTGTTCTAATTTACAAAAACCACAATAAAGGTATTTTCATCATGTCAGTCTTGAGGCTGAACAACACTTAACATTCTTTTTCCTTTTACCTGTCTGCCTTCTCCCTTCCCCTACACTCTCTATACCCCACACTCCAGGCTTTGTTCCATCATCTTATGCCTATGGCCCCTTTCCCCTGTACACTCTTACTACTTCCATCTGTCACACAGACACACACTGTCACTCCTCTAAACACTCTAGTGTTAAACAATTGCCACTGATTGTTTTTGACAAGTGCCCTATGGGTAGGAGTGTTCACATAGATAAAGCTGAGTCAAGTCAAATAGAGAAATACTATGAGAATAGACCTATTCAGGCTGCAACACATTTAGTAGTGAAAATTCTGTGGGGATGGAGGCTTTTGGGTGTTTCAGAGCCATTTCTGCCATTTTCAGAGCCATTTCTACCCCCTTAAGTGCAGATAATCTGCTAGGGTGCAGATATTCACTGTTACTGTTGTTAAAAGGTGGTTGCTTTTCAAGGCTACCTTGGAGCAGAGGATATGGGGATAGGATTAGGGCAAGGTAAATACCACAAGGTAAAGCTCACTTGTGGCCGGTGTTGTGAACTTAATTGGCCACTCTAGAAAAGGAACTAACTGGCCCCTAGCCAGGGCCTAAAAACTAGATCTAGATAGCACAAAAAAGTTACATTAAACTTCCTCTAGTGTCCAATCTATCAGATTCCGATCCTGAAGGACTAACTCAGTCTCTCTTCTACTTCATCTCCTTTCTCTCATCTTATAAAAGATATTCTTTGGGAAAACTCTGTTTATTTCACATATAACTCAGCTTTAGCTGGGTCTGGTTCTCTCTTCGAAGATCTTGCCTTTACCACATAACTTCTGCAGCCTCGAAATGCTGAAGATTTCCCAGAAATTTGTTCTAATTCCTAGGGGTTTAACCTACCAGTATCTCCTCTGTATTCATCTTGGCCTTCTCCATAAAATTAGATTTTGCCTAATGTAAGTACAGATATAAAGCTCAAATCCCCTCAGATATTTCCAAAAGAATTTACTTTTACAGAAAAACCTCAGTGACACATGTGGCCTTTTTTGAAGATACTGTAAGAGTGACAGGAACAGAGATAACAGGGCACTCAAGAGCAAAAAACTTCAGAACCTCTCATAATAATTACTTTTTCTATCGCTTCTCGGCCTTTTGGCTAAGATCAAGTGTAATAATTACTTTTTCTCCACATCCCCTCTAGGATGCCTCACCTGTGAGTCTTTTCATATCTTCCTCCTCTACCTATGCAGTGCCCCACCTGCTGGTCTTGTGCTGATCTCTCTCATGGCCCTACCTGCCCCAACAACTTACATTCTTCTCCATTTTAATACAGATCAATTAATTCTTCCAAGAATGTACCCTAAACACTTATATTTATTGTGATTTAGAGAGTATTAAATCCCCTTTTTAAAAAGGTTAGGAATTGCCGGGCGTGGTGGCTCACGCTTGTAATTACGAGGTCAGGAGATTGAGACCATCCTAGCTAACATGGTGAAACCCCGTCTCTACTAAAAATACAAAAAAAAAAAAAAATTAGCCGGGTGTGGTGGCCGGCGCCTGTAGTCCCAGCTACTCAGGAGGCTGAGGCAGGAGAATGGCATGAATCCGGGAGGGGGAGCTTGCAGTAAGCCGAGATCGTGCCACTGTACTCCAGCCTGGGTGACTGAGCAAGACTCCGTCTCAACTTTTGTTTTTTGAGACAGAGTCTCAGTCTGTCGCCCAGGCTGGAGTGCAATGGCGAGATCTCAGCTCACTGCAACCTCCGCCTCCCGCATTCAAGTGATTCTTCTGCCTCAGCCTTCCCAGTAGCTGGGATTATAGGCACCTACCATCATGCCCAACTAATTCTTATATTTTTTGTAGAGACGGGGTTTCACCATGTTGGCCAGATTGGTCTTGAACTCCTGACCTCAGGTGATCCACTCGCTTCTGCCTCCCAAAATGCTGGGAGTACAGGTGTGAGCCACCACGCCCAGCCTATCTATCTATCAATCTTATTTTGAATCACACCTCTGGTCATTTTCAGGAACTATGGAAGTTTCTGTCACCCAGGATGGCATGCAGTGGCATGATCTCAGCTCACTGCAACCTCCACCTCCTGGGTTGAAGAGATTCTCCTGCCTCAGCCTCCCTAGTTGCTGGGATTACAGGCGTGTGCCATCACGCCTAATTTTTGTATTTTTTGTAGAGACGGGGTTTCACCATGTTGGCCAGGCTGGTCTCAAACTCCTGACCTCAAGTGATCCACCCCCCCCCCTCAGCCTCCCTAATGAAGCAATATTTAATTAAGATTTCTATCAGTTGGATACTATGCATCAGGATGAGGATAACCTGATTTATTCACCGTTGCTATCCCCACGTAGGTACCACATTAACCAGCTGAAGAAAATCCTGAGACTACAATAGAAATGTGGCTCCTCCGTAAGTTTCTGTATTGATGTTCCAAGGATGATGAATGTGTAAACAACTGAATGTGTGCAAAAACATGCAATTTACTTATTTATGATAAGATGAGGAGAATTTGTATTTCTGATCCAGACAAAGCAGAGCCTGGATACAGTGGAGTCACAGCTCATGACAACAAAGGGGCTGACACTTGGAAAACACACAGAAATGAGGGCAACAGTGTTCACCGGCCACCACCTGGGATTATGAAATCGAGCAATACAAGCATGAATGAAGGAGGAGAGGATGTGAAAAGACACAAAGGTGCTCACCAGGACAAGGATACTCTGGGTGACTCTGGACTCGGAGGATCTGGAGGAAACATTATTCCTGTGAATGTGTTGGACTTACTGCTTGTGCCTGTACAAAATGAAAATCCTGGAGCCACTGGACAAGATTATGAGCCCAGAAAATAAAACTTCAGGGAATACAAATAATGCTGCATACAATGGGTCTATAATTTTGTTAAAACCTAGAGAAAGGCCGGGCACGGTGGCTCAAGCCTGTAATCCCAGCACTTTGGGAGGCCGAGACGGGCGGATCACAAGGTCAGGAGATCGAGACCATCCTGGCTAACCCCGTGAAACCCCGTCTCTACTACAAAATACAAAAAACTAGCCGGGCGCGGTGGCAGGCGCCTGCAGTCCCAGCTACTCCGGAGGCTGAGGCAGGAGAATGGCATAAACCTGGGAGGCGGAGCTTGCAGTGAGCTGAGATCCGGCCACTGCACTCCAGCCTGGGTGACAGAGAGAGACTCCGTCTCAAAAAAAAAAAAAAAACCTAGAGTAGAACAGTAACCAAAATCTCTTCTTTGTGATGTTTTTGTTGCTGTATGTGACAACCAGATACACGGGAAAAATTTACTACAATGTACAGGATCCAGCAGATGGGAATGGAGTATCCAATGTACTTTGCAGCTTTTACTTTAAGATTCTTCCACCTGGAGTTCATGGGGCTGATCCTTATGGTCTGGAAGACACTCAAGAGGCAGGTGGTGCCAATGGACGTAGTCCTAACCACTCTTTCTACATAGAAAGTATGTTCACATCCAAAACCATTGAAGAAATGTGTCAATCCAAAAGCTGACATTGTCTGGGGAACTCCTTTTGAGAGAAGAAACATGGGGTTTCCAATAATCAAGTGCTTGAGAATCACATCTGTGGACCTCAACCTGGATCCTTTGTAAGAAAGGAATAGATAATAGCAGATAAGAGAGAAGTTGCCTAGGATTTCAACTCTCTTCTGTGATAAGAAGATTATCCTTATTGCCACATCACTGGAATCTATTCTTTCATTCAGCACATGTTCCTTTAAGGATGGTAACAATCATTCTTATGAGAAAATAGCCTTATTGAAGATTCTTGTCATTAACAGTAACTTTCACTGTGTGCTCCGGTGAGGATAGCCAGGTGCACTTAGAAATGGAAAGAATTACCAGGATACTTCATGGAAGTCAGCACTAAGGATGAGGTGCTGTTAACCATGGGAGAAGCAATGACAAGTGATAGCAAACAGAAAAAAAGCATCATCTAACATTTTATGAATAAACTGATGAGGTAGTTATAATGGAAAAAAGACATAACCTCAACCGCTACCAACACTATAGAACAAATTACTTCTGAATGAATTGCTGATCTAAATTTTCATGGTAAGTAATACAATTTCTAGAAAAACAATAATAGTATTCTTGTGGTTTTAGAATAACAAAATGTTTCTCAAGCCACACAAAACACATTAATAATATAGGAAAGATGACAAATTAGGCCATAGTAAAATTAAGAGCTGGCACTGCTAAAAGACACACCACACACACACACACACACACACACACACACACACACACACACACGAGGGGTTTGGAAGAGAGAGATGTATGTACCGTAAAAAAACACAGATTCACACAATAGAGTAAATTATAGTCAAAACATTCCAATAGAAGCTTCAAAAACATTATTCAATTAATAATTTAGAGAAGGCCGGGCGCGGTGGCTCACGCCTGTAATCCCAGCACTTTGGGAGGCTGAGGCGGGCGGATCACAAGGTCAGGAGATCGAGACCACGGTGAAACCCCGTCTCTACTAAAAATACAAAAAATTAGCCGGGCGCGGTTGTGGGCGCCTGTAGTCCCAGCTACTCGGGAGGCTGAGGCAGGAGAATGGCGTGAACCCGGGAGGCGGAGCTTGCAGTGAGCCGAGATCGCGCCACTGCACTCCAGCCTGGGCTGGGCGACAGAGCGAGACTCCGTCTCAAAAAAAAAAAAAAAAAAAAAAAAATAATAATAATAATAATTTAGAGAAAATGTTCAATGTCCTTATTAATTGTGAGAATTCAAATAACACTACTACCTAATATCATTGTACACCAACCAGAAATCTATAATAAAAATGGTAGGAAATATCAAGTTTTGGAAAAGATGTGGGTAAATCAGGCACTTCATACCAATGGGTGTTAAAAATGGCACAAATATTTTGGAAAACTCTTTGGTAGTACCTACATAACCTGAAGAGATACAAACCTAGGTCTCAACAATTACACTCTTTTTTTTTGTTTTTGTTTTTTGTTTTTTGTTTTTTGTTTTGTTGAGGCAGAGTCTCGCTCTGTCACCCAGGCTGGAGTGCAGTGGCCAGATCTCAGCTCACTGCAAGCTCCGCCTCCCGGGTTCACGCCATTCTCCTGCCTCAGCCTCCCGAGTAGCTGGGACTACAGGCGCCTGCCACCTCGCCCGGCTAGTTTTTTGTATTTTTTTAGTAGAGACGGGGTTTCACCGTGTTAGCCAGGATGGTCTCGATCTCCTGACCTCGTGATCCGCCCGTCTCGGCCTCCCAAAGTGCTGGGATTACAGGCTTGAGCCACCGCGCCCGGCCTCAACAATTACACTCTTACAAATATACCCCAAATAAATTTCTATCTCTATCTATATCTATATATATACACCACCAAAAGATTAATTCAAGAATTTATATACCAGCACTAGTCATAATACCCCAAACTATAGACCATCCACATAGTAAAATGACTCAGTGATATCCACACAATGGAATCCTTTAAGGCAATGCTAATGTATGCCAACAATACATTCACAAAAATCATATAGAATAAAAACAAGGCAAGTATAAGATAAACTAAAAAAACAGGAAAAGTGATCTAATCTCTTAAATGTTAGAATAGATGTAAACCTATGTCCCAATGCCGCTTCTACAAAAACCCAACCGAACTGTAGCCTTGGGCCAGGCATGGTGGCTGACGCCTGTAATCTCAGCACTTTGGGGAGCCAAGGTGGTGGATCATGTGAAGTCAGGAATCAAGGTCAGCCTGGCCAACATGGTGAAACACCATCTCTACTGAAAATACAAAAATTAGCCGATGTGGTAGCGTGCGTCTTATAATTCTGGGTGCTTAGGAGGCTGAGGCAGGAGAAGCGCTTGAACTCCGGAGGCGGAGGTTGCAGTGAGCCTAGATCACAACACTACACTGCAGCCTGGGAGACAGAATAAGGCTCTGTCTCAAAAAAAAAAAAGAAAAAAGAAAAAGTACTTGATCCCAATAATTCACATTAGATGTCACTGAACTCATTTGTACAATTAAATGCAAATTAATTTAGAAGTGATGATGAAGAAATAGGAAAATCTACTTTATCAATATTGACCCCAGCAATGATAGGAAGCCTGAACAGAAATCTATCCCTAGAAGAAAGAGATATATTTGTAACAGTCTTTCACAAATAAAAACAACAGCATCAAATGATTTAAATGGCAGATTCTACCATTTTTTTTAATATCACATAAGCCAACAATTGATACTCCCCCCCCCCCCAAGAAAAAGAACACTCACTGGCTATGTAATTAATGAAGAAATACAAAATTTAGCGGTCAAAATTGATTCTTTGGGTTTTCAAACAGACAAAGTTAGCAAATAAGTAGAAATTGCAGCTCAAGGTGCAGTGGGATGAAGTGGTTACCAGTGCACTATGTACCTACTTTGCAGTGTTTTAAGATACAGTATGGGCCAGGTGAAGTGGCTCATGACTGTAATCCCAGCACTTTGGGAGGCCAAGGCAGGCAGATCACCTGAGAGGCCAGGAGTTCGAGACCAGCCTGGACAACATGGTGAAACCCCGTCCTTATTAAAAATACAAAAATTAGCCAGGTGTGGTAGTAAGTACCTGTAATCCCAGCTACTTAGGGACTGAGGCAGGAGATTTGCTTGAACTCGGGAGGCAGAGGTTGCAGTGAGATCATGCCATTGCACTCCAGCCCGGGCAAAAAGAGCAAAACTCTATCTGAAGAAGAAAAAAAAAAAATTAGCTGGGCATGGTGATGCATGCCTGTAGTCCTAGGGAGGCTGGAGCGAGAAGATCGCTTGAGCCCAGGAGTTCAAGACCAGCCAGGGCAACATGACAAAACCCTGTCTCTACCAAAAACAAAACAAACAAAAAAAGATACAATATGGTATAAACTTGAGAGCATGGGAAGTAGCAGATAACACACAGACAACTATTTTCCAAATTATCATGCCTCATGTCATCAGGGCACCTTCTCTTTTGTTGATATGGCAGAGAGTCTTTATTGATTAAAGGAAAGGATCACTCTGCAGGATGACCATGTTACATGAATAGCAGACCGGAACATTAAGAGAATGAGATTTTCATTGGAGTAGAATGATAGGTTACCTATCTGCATATATGGTAGACAAAAAATGCATGTATGGTAGACAAAAAAAAAATGTAAGGAGAATGATAGTCACCTTCTACTTTGAAAAGTAATAGTTGTGGCCAGGCACACTGGCGTATGCCTGTAATACCAGCACTTTGGGAGGCTGAGGCTGGTGGATCACCTGAGGTCAGGAGTTCGAGACCAAACTGACCAACATGGAGAAATTCCCGTCTCTTCTAAAAATACAAAATTAGACGGACATGGTGGCACATGCCTGTAATCCCAGCTACTCGGGAGGCAAAGGCAGGAGAATCGCTTGAACCCAGGAGACGGAGGTTGCAGCGAGCCCAGATGGCACCATTGCACTCCAGCCTGGGCAATAAGAGGGAAACTCCGGCACACACACAAAGTAATAGTTGTATATCATATTAATGAAAATTAGTCTTATTCTTGGAAACTAAAAAGACAGCAGTTATTACAGAGGGCATTTTATTCGAAAGAAGCAGAAGAGTGTTCATGTGTAGGATTCATATTTGGCTACTGAAATTGCATTTTAGTATTGATTTATAATGGATGTATTAATCAGTAAAATGTAATTGCTTGTTTTGCAACCTGGAACAAATCATGTGCCTTACATCAACCAAAGCAAGTTCTGCCTCACTGGGGCACTTCATAATAAATATTAGTAATACATCACGAAGTGCTGAAGGTTGAATGCCACCTATAACAAGTTTTTTCATATTAGATGAATTCAAACAGGATACAATTTTGCGAATATATGCTTATAATTTGCACTTGAGCTATTCTCTCTGAGTGTGCCCCAGGACATTTTTGTGGAAATACCATGCAGTGCAATTTCAGACTCTGAGCATCTAAAACCTGCCTCAGTATTCATGAATATTCACTATATGATTATATTTCTACATGCCTTTGTATGTACTAAGATCAGTGGCTTGCATTTGCCTTGACTTTTATGTGTGGTAAAAATAAAAATATGGCAAGTATATACAAATATTAGGAAGTGGTCCAGGTGTGGGGACTCATACCTGTAATCCCAGCACTTTGGGAGGCCGAGGCAGGTGGATCACATGAGTTCAGAAGTTTGAGACCAGCCTGAACAACACGGTGAAACCGTGTCTCTACTAAAAATACAAAAATTAGCTGGGTGTGGTGGCGCATGCCTGTAATCCCAGCTATTTGGGAGGCTGAGGCAGAAGAATCACTTGAACCTGGGAGACAGAGTTTGCAGTGAGCTGAGATTGCACCACTGTGCTCCAGCCTGGGCGACAGAGTGAGACGCAGTCTTAAAAAAAAAAAAACATTAAAAAATGTAATATATATATATTATATACATGAAAATAATTAGGGAATAAGAATTTCTTATTTGTGCTTAGAATACATAGTGAAGTAAACAGAAAAAAAAAAAAAACAAAAAAGAATACATAGTGAATTTGAAAAGATTAAATGTTAGGACAGGCACGGTGGCTCATGGCTGTAATCCTAGCACTTTGGAAGGTTGAGGCAGGAGGATTGCTTGAGCCCAAAAGTCCAAGACCAGCCTGGGCAACATGATGAAACCACCATCTCCACAAAACATACTAATATCAGCTGGGCATGGTGGCGCACACCTGTAGTCCCAGCTACTTGGGAGGCTGAGCCAGGAGCATCGATTGAGCCCAGGAGGCAGAGGCTGCAGTGAGTTGAGATGACATCGTTGCACTCCAGCCTAGGAAACATAGCAAGACTCTGTGAAAAAAACAAAAAACAAAACAAAAACAGAAACAGTGCTAGACTCTGTCTTAAAAAATAATAATAAATTTTTTTAAAAAAGATTAATGGAGCCGGGCGCGGTGGCTCAAGCCTGTAATCCCAGCACTTTGGGAGGCCGAGACGGGCGGATCACGAGGTCAGGAGATCGAGACCATCCTGGCTAACACCGTGAAACCCCGTCTCTACTAAAAATACGAAAAACTAGCCGGGCGAGGTGGTGGGCGCCTGTAGTCCCAGCTACTCCGGAGGCTGAGGCAGGAGAATGGCGTGGGCCCGGGAGGCGGAGCTTGCAGTGAGCTGAGATCCGGCCACTGCACTCCAGCCCGGGCTACAGAGCAAGACTCCGTCTCAAAAAAAAAAAAAAGATTAATGGGCCAGGGTTGTGGGTCATGTCTGTAGGTCATGTCTGTAATCCCAGCACTTTGGGAGGCTGAGGCGGGTGGATCACCATCCTGGTGGTCATCCATCCTGGCCAAGATGGCAAAACCCAGTCTTTACTAAAAATACAAAATTTAGCTGGTGTGGTGGTACACACCTGCAATCTCAACCAACTGAGGCTGGTGGATCACCTGAGGTCAGGAGTTCGAGACCAAACTGACCAACATGGAGAAATTCCCGTCTCTACTAAAAATACAAAATTAGACGGACATGGTTGAGGCTGAGGCACGAGAATTGCTTGAACCCGATAGGCAGAGGTTACAGTGAACAGAGATCGTGCCACTGCACTCCAGCCCTGGGCCACAGAGTGAGACTTAGTCTCAAAAAAAAAAAAAAAAAAAAAAAAAAAGTTAATGTTCCCTCTGAATAAACATACACAATGGGATATCTTGCGGGGTAGGTAAAGTAGAAACTTTATATATTCAACCCAAAACATATTTTGTTAATTTGCACTGGGGGCACTCCACTAGAACAGGATGGAACCCCACCCACGTTTGGATGCTGGGACTGACGATGTCACATAGTGAAGTATCATATTTGTTACATAATGAGACTCTGGAAAGAGCAGAAGACTTCCCAAGCTGGTTCAAAAGTGGCTTGTGAGAGCAGGAAAATGTGTTGTTGACTATGGTTAAGGAGTAGGGCTAGGGTAAAGGTACCCAGGCATGTCTTGAACTTCCAGCATATACCAAAGAAGGGAGCACTCAGGCTTTATTATCGACTTGCCCAAATGGGCAAAATAGAAAAAGTGGTGTGGCTTAAAAGATATCAGTAATCAATCAAAAAGTAGATTCAGATTCTTTAATCCAACACTGAATGTTTACTCTTGAAACTCTTGACTTCTAGGTTGAGAAAGCCTCAATTTCCTCATGCTAAAACCTTATACATGTCCTTTCTTCCAGCATAAATAGGACCCTTTACACAATATAATTGTTGAAAGTGCTTCCAAAATACTGCTTAGACAAATTGTCTACAATATTTTTACACTTGAATTGTGAAAATTAATGTTTATAAGACAATAAAAATTAACAAAAAAGTCATTTTTCAAAAAGCTATAAAAATTTCTACATGAGGTTATCATAATAAGCATGGTACTCTATAATAATTTCTCAACTATAGCAAAGCTCCATTTTATTTATTTACTTATTTAGAGATGTAGTTTCACTCCTGTCGCCCAGGCTGGAGTGCAGTGGCGTGATCTTGGCTTACGGCAACCTCCACCTCATGGATTCAAGCGATTCTCCCGCCTCAGCCTCCTGAGTAGCTGGGATCACAGGCACCTGCCACCACCCCCAGCTAATCTGTATATTTCTAGTAGAGACGGGGTTTTGCCATATTGGCCAAGCTGGTTTCAAACTCCTGACCTCAAGTGATCCACCCGCCTCGGCCTCCCAAAGTGCTAGGATTACAGGCATAAGCCACTGCTCCCGGTCTATTTATTTATTTTTAAATAGAGATGGGGTTTCACCATGTTCTCCAGGCTGGTCTCAAACTCCTGGGTTCAAGCAATGTTCCCACCGTGGTCTCCCAAAGTGCTGGGATTATAGGTGCGAGCCACTACACCTGCCCAAAACTTACTTTTTAAAATACTTTTTAAAAACAATTATACACTTTCCTAGAAATCACTTAACCCAATTTATAGATTTACATTTCTTCCCTTGTACTTAAATGAAAAACTTGAAGGATCCATAAATCAAGGTGGTATTTTTAGATTTGTGTGGCAAAAAATATGTACAGAGAACTGACAGATAAAAAGGATGTGCTCTATCAATATGTAGAGGGTCTCTTACATTTTAAGTTCCATGAAATAATTCGAATGATACAAGATAATGAACTGAAATTGTATAATGCAGAAGCAAGAGCTCTGTTGCTAATGTGCAAGTATATCACCGGGATTTTTAAAACATAACATGCTAATTATACCTTAAAATATATTTCTCCCAGTCTGGGCAACATGACGAAACTCCATCTCTACAAAAAATACAAAATTAACCAGGTGTGGTGGCGTGGGCCTGCGGTCCTGAGGCAGGAGAATAGGGTCTGGAGGCAGAAAACCTAAGGCTGTTTCGTGCTAACTTCCTTGAACTAAATTGAAGGGAAACCCCTAACTTTCCACACCTAAGTAACAAAAGAACCAGAGACTACTCCCTTTGCAAACCTCTACCTTGTCTGCGTGGCAGGTGGGAAATTAAAAGTACCTCTGATTGATTGCTTTTTGCTTTTACTTTTACAAAGTAAAGACCTTTGTAACTTTACTTTAGCCTCTGATTGGTTGACTGATTGCAGGCCATTTTATTTATATGAGGAGACCACCAAGCGGCCAATGGGAAAGCTGCAGTAGTCATTTGGACCCAAGAAGATTCTATATCCCGGCCACTGCTAGGGCTTGTTCCCACACTGTGGAGTGTACTTTCATTTTCAGTAAATTCCTGTTTTCGTTCTTTTGATGCTGCATTCTTTCCTTGCTTTGCTGGGTGTTTTTTCCAATTCTTTGTTCAAAATGCCAAGAACCTGAACAACTTGCAATCAAGACCCTCTACTGGTAACATATTTTGGTGAGCTAGCCAGGAGAGAAAGTAGGTCCAAAGTTTGGGATTTCTTTTTCTCCTTTCCCCTTTTACATACAGGGAAGTCTTTGTCTAGGTTCTCTTTTCCTTTCCAACTCAGGACCCTCGGTGGACAGCGCCTGAGCACGAAGACAACTGCAAGTTTCTGGCCAGGGCCATTCTCCGGTGAAACTGAAAGGTTTCTGTGTGGAAGTGCCTGACTGCCACCGCTTGGTTCAGGTGAGAAACCTGAGTCCTATTCCTTTTTTTCTTTTTCTGAGTTCTTTTCCTTTTCTCCTTTTTCAGTCTTTCAGCAGCCGTTTTCTAGTAGCTCCTTGGTAATTGGGGGGAACTGACTGGGGCCACTCTCTGGTGGTCTCTGAAGGCCAAGGAGTGAACAGGGATGGCTGCCCCGCCCAGAAGGGGAAAAGACTCTTTTCTGTCCTTTTCAGTAATAGTCCCTGATCCCTATGTGTGATGCAGTTGGCAGCAGTAGCTCATCCAGGGCGAACTCACAGGTTTCAGGTGACTTAAGCTTCTTTTACTTATGCTAAATTCTTCCCTTCCCTCATTCAACTGGCCAAGGACAGAAAACCCACCTAACTATGGAAAAAAGGTTATACAAGTCAGAGGGTCTGGGCATATCGTAGGTGGTCTGTGTGGTGCATGGTGGTGGAGGGAATTCATGAAAGGGGATTTATTATTGCCCAAGTTGAGAGGGTTAAAGAGTTGCTTTAAGTGGGATAGAAAAACTTGTCAGGTCCTCAGTGGTGGAGAGAACCATTCCAAAGCGGTGCCAGCACCCATCTAAGGTCAGAGATGTCTGACAGACTAAGTTGGAGCCCTAAAGGGGGGATGCTCCCAGGGACCCCACTCTGGGCCCAGAATTTTTCCAGGGGGATGCCCCAGGTAAAATTTGGGTCACCTAATGAGCCCTCCACTTTTTAAAGTCCTCTTCTCTTTTCCAGACCACTATGGGCAACTCTCCACCTCTTCCACCTGATTCCATGCTTGGCTATATCCTCAACCATTGAAATAAATTTGACCCTGACACTCTAAAGACAAAATGTGTAATTTTTTTTTTGTGCAACATTGTCTGTCCCCATTATGAACTGCCCAGCCTGGAACAATGGGCAGTCACTGGCAGCCTTAATTATGACACCATCCTGCCATTAGACCTATTTTGCAAGAGGCAGGGCAAATGGTCAGAAATCCCATATGCACAGGCTTTTATGACCCTATACCAAAACCTAACAATCTGTGAAACTCCCAGAACCCACCTCCCCCTCCAACCAAAGGAAAGTTCTAAGGTAGAATTAGATATTATAGATGATATAGATGACCCCCCCCCTTTTTTTTTGAGATGGAGTTTCGCTCGTCGCCCAGGCTGGAGTGCAATGGCTTGATCTCAGCTCACTGCAACCTCCACCTCCCAGATTCAAGCAATTCTCCTGCCTCAGCCGCCCAAGTAGCTGGGATTACAGGCACACACCACCATGCCCAGCTAGTTTTGCCTTTTTAGTAGAGATGAGGTTTTTCCATGTTGGTCAGGCTTGTCTTGAACTCCCGACCTCAGGTGATCCGCCTGCCTCGGCCTCCCAAAGTGTTGGGATTACAGGCATGAGCCACCATGCCCAGTCAGATGACCCCCTTTTACAAGAGCCACTTGTCTCTAAGGATGAACAGCGACCATCCCTATCGCCCCCTTACCAAGTGCTCCTGAGGCTAAAACCCTTAGGACGCTACTAAGTCCCCCTAACACTCAGAGGGGAACACCATATTCCACTCTCCCTCCAGCCTTGCTACCCCTTAGGGAAGTAGCAGGAGCCGAACGGCCAGTCCTATTGCAGGTCCCCTTCTCTATAACTGATACACAGCAATTAAGGAAAAGCTAGGAAGCTACTCTAAGAATCCTAGGAAATTTGCAGATGGGTTCCAAAAGTTGACCTTATCACTATTGCACTCCAGCCTGAGTGACAGGGTGGTTACTTGATAAAAATGTCAATTTACAAAGATGATTTGAGAATCTTGTGTGTGTGCACTTAAAACCAGCTGCAAAACATGTGAAGCAACAAGTGACAGAAGTGAAAACAATGTACAAATCTAGGTGGAGCACAGATTTTTAGGGTAGTGAAAGTACACTGTATGTTTCCCATATCCCAAAGTAACTGTTTGTCAAAGGACACTGTGAACACAAGCTCAGTGACTTACGTTGTAAATTTACATTATTCTCCACCGTACTCCATGCTGCTTAACTCACACAGTACAGTGACCTTAATCTTCCAGAAAACATGGATATGAAGGAACCACACCTAATGAAGTAGCCCTCTCATCTGATTTATTCCCAGAGGCCACAATGAAGGATGTGTAGGAAAGACTTCATACTTTAGGATGAAGGTCACAAATAGTTAACTAGCCTTTTTAAGAAATGTCAAAGTGAATACAATTATTTTATATACTGAATTAGCCATTTGCACACATGCTTTTGCTCCTTTGATGTACATATTACCTGGGGTTTTGACAGATTTTGTCTTGTAGTTATTTTACAGCAGGTATCATTCCAGGTCAATCCTGGATGGAGAAGCAGACTTAGTTATCCATAGTATGGTTTACCTAATGTGGAATCTGTTGAGAAATGGTTTAAAACTTTACCTTGTTAATTACATTTGCAAGGTTTCTATCCAGCATGAATAATTTGGTGAAGCCTGAAGACACACTACTGATTAGAGGTCCTTCCATGTTAAGCACAATCATTTGGCTTTTCTCCTGTATAAATTCTCTCAAACTCCAAAAACATGAACATTTGATTTTTTATTTTTTTGAGATGGAGTCTTGCTCTTATCACCCAGGCTGGGGTACAATGGTGCAATCTTGGCTCACAGCAACCTCCACCTCCCGGGTTCAAGTGATTCTCCTGCCTCAGCCTCCCAAGTAGCTGGAATTACAGGCGCCCACCACCATGCCCAGCTAATTTTTGTATTTTTAATAGAGATGGGGTTTCACCATGCTGGCCAGGCTGGTCTTGAACTCCTGACATCAGGTGATCCACCCACCTCGGCCTCCCAAAGTGCTAGGATTACAGGTGTGAGCCACCACACCCGGCCCATTTGATTTTTTTTAAAAAAGGCTTACCACATTCGTTACATTTGTAAGGCTGTTCTCCAGTATGAATACTCTGATGTTTCCGTTTTGATGTTCGGGTAAAAAAAAAATGCACACAAGTTGCATTTGTGTGGTTCCTGTCCAAGATGTATATTCTTGGAGTCTAGCGAGTTCAGATACCTCGGGGAAGCCTCTAGCACATATATTTATATGATTTATTTCCAATATAAACTCTCATGTCAAGTAGTGACTGAACTCTGGTACAAAGTTTTTGCCACACTCATTTCATTTGTAAAGCATATCTGCACTTTGAGTTATTTATAGATCCACAAGTTTTGACCTTTAGTATTCTTGCCACACATATTACACTTCTGTGATTCCTCTCCAGGATGTATATTCTTATGCCTAGTGAACACTTGCTTGAAACTTAGCTATATTCTTCACTTCATGTGTAAATGTATTAGGCCATAATTGCATTGCTAGAAAGAAATACCTGAGGCTAATGTATAAAGAGGTTTAATTGGCTCACAATTTTGTAGGCTTTACAGGAAACATGGTGCTGCCATCTGCTCACCCTCTGGGGAAGCCTCGGGAAGGTTAAAATGATGGTGGAAGGTGAAGGGGGAGTGGGCATGTCACATAGCCAGAAGGGGAACAAACAAGAGGGAGGTGCTATTCACTTTCATGCGTGCGTGCGTGTGTGTGTGTGACGGAGTCTCACTCTGTTGCCCAGGCAGGAGTGCAGTGGCACGATCTTGGGTCACTGCAGCCTCCACCTCCAGGGTTCAAGCAATTCTCCTGACTCATCTTCTCGAGTAGCTGGTACTACAAGTGCCCACCATGAAGCCCAGCTAATTTTTTGTATTTTAGGCAGAGACAGGGTTTCACCATGTTGGCCAGGCTGCTCTCGAATGCCTGACCTCAAGTGGTCCGTCCACAGTCTCCCAAAGTGCTGGGATTACAGGCATGAGACAGGCGCCTGGCCCTGCCATTCACTTTTAAACAGCCAGACCTCATGAGAACTCACTATCACAAGGACAGCAACAAGGGGATGGTACTAAACCTTTCTTGAGAAATCCACCCCCATGATCCAGTTGCCTCCCACTAGGCCCCACCTCCAATGCTGGAGATTACAATTCCACATGAGACTTCAAAGGGAAGGGACAAATAGACAAATTGTATCAGTTAAGTATAAATTATTTGGGGATCCCAGAAGTTAGGACAACGTCTAAAGGCCTTTCCACATTGAGTTTAGTTGTAAGGTTCTCTCCAGTATGTTTTATCTGATGTTTAGTAAGGCCTGAGCGACTAATGTAAGATTTGCCACACTCATTACATTTATAAGGTTTTTCACCAGAATGAATTCGTTGGTGTTTAGTGAGGCAAGACCGCCGCCCAAATGCCTTGCCACATTCAATACATTTGTATGGCTTCTCTCCAGTATGGTTTCTCTGATGGTAAACCAAGTTTGACCTTTCGATAAAAGCTTTACCACATTCATTACATTTATAAGGTTTCTCTCCAGTATGCATCATCTGATGATTAAGCAGAATTGAACGTACTCTAAAGGCTTTGCCACACTCATTACATTTGTAAGGTTTCTCTCCAGTATGAATACTCCAATGACGTGCAAGGCCTGAGCGGTAACGGAAGACCTTGCCACATTCATTACATTTGTAAGGTTTCTCTCCAGTATGAATTCTCCGATGCCTTGCAAGGGTTGTAGTGGAATTAAAGACTTTCCCACATTCAATACATTTGTATGGCATCTCTCCAGTATGTCTTCTCTGATGGTACACCAGACTTGTTTTATGACTAAAAGTTCTACCACATTCACTACATTTGTGTGGTTTCTCCCCAGTAGGATTTCTGTGATATTTTGCAAGTTTTGAACTTTGGATAAAAGCCTCGCCAAACTCATTACAGTGGTAAGGGTTCCCTCCAGTATGAATTACCAGATGTTTAGTGAGGCTTGAACGCTGAGTATAGGCTTTGCCACAATCATTACATTTGTAAGGTTTCTCTCCAGTATGAATTTTCCGATGACGCGCTAGGCATGAGTAGTAACTGAAGACCTTGCCACATTCGTTACACTGGAAAGGTTTCTCTCCAGTATGACTTCGCCTATGTATTGAAAGGTTTCCACTGTCAATGAAGACCTTGCCACACACATTACATTTGTAAGGTTTCTCTCCAGTATGCATTCTCTGATGACGTGCTAGGCATGAATAGTAAGTGAAGACCATGCCACATTTATTACAATGGAGCGGTTTCTCTCCAGTATGACATCTCATATGAACTGAAAGGTATCCACCATAATTAAAGACCTTGCCACACACATTACATTTGTAAGGTTTCTCTCCGGTATGAATTCTCTGATGTATAGTGAGTAATGAGCCCCAATTAAAGGCTTTGCCACATTCATTACATTTGTAAGGTTTCTCTCCAGTATGAACTCTCCGATGCACTGCAAGATGTGAATGTTGACTGAAGACCTTGCCACATTCATTACATTTGTAAGGTTTCTCTCCAGTATGAATTCTCCGATGCCCTGCAAGACGTGAACGTTGAAAGAAGACCTTGCCACATTCATTACATTTGTAAGGTGTCTCTCCAGTATGAATTATCTGGTGCCTTACAAGTTGTGAATTTTGATAAAAGACCTTGCCACATACCTCACATGTATATGGTTTCTTTCCTGCATGGATTATCTGATGTGCAGTGAGGCTTGAGTTCCGTTTAAAGGTTTTGCCACACTCATTACATTTGTAGGGTTTGTCTCCAGTATGAACTGTCTGATGAGTTGCAAGAGAGGAACTTTGACTAAAGCACTTCCCACATCGATTACATTTGTAAGGTTTCTCTCCAGTATGAATTCTCTGATGAACTGCAAGGTGAGAACTTTTACTAAAGGACTTGCCACATTCATTACATATGTAGGGCTTGTCTCCAGTGTGACTTCTCTGGTGATTTATAAGATCTGAATTTTGTCTGAAGATCTTGCCACATACATCACATTGATATGGTTTCCCTCTTCTATGGACTATCTGATGTATTGTTAGTAGTGAGCCCCGATTAAAGGCTTTGCCAGACTCATTGCATCTGTAAGGTTTCTCTGTTGTATGTATCATCTGATGATTAATAAGACTTGGAGACACTCTAAAGGCTTTGCCACACTCATTACCTATGTAAGGTTTTTCCCCAATGTATGTTTCCTCATCTTGTCTAGGTAACGAAAGTTGCAAAAAATCATTCCCATATTTCCTAGAAATGTTGGTTTGGACACTAGGAAAAATTCTTTGAAGTGGTGAAGCTAAAAAACCATTATTAACTGTCTTCTCAATTTGATTACATTCATAAATTTTCCCTGCAGTTTGAAATTTCTGCAATTCAGCCAGACCGGACTGAAAGCTTAATATAAGCTGATTTTCAATATGCTTGTTTTCTACGTCCCCTTGACTATGTCGAACTGTTGTACCAGTAAGATTGTTTTTATGGGTCATCGGTGCTTCTTTACAATTTATTTCACCATCTTTCCATTGAAAGTCAAGGTCCTGTAGATTTTTGTGGATTTCTCTGAAGTAAACATTTTCAATGTCATAGCTTTCATGTCCTTCCAACATCACTGTTTGGAATTTTTCTCCTGTGTTATTGTTCTGTATTGGTGGTAATTCCTTGATCACACGTTTAGGAGAGATACCTGCAAAATATAATGAACATGGAGTTTTAAAATAACTATTATTGGTAAATATTATTTTATACTGAAAACACACTACACTAAACATAATATGCTAGCAAGTTGTGAAACTTTTCTACCATGATCTTCTATTTGTACAAATGCAAAATGAATAGAATTCTGTAGTAAAGATGATCACATGTAATTCAAATCAATTTTAGGAAAGCCTAGTTTCAAACATCCTTTGACCAAAAGACTTGTGTTGTGCAAACATAAATGAGCACCAAAACAAGTCTTTTGCAACCACTGACCCCAAATGACACACCAACTGGCAGTAAACATATGGCTCCCTCATAATAGAAGAGAAAAAAAGTTACATATATTTATTTCATACAAATAAATGCTAAAACCACAGCAAGATATACTGTAATGGTAAATATTAACTAATTAATAATCATAATATAAATTAATAAATAAAACATTCTAATAGCCTGTGATAAAACCAGCAGGTAAATAATGAACAACCACAAAATACAAATTTATAGTATGAAATTCTAAACAATTCTCCATTAATAATAAGCAAGAACTTCTAGAGGCAGCATATGATAACTAGAAAATACGTTGAGATCACTGGCTTTTAAAGATAAAAGAAAGGTAAATATGTCTATGGCCATACCACCGTGAATGCATCTGATCTATCTGATCTCAGAAGCTAAGCAGTGTCAGAACTGGTTAGTACTTGGATGAGAGAAAGGTAAATACATAACATAATAAAGATTGAAAATTGCGGACAGGTCAGCCAGGCGCAGTGGCTCATGCCTGTAATCCCAGCATTTTGGGAGGCTGAGGCAGGTGGATCACAAGGTCAGGAGTTCGAGACTAGCTTGGCCAACATGGTGAAATCCTGTCTATACTAAAAGTAACAATCAGCTGGGCATAGTGGCACATGCCTATAATCCCAGCTACTCGGGAGCCTGAGGCAGGAGAATCGTTGGAACCTAGGAGGCAGAGGTTGCAGTGAGCTGAGATTGCGCCACTGTACTCCAGTCTGGGCGACAGACCAAGACTCCATCTCAAAAAAAAAAAAAAAAAGGGAACAGGTATGGTGACTCAGACCTATAATCCCAGCATTTTGAGAGGCCAAGGCGGGCAGATCACTTGAGGCCAAGAGTTCGAGACTAGCCAGGCCAACATGGTGAAACCTCGTCTCTACTAAAAATATAAAAAATTAGCCAACTGTGATGGTGCATGCCTGTAATCCCAAGTACTCAGGAGGCTGAAGCACGAGAGTCACATAAACCCGTAAGGGGGAGGATGCAGTCAGTCAAGATTGCGACACTGCACTTCAGCCTGGGCAACAGAGAGAGACTGCCTCAAAAAAAGAATAAAACTTGGGAAAGGAAATCAGAAATTCCAGTTATGATTTCGTTCCTACAACTATGTAACAAACAATAGAGCAACTCCCTATGTATTCATTGTCTTTTTTTGCTTTTGGTTGAGATGGAGTCTCATTCTCTCACCCAGGCTGGAGTGCAGTGGCATGATCTTACCTCACTGCAACCTCCAGCTCATAGGCTCAAGCGATCCTCCCACCTCAGCCTCCTGAGAGCTGGGACCACAGATAGATGCACGCCATCATGCCCAGTTAATTTTTTTGTAGTTTTCATAGAAATGAGGTTTTGCCATGTTGCCCAGGCTGGTCTGGAACTCCTGAGCTCAAACAATCTGCCCACCTCTGCCTCCCAAAGTGCTGGAATTACAGGCGTGAGCCACCGTACCCAGTCCTGTTCATTGTCTTTAATTATCCAGTTCATTGGCCACAAAACATGTATGATACAGAGATTGCACTTGGAAAATGTATGAACTAAGATAAAAGACAACACTGTTTGGAACAAACTGCAAAATGAAAATTTACAGATACAATATAGACTGTTCTGATATAAAGACTTATGTCTGCCAAAATTCCTATGTTAAGGTCCCATCCTCAGTGTGATATAGTATTTGGAAGTGTGGTCTTTGGGTGGCAATTACGTCAGGATGGTGCATAGAACTTCAGGAATGCAATTAGAAGAGACGTGAAAAAGCTTCTGTTTTTTTGCATGACAATCTTTCTGCCACATGAGAACACAAAAACAGTCAGCCATGGCACACCAGAAAAAAGCCCACACCAAGAACCAAAGTGGCTGACTCTGACATGTTGAACTTTGTACCACCTAGATCTGTGAAAAGTCAATTTCTGCTGTTTAAACCATCCTATCTATGGTATCTGATATAGCTAGCCATGCTGATTAAGGTAAAGCCAATATGCTATCTCATTATAAACATGAAACAATGTTGATACACGTTATTAAACAAATTTGTGAGTCTTTACTATAAAACATGCAATATTCTAAGCTAGCTAACAGCATTAACTTGTTTAAAAAGGCTTTAGGTAAGTTATCATTATTTAACAAACAAGCACACTAAATATGCCCACAGCATTTATGTATCTATACCCAATTTACAAAGAAAGTAAGATATAAGAACCTGGGTTTGCAAGATCAAACATGTTTTTAAAAACAACTCCCAAACAAGCAGTGCAGATAACAGGTCAACCCAAATATCAAGAGTGTAGAAATAATTCAAGAGCCATTTTGTGTAGAGCACCTGATTCTGTCGCTGTTCAGGGTGCCACTATGTAACCCACATGGACCTAGGGGAACTGAACAAAGGGGGCGAATGCGGGAATAAAAGACAAGAGACAAAAGAGTATATTTGGAAGGGGTCGGGGGCACCTTGCCTCTAGTGGACAAGGGCCCTGAGCTTTACACAGCCCTCTGTATTTACTAAGCAAGAGAGATAGTGAGAAGGAGGGTGGAAGAAGGGGTCAGCTGCTCAGCCCAAAGTAGGTTTGCAAGACTGCATTCCTCAAACAACAGGCTCTAGATATTGCAGTAGATAACCTTGGCGCCAGGGAGTGATTGCCTCCAGCAAAACTTCTGTCAGCAGAAGCAGTCATGAGTTTGCCCACATCCTGCATTCATGATAAACAATTTGCTGTTTGATCATATAGCCTCCAGTGGAATGCTGAGTTGGTCACGTCCCATGGACCTTCGGCTCCCTGCAATGCTGTGTTGCCAAAAGCATTATTCAGCCATCCGTCATGAATAACGAACGGTTTCTGAGTCATCATATTGATTTAGGCAGTGTTATCAGACAATGGTCAAATAAATGAGTAGGGGTGACCCCTTACAGAATGAGAGTAGCATAGGAGGTGAGGGAGTTCTGCAATAATGGAAGTATAAAATTAATACGCTAGGCAGTAACTGGGTAGTCCATCTGGACCAAAGTAATATGTTAGGAAAGGCCCAAGAGGAGAAAGGGCAAGCCGGGAGAGCAAGGAGTAATAAGCATGGGGCAGCAAGGTTTGTGTGCTTGCAGAGCTGTGGAATGTAACTGCACAAGAAACAACTAAAATCCTGGCTTTGGAAGAAAAGAGAAACTAATGTAGAAGTAGCATTGTACTAATACTTAAATGTGAGAAATACACTATGGGTGCAGGACAACAAGGGAAGACAATTAAAAAGGAGGTGGTATGATGATATGGGAAGAAAACAGATTATGTCTCTATAATATTTGCTATGAAATTTATCAAATTGAATGTCCCATGAGTTCTATTTCCAGGTATATGCTCAACAACCCTACCTATCAGGAGATATGTGAAAGACTGTTCTTATAATTCAGTCCTTAAGAAAAAACTTGAAAACTGCCATGAAGAGGAGATGGATGAATTCATTTCATACACACATATAATGATACCATAAAACTTTATTGATAGTACAAGAATGTTAAGGAGACATGGGGTGCAGAATGAGGACCCTAGCACAACAGGCAAAGATTTGAGAAAACAAAGAAAGCAGGAGACTCTTGTCAAGGTTGAAATATATGTCAATGGAGACACAGTATATACAATGAAAGTAACTGGGATATCAAAACACAACATGGAAGCCGGGCGTGGTGGCTCACGCCTGTAATCCCAGCTCTCAGGGAGGCAGAGGCGGGAGGATAGCTTGAGCCCAGGAGTTCGAGACCTGTCTGGGTAATATAGCGAGACCCCGTTCTCCACAAAAAGGAAAAAAAAAAAAGACAAAACATAACATGGAAGCAGATCTGTAAAAAAGTCATTTTTGTATGTAATTGAAGTTAAGCTGTTATTAGTTGAAAATAGGATGTTATAAATCAAAAGTGTTTTCTGTAATTGCAACGGTAACCACAAAGAATGTATAGAAGACACACACAATGGAAGTAGAACCATTTCAGGAAAAAAAAAATCAACTATACAAAAACGAAGGCAGTAAGAGAAACAGAACAAAAAAAATCTAAAAGAGACACAGAAAACACTTAACAAAATGGCAATATAAGTCCTTTTCTATCAGTAATTACATTAAATGTAAGTGGTTTATACTCCACAGTCTGAAGACAGAGACTGGCTGAATGAATTTCTAAAACTGGCTTCAGCTACACACTATCCAGAAAATACTCATTTTAATTCAAAGGATATAGGTAGGCTGAATTGAGCGATGAAAAAAGATATCCCCTATAAACGGTAACAGAAAGACATCAGCAGTGGCTAAACTGATGTCAGTCGAAATAGACTTTATGTCAAAACTGGAGACAAGGCCGGGCGCGGTGGCTCAAGCCTGTAATCCCAGCACTTTGGGAGGCCGAGACGGGCGGATCACTAGGTCAGGAGATCGAGACCATCCTGGCTAACACGGTGAAACCCCGTCTCTACTAAAAAATACAAAAAACTAGCCGGGCGAGGTGGCAGGCGCCTGTAGTCCCAGCTACTCAGGAGGCTGAGACAGGAGAATGGCCCGAACCCGGGAGGCGGAGCTTGCAGTGAGCTGAGATCCGGCCACTGCACTCCAGCCTGGGCGACAGAGCGAGACTCCGTCTCAAAAAAAAAAAAAACAAAACAAAAAAAAAACTGGAGACAAAGAAGGGCATTATATAATGATTAAAAGGTTAATTAACTAGGAAGATATAATAATATGTGCCTAATATAGCAATCCTCAATATGTGAAGCAAAATTAATACAACTAAAGGGAGAAGTAGTTTCACAGTAATAATAAGAGACTTCAATGGCCTATTTTTACTTATAAATAGGACAATCAGACAGAAGAAAAATAAGGAACTAGAGAACCTAAACGATACATCAAATTGAACCTAACCTATATATGCATAACACAACATCCAAAAATAGCACAATACAAATTTTTCAGAACTGCACATGAAACATTTTTCAAAAAAAAATATTGGAAAAGAAAAAATTTTTTAAACTTTTTAAAGACTAAAATCATAAAGCATAACTTATCCCATCATCATAAAGTAAAACTAGAGATCAAGAAAGAAAATTAGATTATCAACAAATATGTGGAAACAACATATTCTTAGGACAGTGTGGTGGCTCACACCTATAATCCCAGCAATTTGGGTGGCTGAGGCAGGTGGATCACTTGAGGTCAGGAGTTCAAGATCAGCCTGGCCAACATAGTGAAACCCAGGCGTGGTGGCAGATGCCTGTAATCCCAGCTACTCGGGAGGCTGAGGCAGGAGAATCGCTTGAACCCAGGAAGTAGAGTGTTACAGTGAGCTGAGATTGCACCACTACACTACAGCCTGGACAATAAGAGCGTAACTCCATGTCAAAAAACAAAAACAAAAACAAATAAAACCATACTCTTAAACAGCCAATATGTCAAATTAGAAATCACAAGGGAAATTTTAAAAAATCTCAAAACAAAGGAAAATGAAAATAGAACATACCAAGACTTGTGAATGCAGAAAAAAGTGCTAAGATAGAAAATCTATAGATATAAATGCTAACATTAAAATAGAAAGCTATCCGATGAAACAGAATAGGAAACCCAGAAATACAGCCACACACCTACAACCAACTGATCTTTTATAGTCAACAAAAACAATTGGGAAAAGCCATTCTATTCAACAAGGATGCTAGAAAAACTGGCTAGCCATAAACAGAAGAATGAAACTGGACTCCTATCTCTCATCATATACAAAAATTAATTCAAGATGAATAAAGACTTACATGTAAGACTTCAAGCTACAAAAATTCTAGAAGAAAATATAGGAAAAACTTTTCTGGACAAAATACAAGTTTGTTTTTTTTTTTCTTATTTTTTTTAGGGACAGAGTCTTGCTCTGTCACCCAGGCTAAAGTACAGTGGCGCGATCTCAGCTCAATGCAACGTCTGTCTCCTGGGTTCAAGAAATTCTCTTGTCTCAGCCTCCCAACTAGCTGAGATTACATGCATGCACCACCATGCCTGGCTAATTTTTTTGTATTTTTAGTAGAAACGGATTCACCATGTTGGTCAGGCTGGTCTTGAACTCCTGACCTCAGATCTCAAAATGATCCACCCGCCTCGGCCTCCCAAAGTGCTGGGATTACAGGCATGAGCCACTGCTCCTGGCCCAATACAAGTTTTTTAAGAGAATTTATTCTTCATTGCTTGAGCATCATGAAACAAATATGTAGGTTTTATAAATAGTAGAGAAGTCCCTGAAGTGTAAGAAATGGGCTAAGTGTAAATAAAGTTAGATTTTTAAATAATGATTCATTATAACATGATGGACATGAATGTAGACAGAATAGTCATTATAATATAGCATTTGTTCCAATAAAGAAAAAAACAGTGCAATTTGAACACTCAGCAAGCTATATTTAGGAAACTGAAACTTATTACAGAAAAGCAATGTATGTCATATAACAAAGAATGATCAATCTATTAAATGGTATTTCCACAATTAAGACAGTAACTTAAAAAATTATGTTCAAGATATTAAAAATTTCCAACTTAAAAACTGTAATCAATTTAATTGACAAACATATACTTTCATAGTAGGAATGAAGTCAGGTGAAACAGAAGTAAAAGCAATAACTGAAACTGTCAACACAACACTATGGAGTTTGTGTAAGTTTTAGGAAACTGCTGCTGAGCTATACCATGTGTACTAGAGAAGGAAATCTTGTAAAATACATAAAACAATATGCATTCCCCAACACAACACTACCACACATAGAAACATAAAACAAACAAAACTGAGTATCCTCAAAACTATGGAACTGATCGTTACATAAATAAAAACAAAGTTCATTTATAATACATGAAAATGCATCAGATGAAAGCAACGGCTGCTTAAAACGAACTTTCTGGACTTAAAAAAAATAAGCCTCATTCAACTTCATTAGCTTCCTCAAGATCAAAGTCGTACTCACTGTAAACAAAAATACTGGGGAAGAAAAGTGTGGCATAAGCAATGGTTCAGGCAACCACCCTGCAGAGATGAAGCTGTGAACTTGGACAATGTTCTCCCTGAGAGAAATTCCTCTTTTTTTTTTTGAGATGAAGTCTTGTTCTTGTCCCCCAGCTTGTCCCCCAGGCTGGAGTGCGATGGTGCAATCTCGTCTCACAACTTCCGCCTCCCGGGTTCAAATGATTCTCCCGCCTCAGCCCCCCGAGTAGCTGGGATTACAGGCACCTGCCACTATGCCCGGCTAATTTTTGTATTTTTAGTAGAGACGGGGTTTCACCAAGTTGGCCAGCTGGTCTAGAACTCCTAACCTCAGGTGATCCACCCGCCTCAGCCTCCCAAAGTGCTGAGATTACAGGCATGAGCCACCGCGCCCGGCATGGGAGAAATTCCTACACCATTCACTGCTAGCTCAAAAAAGAGGACCATTAGTATATGAGATCAACATTACCACAGTACCCTTGAGAGATACTTTTGTGACATTTCTCAGAAACCAGGCTCTTGTGATGCTATCTGAATATCATGATAAATGCTGATCATTCTACTCTGACTTTAATAGTCACATCTGTATGTAGCAAGATGATGTTAAAACTCATTACTCAAAGTGCTCTCCTTCAAAAATTTTCTCTTACCCAGTAAACCCACTCCATAAGATAGTCCACGAGATATTCATAACCCCAAGATAGGTTATCATAGCAGGAAAAAAGGATAAAATGTCAGACCCTAGAAATGTGTTTATTCAAAGCAAGTCTCAGAGGCAAAAAAATCACACAAACATAAAAGAGAATGTAAGATCAGAAATAGCCAAGGCATAAACAAGACAGAGAAAAACACAGGAGTTGGATTGTGAGGGATCTTGAAATGAGACTCTGCTCTGTCCACAGATCCCAAACTAAGAGTGTGAAGACAAAGATATGCTCCCTGTGTAGGACTAAGAATAAAGAGCGGATCTTTATGTCAACTGTCTTTACAATTCTTCTATGTAACAATCTCAGGAGACCCAACTCATTCCCCTGTCACAAATCCGAGAAGAGTGTCCAAAGAAGAACTAAGAAAATGGCTGAGGGACCTGAACAGGCAGAGGGCTGAAGACAGTCGCGTGCAGTTCTAGGACCCCAGCTTCAAAGGAAGGGCAACCAATGTTTCCCCATCTCCTGACCAGCACTTTCAAGTATACGAAATGAGGTGGAACCAGAAAAGCTCCAGGCATCAGGACCATGGAGCTCTAATCTATATGGATCAGAGAACTGAGGATCAGATGGAATGAAGAACAGGAGGAGAGACCACACGGAAAAGAGACTTCTTTGAAAAGGCCCTTCCCACGCCACAGAGTCAAAGCATCAGAGTGCAGAGAATTCAGATGACACTGTGGTTCATCATAACAGTCTTGTCCTTTACTCTGTTTGAGCTGCAGCAACCCGTGGAGAGTGAAAGGGTAAACTTATACGTGTCTGGAGAGCAAAGTGATAAGCAGGAAAGAAGAAAAATTTCGGAGCTCACAGAAAATCAAATTTGTTTCCCCACAGAACTCTCCCACTTGCAGAGTTTTACACACACAATTTCATCATGCTGCTTCCATTGTGCCCATCTGAGCTCTTACCTGTGATCACGCCTTTCATGCATTCTCCCCAATTTGGGTTCCTTGCTATTTTCACTTGGCTCACTACAGTCCAGGGCTCTTTCCCTTGCTCCAACATGGAGATAATATTCAGGTCAGGAAGACAGAGTCCTGCTTATAAAAAAAAGAAAGAAGATGTCCCATGGTTTTTCCAGAACCCAGCCTAATGTTTAGGTAGAAGAGAAAACACTGCAGTTGAATCTATAAAATATTTCACAAACTCATCCATTGATTGCCTCCTTCTGAATGTTTAGGGAACACTGTAAGATGCAGATATCTAGCTCTCTCCCAAGAAATACTAAATCAAAAACACAGGGATAGGCCAAGCGTACTGGCTCAAGCCTGTAATCTCAGCACTTTCGGAGGACAAAACAGGAAGATGGCTTCAGCACAGGAGTTCAAGATCAGCCTGGGCAACAGAGTGAAACCCTGTCTCTACCTGGGCATGGTGTTGCATACCCATAGTCCCAGCTACTTGGGAGGCTAAGGTGGGAGGATGGCTTGATCCCAAGAAGATAAGGTTGCAGTGTGCCGAGATCACACCACTGCATTCCAGCCTGGGTGACAGACTGAGACTGTGTCCAAAAAAAAAAAAAAAAAAAACCACAGGGATAGAAAACAGGAACAGGGAATTGGATATATTAACTCTGCCATAAGGTTTTATATGTACCTCAGCTCTGGAACCACCACTAACGTACAAAGAAGGAAGCAGAACATCCATGAAGCTTTTTATTTGTGAATCAACAAGGCTTCAATCTCTGTCAAATAATGTAGGGCCTCCCAAGAAACACAATAAGGAAAGTACAAAAATGCACGAGGGAAGATCCTAACTTCTAGAGGAAAATTATCCTCACCCAGGAAGCCCAGGTTCCTGTAGTTCTCCAACATCACGTCCCTGTATAAAGCTTTCTGAATAGGGTCCAGGCATTTCCACTCCTCCTGAGAGAATTCTATGGCCACATCCCTGAATGTCAAAGATCCCTGAAATGAAAACACATTTCAATATGAGCAATGGGTGAGCTCTTATCTTTACATAAAATGAGAAGAGGAAAGAACTGTCACATCAATTTGAAGTGTGTGTTTTGACATATCCATTAAAAGCATCTGTGAGATAATTATGTGTCCCTAATTTTGGGTTTTATAAAATTCAATAGGAGATTAGGATTTTATCTAAATCAGTGCACATTTCTCACTTCTGCAGACAAAATAAGAAATAAACACATGGTTATCCCTATGAAAGTTTTAGATATTATATTTGTTACACCAAGTGAGGTGTCCAGATGAGCTAGAATACAAGTGGTGTCTTCAGAGATGACAGTGTTCTTAGTGGCTTTAAAGAAAGGTCAGAAACTAAAAACTGATGACAAGAGCAACAGCAAGGACTAAAGTTTTGGAACACTCCCCATGTACCGGGCATTACTCCAAAGGCTTTACATGTTCTAACTCAAATGATGACATAATAACCTAGGACAGAAATATTTCTTCCCATCTTACTAGAAGACAACTGTGTCACAGACAGGCTAAGAAACTCGCCTAGGTCAACAACCTGCCAACAGCGCAACAAGCACCTGAACCCAGATGTCTAAAAATTAGAGTTGAATCAACAGAATCCAACAGTTATATAACAGAATATGTCCTAGTCTTTCTGTGCAGCTATAACAAAATAAAAGAGACTAATTTATGAACAATAGAAATGTATTTCTCATGATTCTGCTGGCTGGGAAATCTCATGATTCGCTCCTGGGCAACAAGAGCGAAATTCCATCTCAGAAAAAAAAAAAGGGAAAGATAACATGATTGCAACCCAGAAAAAGAATATTTAAGTATACAAACTAATAATATACTGAAATAATCTTCCTACTTTAGTACACTAATTTAAAAACAACAACAACAACAACACACACACACACTTCTAAATTTTCATTAGCATATATACCATGGCACTTAAGTACAAAACATTTTCAGAATTCTGTGAACAAATTATAAAACTATACTGAGTGATGTCAGCAAGATAAAGGAACAAGAATCCCCAAACTCTCCAATCACCACAGTGAAATGATTTTAACAACAATTCATAGACTAATTGCCTCAGGGATAAATCCACAAAACAGTTACGAGGTTTCTACACCTCAGGCCAACATAAAGCAAACAGTATGGAAGCTCTGAAGGAAAATCTGAAGCATCCACTTGACAGAGACGCAGCCCCTGCCATGCAGGGGTAACAGAAAAGAAACCCACAACTCCCAAGATCATCTAGGGGATGGAAAGGAGCAGAATATCTGTCCAACATCCTGACTTTTCAGGTGACCAACTGATGGGCTGGTTTCTCTCTTACTGAATATAAGCACTGACAAGAACAAGGTGAAAGGTTAGGGGCCACTGAGAAAAAGGATGATTTACATAAACCAGTGTGTGCAGTAACACAGACAAACACTAAGTGAAGATCTAGTACTACAGCTTACTGTAGCACCCAAGTCTGCAATACCAAAGAGAGACAACAGGGGAGCTTCTGGGTAGAAACCAGCAAACATTTTCAATGAAGAGATGACAAGCAAAGGCCCAGAGAGGACAAAATCCCCAGCCAGAAAAGGTGTGGAAGGTCTCCAGAATCTAGTTGAGTTGACTGCAGTGTCCTCCCTGAACAAAGCAACCACCGAAAACTGGGGAGGTAGATGATTTTTCAAATACTGAAGTGCCAAAAGAAGATAAGAAAGCTTACAAAGAAACAGGAAAATACGGTCTGTAAAAAGAAACCAATTAAGTCTCTATAAACTTACACTAAAGAAATGGTGATTTACATCATGGCTTTGAAGAACTAAAAAGAAATGGGGACCACCCTCAGTATATGCAGGGGATTGGTTCCAAGATTCCCTAAGGAGACCAAATCTATGGATACTGAAGTCCCTTATATAAAAAGGCATAATATTTGCATATAACCTACCTATATCTTCCCATATGATTTAAATCATCTCTATTCATAATAGCTAATACAACGTAAATGCTACGTAGGTAGTTGTTATACTGCATTGTTTAGGAAATAATGACAAGAAAAAAAGGACTATACATGTTCCTTGAAACCATCCATTTTTTTCTGGCTATTTGTAGTTCATAGTTGGTTCCATCTGTGGCTACATGAGCCATGAATGCAGAGGGCTGACTGTATGTGAATTACCAAAGAATTTGAAATAATAGCCACAAGAATGCTCAATGAGTTAAAAGACAGCACACACAGACAAGCTCACGAAATCAGGAAAACTATAGAACTATGCATGCAAAGAAGAGTATCAACACAGATAGAAGCTATAAAAAAGAATCAAAAAGAAATTCTGAGGCTGGGCACCGTGGCTCATGCCTGTAATCCCAACACTCGGGGAGGCCAAGGTGGGAGAATTGCTTAAGCCCAGGAGTTCCGAGACCAGCCAGGGCAACATGGCAAAATCCGATCTCTACAAAGAGTACAAAAATTAGGCAGGTGTGATGGTGCACGCCTGTAGTCCCAGTTACTCAGGAGGCTGAAGTGGGAGGTTCATTTGAACTCGGGAGGCCGAGGATGCAGTGATCCAAGATTGTGCCACTGCAGTCCAGCCTGGGAAAGAGTGAAACCCTGCCTGAAAACAAAACAAAGAAAGAAAAAAAGTATACCTAAAAATACAATAACTGAGTTGAAAAATTCACTAGATGAGTTCAATAGCAGACTTAATCAGACAGAAGAAGGAATAAGTGAACTCAAAGGGGATTTTGACAGGGAGGAAAACAAAAACTATAAAAAATAAAGAAAAATAAAGAGAGCATAAGGGGAAACCATCAAGCACCAAGAACATATATATTCTGAAAGCCCAATAAATAATGTGAATATACCTAACATTACTGAACTGTAAGCAAACAAACAAGCTTTACTGAAAGACATAATAAAGATATAATCACTGACTGACAAACTCAATTCTTATTGGAAGATGTGGTGACAAGACCTGCAACTGTAAAAACTCCCAGTCATTCAAACACAAACGAAGTATGTGGGAATTTAATAAAATGTGACTGTTGTATAAAAAAAAAGAACCAACAAAATTTTGGAAAGAAATGGAGAGGTTTGCCAATCTTCATATGAACCTATTATGACATTTATAATCTGAAACTTTAAAAGTAATCAAATATAATCTACAAAAAGATATACACAAAAATTCAAATTAAAGATTCAATCAAAAAAAATTCATGCAAAGAAAATGTAAGCAAGAAACATTAGATTTTCAAGAAACTTCATATTTTATAATCACACCGTGAGCCAGGGCTTCCAAAAGATAAAACAAACATATAATTATTTTTGCTTTTGTGGTCTACCGTCCTAAAAGCAGCAAACATTCTTTGAACTGCCAGTGAAGTAACCCTCACACACTTGTGGTGAAGACAGCATGCACAGAAGCAGCCACGGTGACATTTTTTGCAAAAGTGAAAAATTGTAGAAGATCCATGTCTTCATTAAGAAATTGCTCCAAAGAGGATGCAAAACAAGCTATTAATGTTTATTAACATAAAAAACATGTACATTTCCAAAACTTGCAAAATACAGCAGAACATTCACTGAAGAATCGTTTTCTAAAAACCCACAATGACGTGTAAATGCATCTCGACACCTCTCACTGATTCTTGCCACAGAGCTTACCACTGTAGCTCCTCAATGAAACATGACACATGGTGGAGGATGTGACAGGGAAAAGGAACCTGGGTTCCTCCGGGTGCGTAATTGAAAGAGTGATCGCCTCTTCTAGGATAGTACATTTCCTGTTTTGGTGAATCTGGCAAGATTCCCCACTATCCCAAGTTCAAAGATGCCCCCTCCCACCAATGACACATGACATTTCCCACTCTTTAAAAAAAAAAAAGTACTACTATGTAGTTTTTTCTCTTTGAGGATCTAGAAAAAATAAAAATTCTTTATATGTCCATTTTCCAATTCCTTGGACTGTGAGGACATTTCATTATTTTGTGGAAATCAAAATAAAATAATTTTCATTTTATGCTCAATTTTCTTTTACCGCATTCTGGAAGCTCTTTCACATTCTGTAAAGTTTTTAAATATATATGCCTTGATGTCCTTTTTTCAGGTTGTAAGTTGTTTTTACTATAAAACTAAAGTGTGTTCTTGATGCCCTGTTTTTTACTTGTTTGCTTACAAATTTTATTGTGTATATTTAAGGTACACAATATAGCAAGATATAGATAGTAAAAAACTCACTACAGTTTAACAAATTAACATATCCATATCTCAGTTACCTTTTTTTTTTTTTTGCTTTTGTGGCAAGAACACCTAAAATCTCATTTAGCATAAATTTCACATATAATAAAATGTTACTCCCTATCACGCTTATGTTGTATCCCCCCTTCTTAATGCCTAAATTGCATCTCTGTTTGGACTTTTACCACAAAACAAATATATATATCATGTGATGTTTAAAATAAAAGAAACGTAATATTTAATAATAATTGGTGGAATGACAGAATTTGGCTGCATCTTCTCTGACATCAAAAAAGTTTGGCTCTTACATCTGAGCAAAATTATAACCATTTTACAAAAAACAACTGCTGGTAAGAGTCCCTGCAGGAACACTGCATTCTCTGTGGGATGGATATGCTGAGAATGGCTAAATTAATCTGACATTCAGGTTGATTTCATATTTTAAAAGCAATGATGGAATAAAACACCCTCTATCACTGATGTCGGTACCTAGTTTTCCATTCCATTCCCAGTCATTAAGATTGTGGAGTTAGAAAGAGTGACTCATTCATCATAGCTTCAAATGTGGAATAAAACCAGGTAGAAAAGATCTCCCCTTAAAGGCATCTTTTCAAGAATTTATAAGGTATTTGTACACATTAACATGTGACTACCACATACAGCTTCTCTACTCCTGGTCTACTGAGAGCTGACAGTGCATTCAGATGTTGCCCGTAAACAATCTCTGCTGCCCAGAAGCTGACACCGCAGGACCCACACCCCATTTCCATCCATGTCTGGGTATGAGCCCTTCCCAGGACCATGCCCAGTGCAACCTCTTCCCAAGCTCATGTCACTGGGTCACCGTGAGATCTGGAATGTAAGTGCAGATGAGCGGGACTGAGGGAAGGCATGGGTGAGTGCGAGCAAATGTGTCAGGCAGAACACTTCAGACTCAAGAGATTTGCAACTCCAATGCCCTGCATTTCAAAAAGGAAGGAGAAAAAACAATCCACTGAGCATATCACTTTACCTGAGGAAGAGCCATTCTTGACTCCTTTTCTTTCTTCATCCTCTTTTGGGCTTCTCTCTCAGTCAATACAATTAATTCTTTAAAAGTCAAATCTGAAAGTCAAAAATCTGTTGTTTAATGCTTGGAAACAACACATTCCTTTCTGTGCCACAACCATGCCCACAGGGAAGACCTCAGCATGTGAACAGACAACCCACTGCACCAGGAGGGTGCAAGAATAATAAATTCCTACACAATGACTAAGTGAGTTTCTCACCCTTTTCTTTTTTTTTTTTTTTGAGACAGAGTCTGGCTCTGTCGCCCAAGCTGGAGTGCAGTGGCCAGATCTCGGCTCACTGCAAGCTCCGCCTCTCAGGTTTACGCCATTCTCCTGCCTCAGCCTCCCGAGTAGCTGGGACTACAGGCGCCCGCCACCTCGCCTGGCTAGTTTTTTCGTATTTTTTAGTAGAGACAGGGTTTCACCGTGTTAGCCAGGATGGTCTCGATCTCCTGACCTCGTGATCCGCCCATCTCGGCCTCCCAAAGTGCTGGGATTACAGGCTTGAGCCACCGCGCCCGGCCATCTCACCCTTTTCTTCAGAACTTGTTCCCCTCCCGGACACCCTGCAGCAGTGGGGAGCTGGGCTGGACTATGCTTCCCTTCAGGACACAGACCCATCCCTGATCAAACCCCATACAGAGCACAGCCCCCTCACCTCCCTGTGGATCACAGGCTGAGCTCAGCTCTCAGAAACAGAAGACACAGAGGTTTGACGCTCAATGCTGGATACAAATTAGAATCAACTTGGGTACCTTAAACAATATGAAGGTTGAGTCCATGCTAACTATGGGAAGTGGAATCTGTGGTAAAGGGCACAAAACATGTATTTGCAAACTGCCTCAGCATGCTAATGTGAAGCCAGGGTTGAGTACATCTTAAAGGGGGCAAGACTAGCACAGCCCCATCCTCCCAGCTCTGCTCTCTCCTTGGGGCCTCATTGTTACCAGTTTGTAGACAGTAGAAGACAATGGACCAGAAAGAAACACAGAGACACATAATATGCACCAGGGGTAGGGGGCAAGGGTGTGGCTGGAGTGTTAAATGGTGAGAGGAGGGTGAGTCACAAAAGTCCCAATGGAGAAGGTGATATCAGAACAAAGACCTCAAGAAAGAAGGATGTTTGCACCTGCAGCTGAGGGGCCAGACAGCCCAGGCAGAGGCCCTAAGGCAGAAGCGACCTCAGCCCAAGGAACAGGAAAGAGGCCTGTGTGGCTGGAGCAGCGGGAGCAGGGAGGACACAGGGAGGAGATGAGGTCAGAGAGGTTCTGGGGAGCAGACTAGGTAGAGACGAGGTATTCAAACACTCTTCTCCCACAGCTCACAGTAATTTAAGAAACTATGTATTTCCTGACCCTTTTTAAGTAAACACAACTTATCTTTATCACATGAATTAAAGCACTTCTTTTTAATGTCATGTTTTCTCTATTTCAAATATATGCTGACATCTAAAACTAAAGCCAGGAAGTATAGGGTCACCTTCACCTGAGAGGTTCAGGAGCACAGGGGAATGTACTTGAGGAGTTCAGGCAGTCGCTTTTGGTGGAGATACCTGTTAGCTGGCTGAGCACACAGCCAAGAGGACAAAAGGATACAGAATTCTAGAGGTCAGGGGACAGGTCTGCAGGGGACATGGAGACGGGTAGGTGGGTGATATGGATTGGCTCTGTGTCCCTGGCCCAAATCTCACACTGAATTGTAATCCCCAGTGTTACTGGTGGAGCCTGGTGGGAGGTGGTTGGATTATGGGGGTGGATTCGTGTTGAATGGTTTCTCACCACCTCTTGGTGCTGTTCTTATCACAGTGAGTTCTCACGAGATCTGGTTGTTTAAAAGCAAGTAGCGCCTCCCCCCTCACTCTCTCTTGCTCCTGCTCCCGCCATATGAGACACCTGCTCCTCCTTCACCTGCCATGACAGGAATCTTCTTGCAGCCTCCCCAGAAGCAGATGCTGCTATGCTTCCTGTGCAGCCTGCAGAACTGTGAGCCAATTAAACCTGTTTTCTTTATAAATTACCCAGTCTCCAGTATTTCATTATAGCAATTCAAGAATGGCCTAATACAGTGGTGTTTAAATTCATAAGATGAGATGATGAGGAAAGACAGTGGGTGTGGAGAGAAACAAGAAGAGGTTCAAGGACTAAGCCATGAGTCATTCCCACATTGAGAAACAATTTGGAGTCAGGACACAGCAGCAGAGAGAAGTGTGAAATGGTCAGGGAGGTGACAAGAAAATCAAATAGCTCCTGACAGGAAAAGAAAGAGTAAAGCAGGAAATGAAATACATTGGATTTAGAAATGGGGAGGTCACTGGTGACTCTGAAAAATAGTTATCAGTGGAATGGTGGATACGAAAGTTTCATCCGACGCATTCAAGACACAGTTGGAGGAAAGAAGTGAAGACAGAGACTCTGAACAAGATTGTAGTGTATTATGCTCTTAAATGAAGCACAGAGAGGGGTACTCACTACAGGCAGAAACACAGTTAATGGTATGTTTTGTTTTAATTAGGGCACAGTGGAAGGAAACTAGAGGCTTTAGGGTCTGTGTGTGCGCATGCATTTAATGGTCAATACACCACCATCAGAAAACACTGTTTAAAGTAATTCTGTAGAAGGAAAAATGAATAACCAGTTAAACAAATTTTATGGAAGCCCAAAGTATTTTTTGAATTTATATTTTAAGTTCAGGGGTACATGTGCAGGATATGCAGGCTGGTTACATAGGTAAACGGGTCATGGGGGTTTGTTGTACACATTATTTCATCATCTGGGTATTAAGCCTAATATCTACAAGTTACTTTTCCTGATCATCTCCCGCCTCCCACCCTCCACTCTCAGGTAGGTCCCAGTGTGTGTTGTTTCCCTCTATGTGTCCATGTGTTCTCATCATTTACCTCCCACTTGTAAGTGTGAACGTGCAGTGTTTGGTTTTCTGTTCTTGTGTTAGTTTGCTAAGGATAATGCCTCCAGCTCCATCCATGTCCTGGGAAAGGACATGATCTTGTTCTTTTTTGTGGGAAGGCCGTTGTTTCGGACCAGCCTCCCGAACTACCAGACCAAGCCAGAACGAAGTCTCTTGTGCTAAGTGCCACATTATCAAACTGAACCTTGAAATGGGCCAGGTTTAGGGGGAAGAAAAAAAACAACTCTAAAAAATAAACAGGAAAGGCCCAGCACGGTGGCTCAGGCTTGTAATCCCAGCACTTTGGGAGGCCGATGTGGGTGGATCACCCGAGGTCTGGAGATCAAGACCAGCCTGGCCAACGTGGTGAAACCCCGTCTGTACTAAAAATACAAAAATTAGCCGGGCACGGTGGTGCACACCTGTAATGACCCCACCCCCAAATACTGGCACCACCATCTACTAAAACAGATGTCTTCAATGATGCACATGCCCCAGTGAGACCCCAACATCTTCCAAGGAAATTCATTACAAAAAAAACCAAGACTTTCAAAGCTCCTTCGAAGACATACCTCGTAGGCCTGGTGTGGTGGCTTACATCTGTAATTCCAGCGCGCTGAGAGGCTGGGGTGGAAAGCCTGCTTGAGGCCAGGAGGTAGAAGCTGCAATGAGCCCAAGATCATGCTACTGCTCTCCAGCCTAGGAGACAGAGAGAGACCCTGTCCCCCCCAAAAAACAAAACAGAACAAAGCCAGAAAAAACACCAAAGACATATCTTGTAGTAACAGTCAGTCATTTCTTGCCCCATTTCTCCCTTCCTTTATCCTCTACTCCATCCTTGAGAAGAACAGAGTTACCACAAATAACTAGATCAAATCACTGCCCTCTGGCTAAACAGGAATTCCAAATATCTTTTAATAAAAATAAACACAAAATGCACAAGCCTTATAGAAAAAACGTGACTTTCATCCTCATGAGTACAACTTAAAGAAACACATTTTAAATCAGGGTATAAAGCCACAAATCAACATATTACAACCACCATCCATATCCAATGAACTGTCACGCATCTGGATGGAGTCCTCTCCCACTTTCTTCACTGCTATGTGTTTCCCTCTCTCATGCTGCGCGTCTTTTTTTTCTCCTTTTCTGTTTTTTACCCCTTTCTTTATTCCCTCTTTTAGGTCTGTTCTGCCCAATGCGTCACAACTTACTTCACCTCTTGTAGCTCTTTCTCCTCAATCTTTCCAATTGTCCCCAATCTTCACGTATCTCTGCCTCTTTTCCTCCATCTAAGCTCCCTCTCTGCTCTCCTTGTTGAACTCCCTCTTCCCTGTTACAGCTCATTTGTTCCCACTCTAGCACCTCCAACTTCCTAGGCTTCCTCCCTGCTGTGGTACTCTCTACTCTGCTTGTCATTCACTGCCCTCTCTTTCAGTCCCAGCACCACGTAGCTCTGTCAGCCACGGCTCCAACTCTTTTACCTTCTCCCCACTGTCTGTCTGCAGTGCCTCCTCCTTTGCCGCCCCACTCTATTTTGCTGCCCTTCATCTCTCTGAAGGTCCCCTTTTTTCCTAAATTTCTCTACCTGCTTTTCTCCCCCTGCTACTTTCTCCAACCGCTCTGTTTCACTGTTGCTCTTTGCAAAGCCCTAAATTATCATCCATTTTTGCCGTGTATTTACGGGTCTCCCTCATTCTCTTCTCAGTTTTTCCTTTTGCTCCGTCGTTCCCCGTCTTTTCCTCTCCTGATCCCTCTCACCCACACATTCGGGAGGAAAGGGGAGGAATAAGATGCCCACCTCCCGGAAGAGCACATTTTCCAGTAGAGTAAAATTTGGGAACGAAGAACACTAGGTGTCACAAGACAGACTCAGGTCACCTGCCCCAACAGAGAGTCAGGAAAAGCAGTTGCTGTGAAGGGGAAGCCTGCGGAACGGAAGGACCCGGCGTGAGGAGGACACAAGGTGGCGCGGGGGACGATGTCTCAGGACAGGGAGGTTCTGCAGAATCCCAGGAGCTGGGAGGAGAAGCGGCTCCTTCAGGAGCCGGACGGCGGGCGCTCCCCTCCAGAGGCCGACGAGGGAGAAGCTCGGGGGTCGCGAGGGCGCGAACCTCCCGAACGAGGACTAGACTTGGCGCGGGGCCCAAGCAAAGGGTTTTAAACAGGAAAACGACCTGAATGGGGTTGTCTACGTGGTCTTAAGGAAGAAAGGCAGAGAGCAAGAAACAGCCTCAGAGAGATTTTAAACCGAAAAGGAAGCAATTCTCCGACTTACTTGGGACGAATGGGGCTGTTGCGGTATTTTAAGGTCCGTAGCGATCCCCAGGTCACGGGTATGGAGAACCGAGGACTGCGAAATGCACGTTTAATCCAGGTAGACAAAGCGAAGCAAATGTTTAATCCAGGTAGACCGAAACACACGCATAGCTATGTGGCCTTTCCCCAGCGCGATGTGGCCTTTCCCCAGCACGATCTGCTTCCGGGTGTGCAGGAAACTGGGCGCGGAAAAAAAAAAAACTGGGCGGCGTGGGGGCGGGGCCTGGGCGGGGCGCGACTGGGAAAGGGCTGGGCGGAGACGGGGCCTGACTTGGGGGAGGGCCCGAGAGGGTGGTGGGAGGCCCGGGCCGGTAGGGGGCGTGACCAGTTGGGGCTTGGCTGGACTGAAAACTGGGATGAAGCGGGACCTCCAGGGGTGGGCGGGGTCTGTTCTCCAGATTTGGGAGTATTTGTGACTATTTCTTGTCCTGTGAAGCAGCGTTGCTTCTTGCCCATTTTAAGTTAATGTTTCAGAATTTAAGGATGAATCTTAAAGTTGTGGTCCACTTACATGGTCCACTTACATGTTCCATCTTTGTGGAAACTAAGATGATTTATTCTTAACAAGTTGAACTGAATTAAGTAAAAACCGATTTTTCTCAGCTTGGTGGACTCCATTCAGTCTCACCAGAGAAGCTAAAGCTACTCAGTAGTCAGGGAACTAGCATCTTGGTGGGGATTGGATGTGGAGAGGTGACTGGATCCAGGAACCCAGAAGACATTATGCCAATTGAAATGTGCTAGACACAGTGTAGAAAATGAAATAAGTAGAGGTTCCTCTTCAAAGGGACTTTCCTCCCTGTCTAATTGAGAATAGATAGTAACCTCTGTTAGAAGCAAAATTTACTCAAAGACCTGTGGTAATATTCTTAAGTATCTGCTAACCATAATAAATAAATCAATATACTCTGTGTTCTTAGCTCCCACATTTTAGCCTAGATATTTGCCCTGCAGAACTGTTCCAAGCAAGCATTAGGTCACAGCCTATTTCTCTTCCTTATTTGGAAGTGTTTTTGCCTCTCTCAGTCTTCCACAAGTTACTTCCTCTCTTCCTTTGTTCTCCTCTGCCTTTGCCTCTTTTGGGAAGTACTAAGGTGCTAGCCAATCGGGTCAAGTACAGAATGTGAGGTCCAGTTCCAACCAATGGAAACCAGACACAGCAGTAGGATGGACACGTCAGGTTATAAATGACCCTGTCTCCTTTGTTCATGTGTGCTCTCGTGACAAGACTGCTAGTGAGCGGCACCCTTTCTGCAGAAAGTAAACTAGCCTTGCTGAGAGCTCCCTTGTCTCAGTGTTGATTTTTGCAACACCGTTCCCAACACACAGAAAGACAAATGCTTCATGCACTTTCTTACATGTGCTAAGTACAAATGTCAAATTCACAGTAACAAAGTAGAAGGGTGGTTTCCAGGGCTGAGGGTCTTTCCTATGCCTGTTCCACCATTGTATTTTGGAATCAGATAACTTCTCTGGCTTCACAGATTCACAGCTGGACAAAAATTTTGCCTTAGGATGAACCACACATTGTTTCTCACCCATATGTGATTCAGATAATATTTAGGTGATATTTGGGCCTTAGAGTTGATACTGAAATGGATTAAGACTTTTCAGATGGGCCAGGCAAGGTAGCTTAGGCCTGTAACCCCAGCAATTCAGGAGGCCAAGTCTGGCAGATTACTTGAGCTCAAGAGTTCAAGATCAGCCTGGGCACATAGCAAGACCCCCGTCTCTACAGAAGATATAAAAATTAGCCATGCTCAGTGGCACACTCCTGTAGCCCCAGCTAACCTTAAGAGGCTTAAGGCCACTTAAGGCCCCTTAAGTGGCCTTAAGCCTCACTTAAGGCCAAGGGTTTGAGACCAGCCTGGGCAACATAGTCAGATCCCATGTCTACAAAAAATTAAATTAGCCAGGCATGGTGGCCTGCATGTGTGGTCCCAGCTTTTGGGAGGCTGAGGCAGGAGGATCACTTGAGCCCAGGAGGTCGAGACCACGATAAGTCATGATTACACCACTGCATTCCAGCCTGGGTGACAGAGAGAGACCCGGTCTCAAAAAATAAATACATAAATAAAAGATTTTTGTTTGGATGGGAGTGAAGGGATCTTGCATGTAAGAAGGACATAAAGTTTAGGAGTCCAGAACACAGTGTGTTATGAGCGGAATAATTTTCACAAAAAAAATCCTATCTTGAAGTCCTAATACCCAGTACCTCAGAATGTAACTGTATTTGGATATATGGCATCTACAGGATTGATTAAGTTAAAATAAGCTTGTTAAAGTGGGCTCTGATCCAATCTGGCTGATTTCTTTATAAGAAGAGGAGATTGGGCTGGGCAAAGTGGCTTGCCCCTGTAATCTCCACACTTTAGGAGGCTGAGGTGGGCAGTTCCAGCCCAGCCTGGGCAACATGGTGAGACCCCGTCTCTACTAAAAATACAAAAATTATCTGGCAATGGTGACCCGCACCTGTACTTCCAGCTACTGAGGAGGCTGAGGTGGGAGATTTGCAGAGGTTGCAGTGAGCCAAGATCACACCACTGCACTCCAGCCTGGGAGCCAGAGTGAGACTCTTGTCTCAATAAATAAACAAATAAATAAATAAAAGATAATGCCAAGGTAGCAGGGAGCTAACTTGCTTTCTTCTGTAAGGTGTCTGATGAAAAATTGAAGCAGAAAGTTTATGAGCTATGTATGTTATCTGTGCAGAAGGGTTATATGTCCTGAGCCATAAAGAAAAACAGACTTACAGCTTATCTGCTTCCTGTATTTTGTTTATATGTCCTGGACCATGAAGAAAGGCAGTTTTTTAAACTTTTGTTTTGTTTTGTTTTGTTTTGTTTTGTTTTGTTTGAGACAGAGTCTCACTGTTACCTAGGCTGGAGTGCAGTGGCATGATCTTAGCTCACTGCAACCTTTGCCTCCTGGTTCAAGCAATTCTCATGCCTCAGGCTCTAGAGTAGCTGGGACTTCAAGCACCCACCACCAACTAATTTTTTTATTATTTTAGTAGAGACGGGGTTTCATCATGTTTCCCAGGGTGGTCTGGAGCTCCTGAGCTCAGGCAATTCGACTGCCTTGGCCTCCCAGAGTGCTAGGATTACAGGTGTGAGCCACCGCACCTGGCCTAGAAAGGCAGATTTATAGCTTATTTGCTTTATCTCTTTGCTCTCCCCTGGTCCTGCCAGCCTGACTCCTTTTCCCTAATTAGGTCTCCACAGACTCTACCATAAAAGTGCATTTTTCTCACCCTCCTATAAAATCCCTGGATTCCTAGTTTTACTACAAATAAACCAGGATTCTATTTCCCAGCATGAAAAGTTTGTCAGAAAAAACAAAAAGGGGTAGCATGGGACCTTCTTTCTTTTCTTCAAAACTAATTCACCTCCTCTTCTTCTCTTTCCTGTCTCTCTCTTCCCAGACTGGCCTGTGCAGTTCTAGGTCCCCAGTGAATCCTTGGGTTGACATACAAGGGACAAAGAACCTATAGAAAAGGGAGATCTGTAGCTCTCAGAGGTGGCTTTTTGGATGTCTGGATGCATTCATAACCATCCCCATGTTTCCAGAAAGGGGTCCTGATCCAGAACCTGAAACCGCCATTGCACAATTATAACTGAGAAAATTATTACAGTGAAAGAGATCTGACTTAACCAACTCCATCTTGCTTTTAGCCTCCAAGCTGCCTTTGTTCACTCCTGGGTGTAGGCCAAACTAGCTTTGGGAGGAACTTAGTTCATCTTTTGAAATAAAGACATTAACAGCCCTTTCCCAAAACAAATCCCCTATCTGCTTGGGGACTAGACTGCCTTTGTAGGACTAACAAGTTAGTCACAAGATTAGAAACTATAGTTTAGGAGTCATGCAGCTAGAGGCTACAAGATTGTCACCTTTCCCAAATTGTTCCTGGGAATTACATCAGTATTTTAAAACCTAAGATCAGTGCTTGAGATATTTTGCAGACCCTGCACTTGATGGATAACTTGGCACCCAGATCAATAAACTGACTCATCTGGTCTTGTGACACCACCCAGGAACAGACTCAGTGCAAAAGGACAGCGTCAACTCTCTATGATTTCATCTCCAACCAACCAATCATCACTCCCGACTCACTGGCCCCTACCCATCAAATTATCCTTAAAAACCCTGATCCCCAAGATTTCAGGGGATCCCCAAGATTTCATTTGAGTAATAATAAAGCTTCACTCTCCTGTACAGCCAGCTCCACGTGAATTAAACTCTTTCTCTATTGCAATTCCCCTGTCTTGATGAATTGGCTCTGTCTAGGCAGTAGGCCAGGAGAACCTATTAGGCAGTTAAACCCAAAAGAAGGGGTTCTTGGATCTTATGCAAGAAAGAATTAGGGGTGAGTCCAGACAGTAAAGTGACAGCAAGTTTATTAAGAAAGTAAAGGAATAGCCGGGTGCGGTGGCTCATGCCTGTAATCCCAACACTTTGGGAGGCTGAGGCGGGTGGATCATGAGGTCAGATCGAGACCATCCTGACTAATGTGGTGAAATCGCGTCTCTACTAAAAATCCAAAAAATTAGCCAGGCGTGGTGGCGGGTGCCTGTAGTCCCAGCTACTCGGGAGGCTGAGGCAGGAGAATGGAGTGAACCCGGGAGGCGGAGCTTGCAGTGAGCAGAGATCACACCACTCCAGCCTGGGCGACAGAATGAAACTCGGTCTCAAAAAAAAAAAAAAAAAAAAAAAAGTAAAAAAATAAGGCAGGGTGCAGTGGCTCACATCTGTAATCCCAGCACTTTGGGAGGCTGAGGTGTGAAAATTGCTCGAGCCCAGGAGTTTGAGACAAGCCTGGACAACATGGCAAAAACCCATCTCTACAAAAAATACAAAATTAGCCAGGGGTGGTGGTGTGCACCTGTAGTATATGCTACTCGGGAGGCTGACGTGGGAAGATTGCTTAAGCCTGGGAGGTGGAGGTTGCAGTGACCTCAGATCACACCACTGCACTACTGCTTGGGCAACACAACACTCTCTCTCAAAAAAAAAAAAATTAGATAGATAGATAGATAGATAGATAGATAGATAGATAGATAGACAGACAGATTCAGACTTTATTTCAACACTGAATGTTTACTTTTTTTTTTTTTTTTTTTTTTGAGATGGAGTCTGGCTCTGTCGCCCAGGCTGGAGTGCAGTGGCCGGATCTCGGCTCACTGCAAGCTCCGCCTCCCGGGTTTACGCCATTCTCCTGCCTCAGCCTCCCGAGTAGCTGGGACTACAGGCGCCCGCCACCTCGCCCGACTAGTTTTTTTGTATTTTTTAGTAGAGACGGGGTTTCACCGTGTTCACCAGGATGGTCTCGATCTCCTGACCTCGTGATCTGCCTGTCTCGGCCTCCCAAAGTGCTGGGATTACAGGCTTGAGCCACCGTGCCCGGCCAAATGTTTACTCTTGAAACTGATGTTTAAGTTGATAAAAATTCAATTTTCCCTATGCTAAATACTTTATATATGTCCTTTCTTCATGCATACATAGAACCCTTTACACAATATAATTGTTGGAAGTGTTTCTGAAATACTGTTTAGACAAATTGTCTATAATATTTTTATACATGTACTATAAAAATTAATATCTATCAGATAATAAATACTAAATTATTTAATAAAAGAACCATTTTTTCAAAGGCTAAAGCAATTTCTATTTGGGATTATCATAATAAGCATTGTATTCTATGATTTCACAACTGTAGCAAAACTTTTTTTTTGCGATAAGGTCTCACTCTGTTGCCCAGGCTGCCGTGCAGTGATGCAAGCTCTGCCTCCCGGGTTCATGCCATTCTCCTGCCTCAGCCTCCCAAGTAGCTGGGACTACAAGCGCCTGCCACCACACTTGGCTAATTTTTTTTTTGTATTTTTAGTAGAGACGGGGTCTCACTGTGTTAGCCAGGATGGTCTCAATCTCCTGACCTCGTGATCCACCTGCCTCGGCCTCCCAAAGTGCTGGGATTACAGGTGTGAGCCACTGCCCCCAGTCTGGTGCTCAGATTTTGGTAACCAAGGAGGAATTCAGAGTCGAGGTGCCCTTGGCCTTTGACAAATCTATCAGTGCTTGGTACCAGCTTGAGCTGTCTCTATGGCTCAAACCACTAGGATGATTTGCTGAGGCCTGGGGACATACTCTCCAGAGAATCACTGATCTCACCAAATTTGCTCAAGATCTAAAGTTTATTTTGCCAAACAACTCCTTTTTTGGCGGGGCGGGGGGAGTTTTACTTGCTTCCATCAAGAAAGGCAAGATTTCCTGCTTCCATGACAATGGAAGCCAGATAACTTCTTTTGGGAGTTTGAGCTCGCTTCCAACAAGTAAGGTAAGTTTGAGTTTTTTCCTGCTTCAAGGATGACAGAGAGCAGTCTTCAACATGAGACCCATAATAGGTAAGTAGCTGAATTGAGGTTCTGTCTTGGCTAAATATTAACAACCGGCTGGTTGTAATTTCTCCTTACCATTAGAGCGCTCAGTAACCATATATATAGGTTTAATGGAAATAACTAAATCTTGCATTATTTAGTAAAATAACCATATATTTAATCTTAAGTTTCTCATTAGGTAAACATCTGAAATTAATAGGCTATAAAATGATTGACAGGTAATAACTATAACTGTCCCATGGGTTCACCTTGCCCACTGCCTAGACAGAGCCAACTTATCAACACAGGATAACTGCAATAGAAAAGGAGTAATTAACACAGAGCTGGCTGTGCAGGAGACGTTTTATTATTACTCACATTAGTCTCCCTGGAAATTTGGAGATCAGAGTTTTTAAGAATAATCTGGTGGGTAGAGAGCCAGCAGTTGGGAGTTCTGATTGGTAGGGTCAGAGACGAAATAATAGGAAGTTGAAGCTGTTCTCTTACGCTAAGTCAGTTTTTGGGTGGGGGCTATGAGACAAAATGAGCTAGTTTATTGATCTTCTTCTTCCCAGCTGATCCATTGAGTGCAGTTTCTGCAAAATATCTCAAGCACTAATCTTATATTTCACAATAGTGATGTTATCACCAGGAGCAATTTGGGGAGATTGAGAATCTTGCAGCCTCAAGCTGCATGACTCCTAAATCATAATTTCTAATCTTGTGGCTTTAGGAAGCCAAGTTCCCCAGCAGGAAGATTTTGGAAAAGGACTGTTGTCATCTTGGTTTCAAAGACAAACCATAAACTAGCTTCTCCCAAAGTTAGTTCCAGTCTATGAACAGGAATAAGTAAGGACAACTTGGAGGTTAGAAGCAAGATGAAGTCACGTCAAATGTCTTTGTCTCAGTTATAATTTTGCAATGGTGGTTTTATAGATGTAAATGATGACTATCACAGTTTTCATAAATAATCTGGCTAAACTATGATAATAATTAGGTAAACATAATGGGATAAATACTTGTAGACACTTATCATAATTTACAATCTAAAGTTATATTGAGTTAAATTATATTTTATTAATTGGGTATTTTCCAATGAAAAATATTATAGAAAAACATTATTTCATCAAGAAAGTGTGTCCTTTTTAAAAGGTGAATAATTTTTATCTAATTCAAAGGAGTAATTAACACAGAGCTGGCTGTGCAGGAGACGTTTTAACCTTTAGTTAAAAGGTTATGTATAAAACAAACCAGAAAGAACCAGGAAACAAGAAGGATGTAAAGAAAGTTATAGAAATAAAGATTCTGTCTCAAAAAAAAGTTATAGAAATAAAGAGGTATTTTTGGGACTGGCACAGTGGCTTATACCTGTAATCCCAGGACTTTGGGTGGCTAAGGTGGGAGGGTCATTTGAGGTCAGGAGTTCGAGGCCAGACTATCCAATACAGTGAAACCTTACCTCTACTAAAAATATAGAAATTAGCCAGGCATGGCAGTGTGCATCTGTAATCCTAGCTACTCTGGAGGCTGAGGCAGGAGAATCATTTGAGCCCAGGAGATGGAGGATGCAGTGAGCTAAGATCCAGCTATTGCATGCCAGCCTGGGCCAGAGAGAGACACTGTCTCAAAAATAAATAAATATTTTTGGTAGGAAAGCTTAAAGTAAAATAATTCTATATGAGAAAGAATCTTGTATGAGAAATTTTGTCCTGGAATAAAATAACTGATTGTATAAGAAAAATGGATGCTCAGGACAAACAAGAAATCCCAAGCATGTCATGAATGGTCTTTGTAAGTCATAATAAGATTTGTGAAAATAAGTTTTATGTGATCAAATTGTCTATAATTAAAGGGAAATTATAATAGTCTTTCTAGAAATTGGGTTTTGATTTTTAAAAACCCCACTTATACACTAAAGGATTGGTTCAAACTACAAAATTTTCTTAAAGTAGTGCTTTACTCTAAATAAATTATGAAACATTATAATTTATTCAATGTGAAGTTCAAGTTTTATGGAATCTCACTGTTTTCAGCTTTCTCTCCCCTTTTAAAAGGCCTGAAATCATAACTTTTTCAACTAATTTTCAGCTCCTGTAACCTTTTTTCTTTGGGTTCTAACTGTTGTGGCCTGACACTATAAAATGTTTTATTTTTGAGGTCTAAAGGAAATGTTTCTTTCCAACATAATATCTCCCACAGGGAACAGCAGTACACTGTAGAAGGCCTTTTCTTTTGCCTTTGGATAACTGGCCTACTAAACGGATCTTACACTGTATCAAAATAATTTCTATGTCAGTATTACTAAGTTTGGTTTGGTTAGAAAGAAATTTAAATTTAAATTTTAAAAATTAGTTTATTATATCCATATAACTTTCTGTATGTGCTTTTAAAGTCCTTGTTCCATTCAGTTACAGGGCTTTGACTCCTGGGTTTAAAAAGGACACTAAGTCTTGCTAAATCTTAAACACTGATAGAGCAGATCAAGCCTCATCTTCAGACCCAGTAGAAGTTCCTAATCAAAAAAAACTGTATTTGTGAAACACAGGGCAAGAAGTTAAAATTATTCAACTCCTCAAGTCGCAATGGTTATAATGAAAGAGGTGGACATGTGAGATTGTCAGGGTCAATTTTTAGAGCTAAAATAAGTTTGGGTTCTCTAGAAATTAACTATCAACTTCAAAGGCAAATTGTTGCAAGACCAGCATGTGAGCCCCTGTGCCAGATTAACAAGGTTGTCTTGGAGCATTAGCCCACTTTTTTTTTTTTCTTGAGATGGAGTCTCACTCTGTTGCCCAGGCTGGAGTGCAATAGTGCAATCTGGGCCCACTGCAACCTCCGCCTCCTGGGTTCGAGTGATTCTCCTGCCTCAGCCTCCCAAGTAGCTGGGGTAACAGACATGTGCCATCATGCCTGGCTAATTTTGTATTTTTAGCAGAGATGGGGATTTACCATGTTGGTCAGGCTGGTCTCAAACTCCTGACCTCAGGTGATTCACCCACCTTGGCATCCCAAAGTGCTGGGATTACAGGCATGAGCCACCATGCCCAGCCTAGCCCACTATTTAATAAAGATTACATAGTTAAAAAAAAAAGCTCATGGAAATTATACAGTCAAGATGATTAAAATTTTAGTTTGTTTATAAAATGTCAAAAACCAATTTAATTGGCCTTGTGTCATTTTTATTAGGGAATATTGTTTGGGAAATTAAGTCTTCTCTCTCAAAAAATAAAGGTGGTCACCTTTTACTGAAATCTTTGATATACCACTTTGGTTAAATGAATAACTTATTTTATAATGACCTGTGATCCTATTTTATGATATCAAGTATTTTAAACTTTTTATATTTGACAAGCTTTCCAAAGTCACATTTTAACTTGGGTCCTCATTAAACTTTTGTTAATCCCCTGAAGTCCAGAAGAGACATATTTGGCTTATTTGGTATAAAAATCATACAGGAAGCATTGTCAAATATGAAATGGTGTTTGGCTTTCTTTGGGCTGTACTTGTATAAATATGAAATTGGCATGTATTCCAAAATTATGGAAAATCTTATCATTCTGATACGACTTACTATATGTTATTATTTTATTTTTTGAGATGGAATCTCACTCTGTCACCCAGGCTGGAGTGCAGTGGCGCCATCTTGGCTCACTGCAACCTCTGCATCCTGGGTTCAAGCAATTCCCCTGCATTAGCCTCTCAAGTATCTGGGACTATAGATGTGCACCATCACACCTGGTTAATGTTTGTATTTTTAGTAGAGATGTGGTTTCACTATGTTGGTCAGGCTGGTCTTGAACTCCTGACCTCAACCCACCTTGGTCTCACAAAGTGCTGCAATTACAGATGTGAGCGACCGTGCCTGGCCACATATTATTAATAATTATAATTGTTGGCTGGGCATGGTGGCTCACACCTATAATCCCAACACTGGGAGGCTGAGGCAGGCAGATCACCTGAGGTCGGGAGTTCAAGACCAACCTGACCAACATGGAGAAATCCTGTCTCTACTAAAAATACAAAATTAGCTGGGCGTGGTGGTGCATGCCTGTAGTCCCAGCTACTCAGAAGGCTGAGGCAGGAGAATTGCTTGAACCCCAGAGGAGAGGTTGCGGTGAGCCAAGATCATGCCACTGCACTCCAGCCTGGGCAACAAGAGCAAAATGCCATCTCAAAAAATAATAATTATTATTATTATTACTATTGATTGTTAAGTAAAATTGTTGTATGTCAAAGAAGTTACCAAAATTTCCATTATAGTCAATTGTGGTTTTAATAACAGCTGTCCTGAGACATTTTGTTGTCCATAGGCAATTGTTGTCTTGGTCGGATCCTCTTCAAAAGTTGGTTTATAATCAGCTATAGGACTTTGATAGGTGCTCTGGAGTGCAAGTTTCTGATAACTTTGGAAATTGTGACATTAGAATAGAGGAATAGAGGAAAGAACTTTCAAAACTTTCATGGAGAAATAAAATGTTCATGAATATCAAACACAACACACATTAACTGCATGGACTGAACTAAAAGGAGATGAAAGTAATCTTTCTGATTTTTTTCTTTGGATCCTTTGTTTTGTTTTACAGAGTCAAGGAAACTTTTCTTTTGAGCTATTGACATTTTTTTTTTTTTTTAAGACAGTCGTCCAGGCTGGAGTGCAATGGCATGATCTGGGTTCACTGTAACCCCTGCCTCCCAGTTTCAAGCAATTCTCCTGCCTCAGCCTCCTGAGTAGCTGGAAATACAGGCACCCACCATCATGCCCAGCTAATTTTTGTATTTTTGTAGAGACGGGGTTTCACCATGTGGACCAGGCTGATCTCGAACTCCTGACCTAAGGCAATCCACCTGCTTTGGTCTCCCAAAGTGCTGGGATTACAGGCATGAGCCACTGTGCCTGGCAGACAGCATTTAACAATTGAGGAAGGTATACTGCTGTGAACAAAATTTGGAAATATTTGTTCCTCTCTACCTGCTTTCTCCAGAATTTGGAAACTATTTCTGAGTATTCTTAACTTATGGCAATACAGTTATTTGCGTTAAGTGCAATGAGTTTGTTTTGGTTTTTTGTTTTTTGGCAACAGGGAGCCATCAGAGAAACTGGTCATTTTACCAAGGCTTTGACTGGAATGGCATGCTAATCTAACTTGACTTACACAGCCAATGAAACCCTCTCAGGAAAACTGGCTTCATACCTTGTGAACGCAGTCCCTATACAAGGTTCCTGACCTGTGGCAAGTAAAGAATGCCACATTCTGACAGACCCAGGAGCCCCAGGTTATCCTGGGACCTCAAGAGAAGAATAATTTACCCAACTCATTGATATTTGGTGCTACAAAGCCATGCCTGGGCTCTGCTTTTTAAAAGTCTTATCTGAGATTCCTTCTATGGAACAAAGTTCCATCAAAGCCAATTTTTAAAGCCTGTAAGAAAAATAAGTATACTTGCTGCACTTTACACATATAATCCGGCCAAGTATAATAAAGTAAATCAGTCCTTCCATGATTTGACTTTAATAAAAATGGGAAACCGGAGAAAAATTATGTTTCAAAAACCATGGTATACCTGTTGTTAGATTCTAGTCTTGCCTAATGTTTTTCAATTTTTATGATTTTCTACAGTTTGGACTGAATTCTAATTTTTTCTAGCTACATGTCTCTGAAATAATGTTTTCAATTTTTTCTTCTTTCTTTTCTTTTTTCCCCCATATTTTCTAATATGAAATCACTGAAAATAAACTGTATTTTCTTAAAGCCCTGATAACTGAAGCTAGACAATTTAAACTTCAAAAGAAAATAACAGCGACCTATTCACATACATAAGCCACTTTCACACCTACCTACTGATGTATGGACTTCAGAGTAATATGGCCTGTATATATTTTCCAGAATTGTTCTTCGTTTTGATCTGTTCCTCCTGTTATTTTCTCTTCATAGGACATGATACTTTACAGTGTGCTAAAAATGAGCTTTCCAAATAACATGGAATTTGCCTGCCTAAAAATAAACTGTCCCAGCCACGAAAGCTCAGATGAAACCTGATTTTTTTTTTCTTTATTTTGAGACGGAGTCTCCCTCTGTCGCCAGGCTGGAGTGCAATGGCGCAATCTGGGCTCACTGCAACCTCTGCCTCCTGGGTTCAAGTGATTCTGCTGCCTTAGCCTCCTGAGTAGCTGGGACTACAGGCATGTGCCACCACGCCTGGCTAATTTTTGTATTTTTAGTAGAGATGGGGTTTCACCATGTTGGCCAGGATGGTCTCCATCTCTTGACCTCATGATCTGCCTGCCTCAGCCTCCCAAAGTGCTGCGATTACAGGTGTAAGCCACCACACCCAGCCTCTCCCAAAGATTTTTAAAGGAGAAAAGGGGAAATGTGAAAGGAAAATAAATCTTGGCACCCAAAACTCACTAAGCCAAAGGGAAAAGTCAAAATGGGAACTGCTTAGGGCAAACATGCTTCCCATTCTATTCAAATCATCCCTCTGCTCACTGAGATAAATGCATGTCTGATTGCTTCCTTTGAAAATGGTCACCAGAAACTCAAAAGAATGCAACCTTTGTCTTTCATCTACCTATGACCTGGAAGCACCCTCCCTGCTTGGACTTGTTCTGACTTTCCAAACCAAACCAATGTGCATCTTACATATTAACTGGTATCTCCTAAAAGTGTATAAAACCAAGCTGCACCCTGACCACCTTGGGTATATATGGCCAGAAACTCTTAAGGCTGTGTCACAGGCAAGCATCCTTAACTTTGGCAAAATAAACTTGCTAAACTGACTGGAACAAAAGAAGTAATCTTCAGAGAAAATAAAAATACCACGGAAAAACAGGGAGATTACATGATAAAAATGTTAACTTACAAAGATGATTTCAGAACCATCAGTGCGTATGCACTAAAAAACAGCTGCAAAACATGAAGCAACAAGTGACAGAAGTGAAAGAAATACACAAATTTAGATTGAGCAAAGAGGATTATTAGGGTAGTCAAAGTACTCTGTATGTTACCATAATGGTAAATATGTGCCATTTTACAGTTGTCCAAACCCACACAATGTAGAAGTGTGAGCCAAGTATAAACTAGGGATGTTGGGTGATAATCTACCACTTTGGTGGAGGATGTTGACAATGGGGAAGTCTATGCATATGTGGGGGAAGGAGCTATATGGGAAATCTCTGTACCTTCCACTAAATTTTGCTGGAAACCAAAAATTGCTCTACAAAGTATATCATAGAAAAAAAACTGAATTAGAAAATAGGTTAAAAACATGAGAAGAAATTTCACCAGTGTAGATGCACAGATAAATAGGCAAAAGAAAAGATTTTCCATATTACCGTCCATCAAGTCTCAGAAATTAACAATGTTCTATTTTTTTTTTTTTTTTTTTTTTTTTTTTTGAGATGGAGTCTCCCTCTGTCGCCCAGGCTGGAGTGCAGTGGCCGGATCTCAGCTCACTGCAAGCTCCGCCTCCCGGGTTTACACCATTCTCCTGCCTCAGCCTCTGGGTAGCTGGGACTACAGGCGCCCACCACTGTGCCCGGCTAGTTTTTTGTATTTTTTTAGTAGAGACGGGGTTTCACCGTGTTAGCCAGGATGGTCTCGATCTCCTAACCTCGTGATCCGCCCGTCTCGGCCTCCCAAAGTGCTGGGATTACAGGCTTGAGCCACCGCACCCGGCCTTATTTCTTTTTTTTTAATTGAAAACTGAACAGCAAATGAATTTTTATGGTTTGTTTTCTGCAACAAACAATATTAAAATGTATGAGAAATAATATGTATTGCAACAGGTTATAAGGGTGGAAACAAATAGTCTTACAATTTGCTGGAAGCATAACAGAGCTTACTGACATTTTCAAGGAAAGACAACAAAGAAAGGTGTCATCAAACAAGATGGTATCCTGACAGAGACACAGCGCTCCACAACTGCTTCATACTCTGCACACAATAAATTCTCTCAGAAAGAGGAGAGGAGTGATGCCAAATGGGCTTGCACTGGAGCTGTGGACACTACCACTGCTATTATTCATACAACCAAGGCTCTACAATACCCCTCTGGAGACAAAAGTGCAACACAAAATCTTTGTAACAAAGGAAAGCAAAAGTAGCAATAAAGGTCCAGAGAAATACACACAGTGCAAAGACAGTACTGCAAACTCAGTAAAAGGAGTTTTTGACTAGAGTATGAACTTTCAAGTTGAAGATATATTTCGCAGGAACATTCACCCAAAGCTTGAGAGCTAGAGCGAAGAAAGACTTGCAGTCAGTAACTGAGTAGATGAAATGCCTAATTTTTCACTAGGTGATAATTTCCTTTGGGAAGAAGTGCCTTATCTTTAATTATTCCACTTTTTAAATTGCCTCAAACTTGCTTGCTATTGAATTGTATAACACCAGACAATGGCAGGTTGTCAAACGATAACCCCAGTGGATAATTTAAGCTGCTTTTATGAGAAGCATGGTGCTAAGCTGCCTTACACAGTGTTTTTACAATAACCTTAAAAAAACTGAGTTTATTTGATCATGTAAAAGAGTATGACCTTCTCACATAAGGTCATGTTAGAGGAATTCTTTTTAAAAGAGGTTTTCAAACTCATCCTTTGGGCATTTAAAAAATCATTATATAAATGTACACTTCTTCCATACATAAGAACAAACATTTTCCCTTCACAAAAAAACCTCATATTTAGGCCAAAATAAATTACAACTTGCTGAAATACCTTTTATGGCTCAGTGCTCATTCCAGCTATATGAAGCTATATTTTTTGCGCATCTTCAGAAATTAGAGATACTGAGAGAGAGCAGTTACTTTTTTTTTTGAGACGGAGTTTCACTCTGTCACCCAGGCTAGAGTGCAGTGGTGCAATGTCAGCTCACTGCAACCTCTGCCCACAGGGTTCAAATGATTCTCCTGCCTCAGCCTCCCAAGTAGCTGGGATTACAGGCGCCCACCACCACACCTGGCTAATTTTTGTATTTTTAGTAAAGACACGGTCTTGCCGTATTGGCCAGGCTGGTCTCAAACTTGACCTCAGGTGATCCACCCACCTCGGCCTCCCAAAGTGTTGGGATTACATGCGTGAGCCACTGCGTCTGGCCAGAGAGAGAGTGGTTACTTCTAAAATGACATGATGATATAACTCTGGCTCAGGATATAACTCTAAATCTCGGGAATAAAAAACAGATACTCATTATCCAATCCATATAATCTTGTATTATATAAGTATTAACAGTCTATGCGGTGAAAAATGAAGAACATAAATTTCATAAAACTTTAAAAACACACAACATAGGCCAGGCGTGGTGGCTCATGCCTGTAATCCCAGCACTTTGGGAGGCAGAGGCGAGTGGATCATCTGAGGCTGGGAGTTCGAGACCAGCCTGACGAACATGGAGAAACCCTGTCTCTACTAAAAATACAAAATTAGCTGGGTGTGGTGGTGCATGCCTGTAATCCCAGCTACTTGGAAGCTGAGGCAGGAGACTCACTTGAACCCAGGAGGCAGAGGTTGTGGTGAGCCAAGATCGTGCCATTGCACTCCAGTCTGGGCAATAAGAGCAAAACCCCATCTCAACAACAACAACAAAAAACCAAAACAAAAAAAACACAACATAAAAATGTAAAGAAACAAAACATTTAATGTACAAGCTACTCCATTTGGCAATGTGTACCAAGATAAAAATTTACCTACAAACAGAATATAACACAAGGAAAATGTGATTTAAGAAGTGATCTCAGGGGGCCGGGCGTGGTGGCTCAAGCCTGTAATCCCAGCACTTTGGGAGGCCGAGACGGGCGGATCACGAGGTCAGGAGATCGAGACCATCCTGGCTAACATGGCGAAACCCCGTCTCCACTAAAAAAAAAAAACTAGCCGGGCGAGGTGGTGGTGCCTGTAGTCCCAGCTACTCGGGAGGCTGAGGCAGGAGAATGGCATAAACCTGGGAGGCGGAGCTTGCAGTGAGCTGAGATCTGGCCACTGCACTCCAGCCTGGGCGACAGAGCGAGACTCCGTCTCAAAAAAAAAAAAAAAAAAAAAAAAGAAGTGATCTCAGGTCCATAGCTCTTCAGTTCTTCCAAATTTGTAGATCAGAGTGGTTGGGTAACATATGCACCAAAAAGAATCCACATGGAAGCAATAAGTACCCCAAACATCGACACAAAACCAATGAAAAGCCAAACCCAAGCACCTGTTCTTCCTCAACAGCCTCTTTCACAGCTATCATCTGTCACCTGAGCATTGGATACAGCATTTTTATTATGAAGAAAGCCAATGTGGGAAATACACCACATGTGTGAAAGGCATGGTTCAACTGTTCTGGCCTACGATACACCACAGCTGCGTCATTATCCACCAGCCTGTAAAAAACAATATACCTGTTACAACAGACGCCACAGCATTCCTTCTCTCACCCCAGTCAATACATTCATATTCTGGCCAATGAAAATTATCTAGGAAGCCTGCCATTTTTTACTTCTTAAGCATCCATTTTCCATTAAATGCTGTATCCCCACTTCCTCAAACACCCACGCAGACTTCAGGCACGTGCACAAGGAGACTGTTGCTCCACAGTCTGGCCGGCGTCCTCCAGCTCCACCTCAGCCTTGGGAGCCCACAATGTTCTATTTTTATTTGATCCCGTCTGCCCTCCAGCAATCATTGAAAAGAAACAGCCTTTACCAAACACTCCAAAGTGTCTTTGTGGTGATGTCATTAGGAACCCATAACTGTCCCCAGGAATTGGCAGTGGGAACAAAGGTTTTCAGGAACGTTCTTAGCTCACCAAGCTTGCACCATTATTATCAATATTGGTGAACTGACGAATTGCAGTTTTTTGCAAAGCTGCTATCTCAGAATCACAAACTTACATCTCACAACCAGCTGGCTCCCTCCCCCTAACATATTGGTACAGTCATCCCACATTATCTGCAGTGTCACTTTCCACGATTTCAATTACCCATGGCAACTGTGATCCAAACACATTAAATGGAATATTCCCAAAAAAGGTAACTCAGAAATTTTAAACTGTGCACTGCTCTCACTAATGTGATGAAATCTCACATTGTTCTGCCCATGACATAAATCATCCCTTTATACAATGTAGCCACACAGAATAACCTACCCATCTCTCAGTCACTTAGTAGTCATCTCAGTTAGCATTGTTAAGAGTATTGTGGTGTTTGTGTTCAAGTATCTCCTATTTTACTTAATAAAGGCCCCAAAGCACAAAAGTAGTGAGGTTTGCAACTTGGATATCTCAGAGAAGCTGTAAGCTAGACACAATCGCATGTACCTGTAGTCTCAGGTAGTCTGGAGGCTGAGGTGGGAGGACCACTTTTTGAGGCTGCAGTGTGCTAAGATCTTACCTGTGAATAATGGCTGTGCCACATTGATTACATTTCCAAGTTTTCTCTCAAATAGGAATAATTTGGTAAAGCCTGAAGACACACTACTGCTTACAGTTCCTTTCATGTTCAGCATACTTACAGGATTTTTCACCTATATACATTCAATCAAACTGCAAAGGCATGGACATTAGTTTTGTCTCACTTTAGGTTCCTGGGTACATGTGCACAATTTGCAAGTTTGTTACACAGGAAAACATGTGCCATGGTGGTTTGCTGCACCTACCAACCCATCACCTAGGTATTAAGGCAAAAATGCATTAGCGATTTTTCCTGATGCTCCACTTCCCTGACCTTCCCACCCCCATCGGCAGGCCCCAATGTGTTGCTCCCCTCCCTGGGTTGATGTGTTCTCATTGTTCAGCTTCCACTTACAAGTGAGAACATGTGGTGTTTGGTTTTCTGTTCCTCTGTTAGTTTCCTGAGGATAATGGCTTCCAGCTCCAGCCACGTCCCTGCAATGGATATGATCTCATTCCTTTCTATGGCTGCATAGTATCCCATGTTGCATATGTATCACATTTTCTTTATTCAGTCTATCACGGATAGGCATTTGGGTTGATTCCAGGTCTTTGAACATTTCATTTTTTAAAACCATTTGTTACATTTGTAAGGTTGCTCTCTAGTATGAATACTCTGTTTCCATTTTGATGTTGGGGTAAAAGCCTTAGCATGCACATTATGTTTCTGTGGTTCCTCTCAAAGATGTATATTCTTTTTTTTTTTTTTTTTTTTTTGAGACGGAGTCTCGCTGTGTCGCCCAGGCTGGAGTGCAGTGGCCAGATCTCAGCTCACTGCAAGCTCCGCCTCCCGGGTTTACACCCTTCTCCTGCCTCAGCCTCCCAAGTAGCTGGGACTACAGGCGCCCTCCACCTCGCCCGGCTAGTTTTTTGTATTTTTTTCGTAGAGACGGGGTTTCACCGGGTTAGCCAGGATGGTCTCGATCTCCTGACCTCGTGATCCACCCGTCTCGGCCTCCCAAAGTGCTGGGATTACAGACTTGAGCCACCGCGCCCGGCCCCAAAGATATATATTCTGATGCCTAGTGAGTTCTGATGCCTGGGGAAAGCCTCTGACACACACATTTATATGATTTCCTTTCAGTATAAACTCTCTTATGACAAGTAGTGATTGAACTCTACTAAAGGTTTTGCCACCCTCATTTCATTTCATACATCCCTTTGAATTACCTAGATTCACAAGTTTTGGCTTTTGAGTAGAATTCTTGCCACACGTATTATGCTTCTGTGATTTTTCTCCAGTATGCATACATCCTGGAATATGTATACATATTCTTACACCCAGTGAGTAGTGAACACTAGCTTAAAACTTAGGTATATTTACTGCATGTGTAAATGTATTAGGTCATAACTGCATTGCTACAAAAAAATACCTGAGGCTGGCTAATGTATAAAGAAAAGAGTTTAATTGGCTCACACTTCTGAAAGCTTAACAGGAAACATGGTGCTGGCATCCGATCACCCTCTAGGGAAGGCTCAGGAAGGTTAAAATCATGGTGGAAGGCAAAGGGGGTATAGGTATTTCACATGGTGAGAATGAGAGCAAGCAACAGGGAAGTGCTATGCACTTTTAAACAGTCAGACCTCAAGAGAAGTCACTATTGCCAGGACAGCACCAAGGGGATGATGCTAAATCTTTCTCAATTTGAGAAATCCACTTCCATGATCCAATCACCTCCCAACGGGCCCCACCTCCAATACTGGAGATTACAATTCCACAGGGATTTCAAGAGAAGGGAAAAATATACAAGCTATAACAGTAAGTATGAATTATTCAGTGATTCTAGAAACTAGGACAACGTCTAAGGCCTTGTCACATTGAGTTTAGTTGTAAGGTTTTCTCCAGTATGCCTTATTCGATGTTTAGTGAGGCCTGAGCGACAAATAAAAGATTTTCCACACTCATTACATTTATAAGGTTTTTTGCCAGAATGAATTCTTTGGTGTTTGTTGAGGGAAAACAACCGCCCAAAGGCCTTGCCACATTCAATACATTTGTATCTTTTCTCTCCAGTGTGGATTCTCTGGTGACTTACAAGATGTGAACTGTGCCTGAATACTTTGCCACATTCATCACATTTATATGGTTTCTTTCCTGCATGAATTATCTGATGTGCAGTGAGGTTTGAGCTCCGTTTAAAGGTTTTGCCACACTCATTACATTTGTAAGGTCTGTCTCCAGTATGAACAGTCTGATGAAGTCTAAGATGGACACGCTGACTAAAGGAATTCCCACACTGATTACATTTGTAAGGTTTCTCTCCGGTATGAATTCTCTGATGTCTATTCAGTGTGGAGCCCTGATTAAAGGCTTTGCCACATTCATTACATTTGTAAGGTTTCTCTCCAGTATGAACTCTTCGATGCCCTACAAGATGTGAATATTGACTGTAGACCTTGCCACATTCATTGCATTTGTAAGGTTTCTCTCCACTATGAATTCTCCGATGCACTGTAAGACGTGAACATTGACTGAAGACCTTGCCACATTCTTTGCATTTGTAAGGCTTCTCTCCGGTATGAATTCTCCGATGCCTTGCAAAAGCTGAACGGTCACTGAAGACCTTGCCACATTCTTTGCATTTGTAAGGTTTCTCTCCAGTATGAATTCTCCGATGCACTGCAAGACGTGAGTGTTGACTGAAGACCTTGCCACATTCATTGCATTTGTAAGGTTTCTCTCCAGTATGAATTCTCTGATGCGCTGCAAGTCGTGAATGTATGCTGAAAACTTTGCCACATTCATTGCATTTATAAGCTTTCTCTCCGGTATGAATTCTCCAGTGCACTGCAAGACGTGAATGCTTACTGTAGACCTTGCCACATTTATTGCATTTGTAAGTTTTCTGTCCAGTATGAATTCTCTGATGCACTGCAAGACTTGAACGTTTATTGAAGACCTTGCCACATTCACTGCATTTGCAAGGTTTCTCTACAGTGTGAATTCGCCGATGCACTGCAAGACTTGAACGTTTACTGAAGACCTTGCCACATTCATTGCATTTGTATTGTTTCTCTCCACTGTGGATTCTCCGGTGACATACAAGATTTGATCTATGTCTGAATGCCTTACCACATACATCACATTTATATGGTTTCTTTCCTGCATGGATTACCTGATGTACAGTGAGATTTGAGCTCCGTTTAAAGGTTTTGCCACACTCATTACATTTGAAGGGCCTCTCTCCAGTATGAACTGTCTGATGAAGTCTAAGATGGACACGCTGACTAAAGGATTTCCCACACAGATTACATTTGTAAGGCTTTTCACCGGTATGAATTCTCTGATGAACAGCAAGGTGGGAACTTTTACTAAAGGACTTACCACATTCATTACACACGTAGGCTTTCTGTCCAGTGTGACTCCTTTGGTGTCTTACAAAATATGAATTTTTTCTGAAGATCTTGCCACATACATCACATTGATATGATTTCCCTCTTGTATGGACTACCTGATGTACAGTTAGTAGTGAGGCCCGATGAAACGCTTTGCCACACTCTTTGCATTTGTAAGGTTTCTCTGTAGTATGTATCCTCTGATGATTAATAAGGCTGGAAGATGCTTTAAAGGCTTTGCCACACTCATTACATACATAATGTTTTTCCCTAATGTGTGGAGAAACTAAGCAACCGTTATTACCTATCTTCTCCGTTTGATTACATTCAAACATTCTCCCTTCAGTTTGAACTTTCTGCGGTTCAGTCAGACGTGACTGAAAGCTTGATGTAAGCTGGTTTTCAATATGATTGTTTTCTACATCCCCTTGACTATGTTGATCTCTTTTACCAGTAAGATTGTTTTCATGGGGCACTGGCACTTCTTTATAATTTGTTTCACCATCTTTCCATTGAAATTCAAGGTCATATAGATGTTTCTGTATTTCCCTGAAGTATAAATTTTCAATATCACAGCTTTGATGTCTTTCCAGTGCCACTGTTTGGAACCTTTCTCCTGTATTACTGTTCTCTGTTGGTGGTAATTCCTTGATCACACATTTAGGAGAGATACCTGCAAAATATAATGAATATGAGTTTTTTAAAAATAACTACTATTGATAAATACTTTATATTGGAAACATACTACACTAAGCATAATGTTTATACCAGACAGGTGTGAAAGTTCTCCACCATGATCTTTTATTTTTAGAAATACAAAATGAGTAGAAGTCTATAGTAAAGAAAGGATGACTACATGTAATTCAAATTATTTAGGAAAGCCTAGTTTCAAACATCCTATGACCAAAAGATTTATGTTGTGCAAACATATATTGGCACTAAAACAAGTATTTTGCAACCAATGACACCAAATTACACACCAATTGGCAGAAAACGTGGCTCTCTCATAAGAGAATAAAAGTTATATATGTTCACTTCATATTTGCTGTGTACAAACAAATGTCAAACTACAGCAAGATACAGTGTAACAGTAAATATTCACAAGTTCAACTAATTATTATCATAAAAATTAATAAATAAAACACTCTAATAACCCAGATAAAACCAGCACGTAAGTAAAATACAATATACATATTTAGAATTCCATACTATAAATTTGTATATTGTATATACAAATTTGCATCATATGCAAATATACAAATTTATAGTATGGAATTCTAAACAATTCTCCCTTCATAATAAGCAAGAACATATATTCTAGAGACAGCATATGATAACTAGAAAATATGTTGAGATCACTGACTTTTAAAGATAAAAGAAAGATAAATATGTCTTTGGCCATACCACCCAGAACACAGCTGATCTCAGAAGCTAAACAGTGTCAGACCTGGTTACTACTTGGATGGGAGGAAGGTAAATATACAACATAATATAGAATAAAAAGTGGGGCAGGAAGTCAGAAATACTGACTATGACTTCATGCCTACAACTATGTAACAATCAACACAGCAACTCCCTATCTATTGTGCTTTTTTCTTGAGATGGAGTCTCACTCTGTCACCCAGGCTGGAGTGAAGTGGCATAATCTTGCCTCACTGCAACCTCCACTTCTAAGACTCGAGCAATCCTCCCACCTCAGCCTCTCAAATGGCTGAGACCAAAGATGTTCACCACCATGCCCACCTGATTTTTTTGTAGTTTTGGTAGAGACAGAGTTTTATTGTGTTGCTCAGGCTGATCTCAAACTCCTGAGGGCAAGCAATCTGCCTGCCACAGCCTCCCAAAGTGCCAGGATCACATACAGGCACGAGTCACCACACCTGGTCCTATTCATTGCCTCTAATTACCTAATTAACTGGCCACAAAATATATATCATACAGAGATTCTACTTGAAAAGCATATAAAGTAAGATAAAAGACAACAAACATTGTTTGGAAGAAACTACAAAATGAAAACTTACAGATACAATGAAGGCTGCTTTGATATAAAGACTTATGTCTGCCAAAATTCCTATGTTGAGGACCTAATCCTCAATGTGATAGTACTTGGAGGTGTGGTCTTTGGAAGGCAGTTAGGTCCTCTGCCACGTAAGGACACAGAAAGAGAAAGTCATGGTAAACCGGAAAAAGGGCCCATGCCAAGACCCAAAATGGTGGTTCTGACATGTTAGACTTCTCATCACCCAGATCTGTGAAAAGTGAATTTCTGTTGTTTCAACCACCCAATCTACAATATCTACTATAGGTAGCCATGCTGACTAAGGTGAAGCCAATATGCTATCTCATTATAAACATGGAACAATATTGATATGCTTTATTTAACAAAGAAATCTGTGAGTCTTTACTAAAAAACACAATTTCTAGACTAGCTAACAGTACTAACTTGTTTAAAAAGTCTTGAGGTAAATTATCACTATTTAACACACAAGCAAAGTATGCCCACGGGATTTATATGTTTACATCCAATTTACAAAGAAAGTAAGATATGCACCTACCTTTGCAGGATCAAACACTGTTTTTTTTTTTTTCAAAAACTGCCCAAGCAGGTTCTGCAGATAACAGGTCACCCCAAATACTAACAGTGTAGAAAGAAATACTTCAAGATCCATGCTGTGTTGCCAAAAGCATTATTCAGCCATCCCTATGAATAACAGTATCTGAGTCATCATTCCCTGCATATAATGATTTAGGCAGTGTTCTCAGAAAGTGATCAGGCCAAGGCAGGTGGATCACAAAGTTAGGAGTTCAAGACCAGCCCAGCCAAGATGGTGAGACCCCATCTCTACTAAAAATACAAAAATTAGCTGGGTGTGGTGGCAGGTCCCGGCTACTTGGGAGGCTGAGGCAGGAAATTGCTTGAACCTGGGAGGCGGAGGTTACAGTGAGCCAAGATCGTACCACTGTACTCCAGCCTGAGAGACAGAGCAAGACTCCATCTCAAAAAAAAAAAAGAAGTGATCAAGTGAATGAGTAGGGTCATCCCTTACAGAGTGAGAGTAGTGTGGGAGGTGAAGGAGTTATGCAATAATGGGAGTGTAAAACTAATATACTAGTAAGTAGCCAGGTAGTCCGTCTGGAACAAAGTACTATTTTAGGAAAGGCCAGGGAAGAGAAAAGGCAAGAGGAAAAGGGCAAGGAGTAATGTGCATGGGGCAGCAGTGTTTGTGCTTGCAGAGCTGTGGGTATATAATTTCACAAGCAACAGTTAAAATCCTGACTTTGGATGAAAAAAGAAACTAATTTAGAAGTAGCATTATACTGACCAATACTTAAACATGGGAATTATACTATGTGCACAGGACAAGGGAAGACAGTTAAAAAGGAGGCAGTGTGAGGATACGGGAAGAAAGCAGACTTATGTCTTTATAATATATGCTATGAAATTTATCAAATTGAATGTCCCATGAGTTATATTTCCAGGCATATGCTCAACAACCCTACATATCAGGAGAGATGCGAAAAAAAAGTTCCTACAGTATAATCCTGAAGAAAAAATTTGATAACAGCCATGAAGAGGAGATGGATGAATTCATTTTGTACACATACAAAAAGACAACATAAAACCTTATTGATAGTACAACAATGTTAAGGAGACTTGGGGTACAGAAGAAACTCTAGCAAAATAGGCAAATATTAGTCTGAAAAAACTAAGAAAGCAGGAAACTGCTGTCAAGGTTTAAATACATGTTAATGGAGACACAGTATTTATGGAAGTAATCTGGGATATCAAAAACATAACATGGGAGCAGACTTGTAAAGGAGTCATTTTTGTATGTGACTGAAGTCAAACTGTTATCAGTTTAAAACAAGATGTTATAAATCTAAAGTGTTTTCTGTAATTGCAACGATAACCACAAAAAATGTATAGAAGACACATACAATGGAAATAAAAGTATGTCAAGACGAAAGAATCAACTAAACAAACACAAAGGCAGTAACAGATATGAAGAACAAAAAAATCTAAGAGATATAGGAAACATTCTGCAAAATGGCAACAGTGAGTCCTTCTCTATCAGTCATTACATTAAGTGTAAGTGGCTTAAACTCCACAATCAGAAGATACAGACTGGCTGAATGAATTTTAAAAATAGGCTCCAACTACATGCTATCCACAAAAGATTCATTTTTATTTGAAGGACACACACAGGCTCAACTGAAAGGATGAAAAAAGATATCCCTTATAAATGGTAACAGAAAGACATCAGAGGTGGCTAAACCAATATCAGTCAAAATAGACTTTATGTCAAAACTGGTACAAGAGACAAAGAAGGGCATTATATAATAATTAAAGGGTTAATTCACTAGGAAGATATACCAATTACAGATATATATGCACCTAATATTAGAGATCCTTAATATATGAAGCAAGAGAAACATAACTAAAGGGAGAAAATTTCCACAGTAATAATAAAATACTTCAAAGGACCACTTTTATAAATAGGACAATCAGATAGAAAAAAAGTAAGTAACTAGGCAACCTAACCTATACGTCAAATTGGACCTAATCTACATATGCATAACACATCACCCAAAAACAGCACAAAAGAATTTTTTCCAAACTCCACACGGAACATTCTTCAAAAGAAATATTTAAAAATAAAACTTTTTAACACTTCTTTTTTTTTTGAGGCTGAGTCTCGCTCTGTTACCCAAGCTGGAAGGCAGTGGCATGATCTTGGTTTACTGCAACCTCTGCCTCCCAGGTTCAAGTGATTCTCCTGACTCAGTCTCCCGAATAGCTGGGACTACAGGTGCGCGCCACCACGCCAAGGTAATTTTTGTATTTTTAGTAGAGACGCAGTTTCGCCATGTTGGCCAGGCTGGTCTCAAACTCCTTGTGGGGAAAAGAAAGAGAGATCAGACTGTTACCGTGTCTATGTAGAAAGAAATAGACATAAGAGACTCATTTTGTTCTGCACTAAGAGAAATTCTTCTGCCTTGAGATGCTGTTAATCTGTAATGCTAGCCCCAACCCTGTGCTTGCAGACACACCTGCTGTGTTGACTCAAGGTTTAACGGATTTAGGGCTGTGCAGGATGTGCTTTGTTAAAAAAGTGCTTAAAGGCAGTATGCTTGGTAAAAGTCATCGCCATTCTTTAATCTCAAGTACCCAGGGACACAATACACTGCAGAAGGCCGCAGGGACCTCTGCCCAGGAAAACCAGGTATTGTCCAAGGTTTCTCCCCATGTGATAGCCTGAGATATGGCCTCGTGGGAAGGGAAAGACCTGACCATCACCCAGCCCGACACCAGTAAAGGGTCTATGCTGAGAAGGATTAGTGAAAGAGGAAGGCCTCTTTGCAGCTGAGATAAAAGGAAGGCATCTGTCTCCTGCTCGTCCCTGGGAATAGAATGTCGCGTCCCTGGGAATAGAATGTCTCAGTGCAACACCCGATTGTATGTTCTATTTACAAAGACAGGAGAAAACCGCCTTAGGGCTGGAGGTGAGACATGCTGGTGGCAATATTGCTCTTTATTGCACCGAGATGTCTGTGTGCAAGCACATTAAGGCACAGCACCTTTCCCTAAACTTATTTATGACACAGAGACCTTTGTTCACATGTTTTCCTGCTGACCCTCTCCCCACTATTACCCTATAGTCCTGCCACATTCTCCTCTCCGAGATGGTAGAGATAATGATCAATAAATACTGAGGAAACTCAGAGACCAGTGCCAGCGTGGGTCCTCCGTATGCTGAGCGCCGGTTCCCTGGGCCCAGAGACTTTGTCTCTGTCTCTTATTTCTTTCCTCAGTCTCTCATCTCACCTGACGAGAAACACCCACAGGTTGTGGAGGGGCTGGCCCTCTTCGCTCCTGACCTGTTTAATACATTTTAAAGACAGAAATCATAAAGTGTAACTTATCCCATCATAACAAAGTAAAACTAGAGATCAACAGCGAAAAAAAATTAGAGTATCAACAAATACGTTGGAACAACATATTCCTAAACAGTCAATATGCCAAATTGGAAATCTCAAAGGAAATGATAAAATACCTCAAAACAAAGGAAAATGAAAATAGAACATACCAAAACTTATATATGCAGAGAAAACAGTGCTAAGATAGAAAATTGTTAGATATACATGCTTCCATTAAAATAGAAGATCTCCAATGGAACAGAATAGGGAACCCAGAAATACAGCCACAGATCTCCAATGGAATGGAACAGGAAACCCAGAAATACAGCCGCATACCTACAACCAACTGATCTTTGACAAAGTCAACAAAAACAATTGAGGTAAGACATTCTATTCAATACAGGGTGCTGGAAAAACTGGCTAGCCATATATCGAAGAGTGAAACTGGACCCCTATCTCTCATCATACACAAACATTAATTCAAGATGAATATAGACTTAAATGTAAGACCCCAGGCTACAACAATCCTGGAAGAAAACCTAGGAAAAACACTTCTGGATAAAATACAATTAAAAAAAAAATTTATTCCTCATTCCCTAAGCATGATGGAAAAAAATACATAGGTTTTATAAACATCAGTTGAGAAGTCCTTGAAGTGCAAGAAATGGGCTACATGTATAATAAAGTAAGGTTTGAAAATAATAATTCAGTATAACATGATGGACATGAAAGTAGACTGGAGGCCGGGCGCGGTGGCTCAAGCCTGTAATCCCAGCACTTTGGGAGGCCGAGACGGGTGGATCACGAGGTCAGGAGATCGAGACCATCCTGGCTGACACGGTGAAACCCCGTCTCTACTAAAAAATACAAAAAACTAGCCGGGCGAGGTGGCGGGCGCCTGTAGTCCCAGCTACTTGGGAGGCTGAGGCAGGAGAATGGCGTAAACCCGGGAGGCGGAGCTTGCAGTGAGCTGAGATCCGGCCACTGCACTCCAGCCTGGGTGGCAGAGCGAGACTCCGTCTCAAAAAAAAAAAAAAAAAAAAAAAAAAAAGAAAGTAGACTGGAGAATAATTATTATAATATAGCTTTTGTTCCCCCCCCCAAAACAAGGGTGATTTAAAGAAAGTCCAGCAAGTTATAATTAGGAAACTGAAACTTATTACAGAAAAGCAATGTGTCTTATATAACAAAGTATGACCAGGCTGGACGCAGTGGCTTACATCTGTAATCCCAGCACTTTGGGAGGCTGAGATGGGCGGATCACCAGAGGTCGGGAGTTCAAGATCAGCCTGACCAATATGGAGAAACCCCGCCTCTACTAAAAATACACAATTAACCAGGCGTGGTGGCACATGCCTGTAATCCCAGCTACTCAGGAGGCTGAGGCAAGAGAATCGCTTGAATCTGGGAGACGGAGGTTGTGGTGAGCTGAGATTGTGCCATTATACTCCAGCATGGGCAACAGGAGTGAAAATCCATCTCAAATAAACCCAAAAAACAAAAAACAAAGTATGACCAATCTCTTTCATGGTATTTCTACAATTAAGATAATAACTATATTTAAAAAATATATTCAAGGTATTAAAAAATTTCCAATGAAAAGAACTGTAATCAATTTCATTAACAAATTTTTTTTTTTTTTTTTTTTGAGATGGAATCTCGCTCTGTCGGCCAGGCTGGACTGCAGCGGAGCAATCTCAGCTCACTGCAAGCTCCGCCTCCCGGGTTCACGCCCTTCTCCTGTTTCAGCCTCCCAAGTAGCTGGGACTACAGGCGCCGGCCACCACACCCTGCTAACTTTTTGTATTTTTAGTGGAGACGGGGTTTCACCGTGTTAGCCAGGATGGTCTCAATCTCCTGACCTCATGATCCGCCCGTCTCGGCCTCCCAAAGTGCTGGCATTATAGGTGTGAGCCACCGCACCCGGTCTCATTAACAAATTTAAGAGTAGGAATTAAGTCAGGGGAAACGGGAGTAAAAGGAATAACTGAAACTATCTTATTACAACACTACAGAGTTTGTGTAAGTTTTAGAGAAACTGCTGCTGAACTATACCATCTGTAAAAGAAAGAAATCTTGTAAAATATATAAAATGATACACATTCCCCAATACAACACTACCTCAAAAAGAAACATAAAACAAAGGAAAACTGAGTATCCTCAAAAATATGGAACTGATTATTAAATAAATAAAAACAAAGTTCACTTATAATACATGAAAATGCACCAGATGAAAGTAGCGGTCACTTAAAACAAATTATGTGGACTTAAAAAATATAAGCTTTGGCCGTGCATGGTGGCTCACACCTGTAATCCCAGCACTTTGGGAGGCTGAGGCGGGCGGATCACAGGGTCAGGGATAGGCCACAGGGATAGGCCAAGCGTACTGGCTCAAGCCTGTAATATCGGCACTCTGGGATGCCAAGACCAGAGAATTCCTTGAGCCCATGAGTTCAAGAGCAGCCTGAGTGACATAGAAAAACCCTGTCTCTACCTGGGCATGGTGGTGCACACCCATACTTCCAACTACTTGGGAGGCTGAGGTGGGAGGATTGCTCTGAGCCCAGGATACAGAGGTTGCAGTGAGCTGTGATCACACCAGTGCACTCCGGCCTGGGCAACAGAGCAAGAACCTGTTTTAAACAAACAAAAAAGCATATGGACAGAAAACGGAATTGGATATTTTAACTCTGCCATAAAGTTCTCTGCGAACTTCAGCTCTGGAACCGCCACTGATGTACAAAGAAGGCCGCAGAATATATATACAAAGGAGACAGTGAAAGGCCAGATGCAGCATTAAGAAGCTTTTTATTTTTGAACCAAAAAGGCTTCAGTCTCAAATAATGGAGGGGTTCCTAAGAAAGACAACAGAGAAAATACAAAAATGCACGAAGGCAAATCTGAACTTCTAGAATGAAATTATACTCACCTAGGAAGACCAGGTTCCTGTAGTTCTCCAACATCACATCCTTGTACAAAGCTTTCTGCACAGGTTCCAGGCATTTCCACTCCTCCTGAGAGAATTCTATGGCTACATCCTTGAATGTCAAAGGTCCCTGAAATGAAAAACACATTTCAAAAAGAAGCAATATGAGAGCTCTTTTGTTTACATAAAATGAGGAGAGAACTATCACATCACTTTGAAGTGTGTGTTTTGACATATCTATAAAAGGCATCTGTGAGAAAGTTACGTCCTTAATTTTAGTTTGTTACAAAATACAATAGGAGACTATTATATTCTCTATATCAGTGTATATTTCTCTTTTTGTGGACAATGCAAGAAATACACAAATAAGAAGAACACATGGTTATCCCTTAGAAAGTGTTAGATATTATGTTCTATACATCAACTGTCTAGGTGAGCTAGTATATGAGTGGTGTTTTCAGAGATGACAATGTCTATAGCGGCTTTAAAGAAAGGTCATAAACTAAAAACTGTGATGACCAGAGTAACAGCAATGACTAAAGTTTTGGAACACTCCCCATGTGCTGGGCATTACTCCAAATGCTTTACATGTTCTAATTCAAACAACAACATAATAGCCTATGAGAGAGAGACTTGTTCCATGTTACTGTGTCACAGACTCCCTAACAAACTTGCCTAGGTCAACAACCTGAAAATGGCAGAGCAAGCATCTGAACCCAGATGTCTGAGAATTAAGAGTTGAATCAAAACAATCAAACAGTTACATTACGGTTACAGAACGTAGTAGTCTCTCTGTGCTGCTATAACCAAATAAGACTGGGTAATTTATGAACAATAGAAATATATTTCTCATAATTCACAGGCTGGGAAAGCTAAGATCAAGGTGCCAGCAGGACTGATGTCTGCTGAGGGATGATCCCTGCTTCCAAGATAGTGTCTTATTGCATTTTCTGGAGGGGAGGAATGCTGTGTCCCCACATGGCAGAAGGGACAGAAGGGCCAAAAAGCAGTGAACTCCGTAGGATAAGCGTTTTGATATCTCATTGACCAGAACACCATATTCCATTGATGAGGGCAGAACCCTTGTGACGCAATCACCTACTAAAACCCAAACCTCATCATACCTGGAGATTGGGCATTGGGGATTAAGTTTCAAATGAACTATGGAGGAGAGAAAAACACTCAGACCACAGCATTCCATCCCGCCCCACCAAAATTCATGTACTCCTCACATGCGAAATGCATTCCATCCCAATGGCCCCCCAAAGTCTTAACTTTTTCTACTACCAATTCCAAACTCTATAGTCTACAGCTGCATCTAACTATAATCTAAATCAGATATGGGTGAGACTCAAACATGTGTTTCATCCTGAGGCAAACTGCTCTCCAGTTGTAAACCTGTGAAATCAAACAACTTAAGTGCTTCCAACATCCAATGGTGGCATAGACACAGGTTAAATATTTCAACTCCAAAATGCAGAAACAGGAAAGAAGAGGTAGCTGCTCCCATGTTAAGTCTGAAACTCAAATAGGGCACACATATTAAATCTTAAGGCCTGACAATAGTCGTCTTTGACTCTATGTCCCACCTTCTAGACGTCCTGGAGTAGGAGTTAGGTCCTGGGGATCCCTGCCCCATTAGTTTTGTTGGGATCACCCCACATGGAAGTTCTCACAGGCTGTGGTTTCCTCAGCTGCGATCACACACTGGTGACTCTACATCTCTGGACTCTCAGGGGTGGTCCTGCTTCAGGGCTACCCTTGACCTTGCCCTAATAAGGGCTCTCTAAGGTGTCCCTGCCTCCATGGCTAGGCTGACAACTGCCCTAGTGGTGACTTCCTGTGGTAGCACTGAAAGAACAGGATGAAAGGTTAGGGGCCACTGAGCAAAAAGATGACTGACATAAACCAGTGCCTGCAGTAACACAGAAAGACACGAGGGTGAAGATCTAGTACCACAGATATCTGCAGTACTAGAGTCTATCTACAATAGTACAGAAAATAGGGGAGCTTCTGACTAGAAAGCCGCAAACCTCTTCAATAGGGAGATGACAAGCAAAGGCCCAGAGAGGACAGAATCCCCAGGAAGAAAAAGCATGGGAAGTCTCCAGAATCTAGGGTAGTTGATTGGCGTGTCCTCCCTGAACAAAGGAGCCACCAAATCTGGGGAGGCAGCTGATTTTTCAAATGCTGAAGTCACAAAAGAAGACAATAAAACATACAAAGAAACAGGGAAATATGGTCTATAAGAAGAAACCAATTGAATCTCTACAAACCTACATGAAAGAAATGGCGATTTACATTTTGGCTTCGAAGAATTAAAAAGAAATGTGGGCCGGGCATGATTGCTCACAACTGTAATCCCAGGACTTTCAGAGGGCCAGGCAGGAGGATCACTTCAGAGCAGGAGTTCGAGACCAGCCTGGCCAACATGTATTAACTTAATGCCTGAACTGCATCTTTGCTTGAACTTTTACCGAAAAACAAATACATACATCATGTGATGTTTAAAATAAATATAATATTTAACAATAATTGGTGCAGTGGGAGAATTTGGCTCCATCTTCTCTGATAACAAATGCTCAGCTCTTATATCTGAGCAAAATTATAACCTTAAAACTTAAAACAACTGCTGGTAAGAGTCCCCACAGGAACAAAGCAGTCTCTGTGAGATGGATATTCGGACCATGGCTAGAAGAATCTGACATTCAGCTTGATTTCATATTTTTAAATCAATGATGGAATAAAACACGCTCTAATGTCTGTATCTAGTTTTCCATTCAATTCCCAGTCATTAAGGGTGGTGCAGTTAGAAATAGTGACTCATTCATACAGCTTCAAATGTAGTATAAAATCAGGCAGAAAGATCTCCCCTTACAGGCCTCCTTTTCCATAATTTTGTTGTTGTTGTTGTTGTTGTTGTTTTGAGGATGAAGTCTTGCTCTGTCACCCAGGATGGGGTACAGTGGCACCATCTCGGCTCACTACAACCTCCACCTCCGGGTTCAAGCTATTGTCCTGCCTCAGCCTCCAGAGTAGCTGGGATTACAGGCCCCTGCCACCATGACCATCTAATTTTTGTATTTTTAGTACAGACGAGGTTTCACCATGTTGGCCAGCTGGTCTCAAACTCCTGAGCTCAAGTGATCCGCCCAACTCAGTCTCCTAAAGTGCTGAGATTGCAGGCATGAGCCACGGCGCCTGGCCCCTTTCGATAATTTACTAGATATTTATGCACATTAATATGTGACTTCCACAGGCAGCTTCTCTATTCCTGGTCTACAGAGAGCTGACAGTGCCTCCAATGTGGCCCCCAAACAATCCTTGCTGTCCAACAGCTCTGATACCACGGGGCCCATACCCTGTCCCCATCCATGTCTGGGTGTGAGCTCTCCCCAGGACCATGCTCGGCACAGCCTCTTCCCAAGTTCATGTCACTGGGTCATGCTGAGATGGAATGTAAATAAGATGAGAGGAACTGAGGAAAGGCATGGATGAGCATGAGCAAATGTGTCAGGAAGGAAGTTTCAGACGCAGAGAAGATTCGCAACTCCAATGCCCTGCACTTCACAAAGGAAGGAGACAGAATGACCCACCAAGAATGTCACTTTACCTGAGTAAAATATCACTTTACCTGAGTAGCCATCACTGACTCCTTTTCTTTCCTCTTCTTCCTCTTCTGGGTTTCTTTCTCAGTCAATGTAATTATTCACACATCAAACCTGAAAGTAAAAAATCTGTTGTTTAATGCTTAGAAACAACACATTACTTTCTGTATCACAACCATGCACACAGGGAAGGCCTCAGCATGTGGAGCGACAGCCCACTGCACTGGGGGGATGCAAGGATAATACATTCCTACACAAAGACCAAGTGAATCTTTCACCGTTTTCTTCAGCACTAGCTCCCCTCCGGGAGACGCCCACACACAGGCTGCAGCAGAGGGTAGCTGGGCTGGACTGAGCTCCCATTCAGGGCAAGGACCTATCTCTGATTAAACCCCATGCAGAGCGCAGCACTCCCTCACCTCTGTGGGTCACAGGCTGAGCTCTGCCCTGGGAAATGGAGGATACAGAGGCTTGAAGCTCAATGCTGGATACAAATGAGAATCAATTTGGGGCTGGGAGCGGTGGCTCATGCCTGTAATCCCAGCACTTTGGGAGGTCGAGGCGGGTGGATACCTGAGGTCAGGAATTCGAGACCAGCCTGGCCAACATAGTGAAACACCCTCTCTACCAAAAATACAAAAATTAGACAGGTGTGGTGGCACATGCCTTTAATCCCAGTTACTTGGGAGGCTGAGGCAGGAGAATCGCTTGAACCTGGGAGGCAGAGGTTGCAGTGAGCCCAGATCGAGCCATTGCACTCCAGCCTGGGTGACAGAGACAGACTCCATCTCCAAAAAAAAAAAAAAAGCATCAACTTGGGTACCTCTTAAACATTATGGAGGCTGGGCGCACCCTAACTACTGGAAGGAGAATCTCTATAAAGGGGAATGAACCATGTGTTACAAATGCCTTAGCACTCTAGTCTGAAGCCAGGATTGAGTACGTCTCAAAGGGGGCAAGACTACCACAGCCCCAATCTCCTAGCTCTGATCTCCCCTTGGGGCCTTGTTGTTACCAGTCTGTAGAAAGTGGAAGGCAAAGAGCCAGAAAGAAACACATAGAGCAAAAATATGGACCTGCTTTTATTGGCTTTTATTTGCAATCCTAGAATCAGACAACACCTCATTCTTAATATGAAAGGCGTTGAGGGGAAGAGGTCGGCTTCATAAGCTGAAAGGGCTGAATGGAGCAAAATCAGGAAACTAAAAGCAGGTTGGTTGTTTCAAAGTTACTTTTCTTTGCGTTGCCATTTTCTCCAGATCCTCAAAATGTAAAAAGAACATAGTAGTAAGTTTTGTTTAAATGAGTAGGAAACCCCATGTGATGCTGGTGGCAGAGGGCACCTTTGCAGCTCGGGATGGGGGAAATCTTGCCAGATTATCTGCAACTGAGGGGCCAGAGAGTTCTAGGCACAGGGACAGCCCAGGTAGATGCCCTCAGGCAGGAGTAACCTCGGGTCCAGGAATAGGAGAGGCCTGTGTGGCTGGAGCAGAGGGAGTGAGGAGGACACAGGTAGGAGGTCAGAGAGGTCCCGAGGCAGCAGATCAGGTAGGCAGGAGGTCTTCAAACATTTTTCTTCCACAGCTCACAACACTTTTAGAAACTATGCATTTCCCTACCATTTTAGGTAAATGTAACTTTTACTTATCATTTGAATTAAAACCCTTCTATATAATGTCATATCTTCTCTATTTCAAATATATGCTGAATGTAAAGCTAAAGCCAGGAAGTATAGGGCCACCGTCATCGGAGAGATGTTCAGGTGTGCAGGTGAATGTACCTGGGGAGTTGGGGAAGTCACTTTAGACACATATAGGTGGAGATGTCTCTTAGATGGTTGAACGGACGGCTGAGGAGACAACAGGATACAGAATTCTAGAGTTCGGGGGACAGGTCTGCAGGGAACATGGAGACATGTAGGTGGGTAGGTGGGTGATACAGATCGGCTCTGTGTCCTTGGCCCAAATCTCACACTGAATTGTAATCCCCACTGTTACTGGTGCATCCTCCCACCTGGTGGGAGGTGGTTGGATTATGGGGGTGGATTTGTGTTGAATGGTTTAGCACCACCCCTTGGTGCTGTTCTTATCATAGTGAGTTCTCGCGAGATCTGGTTGTTTCCAAGTGTGTAGCGCCTCCCCCCTCACTCTCTCTTGCTCCTGCTCCCGCCATGTAAGACGCCTGCTCTTACTTCACCTGCTACCATGTTTGGAATCTTCCTGAAGGCTCCCCAGAAGCAGATGTCGCTATGCTTCCTGTGCAGCCTGCAGAACTGTGAGCCAGTTAAACCTGTTTTCTTAATAAATTACTCAGTCTCTGGAATTTTGTTGTAGCAATTCCAGAACGCACTAATACAGTGGGGTTTAAAGCCATGAGATGAGATGATGAGGAAACACAGTGAGTGTGGACAGAGATAAGAAGAGGTTCAAGGACTAAGCCATGAGTCATTCCTACATTGAGAAACAATTCCGAGTCAGGACACAGCAGCAGAGGAAAATGAAATGGTCAGGGAGGTGACAAGAAAATCAAATAGAAGCCGGGCGCTGTGGCTCAAGCCTGTAATCCCAGCACTTTGGGAGGCCGAGATGGGCGGATCACGAGGTCAGGAGATCGAGACCATCCTGGCTAACACGGTGAAACCCCGTTTCTACTAAAAAAAATACAAAAAACTAGCCGGGCGTGGTGGCGGGCGCCGTAGTCCCAGATACTCGGAGGCTGAGGCAGGAGAATGGCGGGAACCCGGGAGGCGGAGCTTGCAGTGAGCCGAGAGCGCGCCACTGCACTCCAGCCTGGGTGACACAGCGAGACTCCGTCTCAAAAAAAAAAAAAAAAAAAGAAAAGAAAATCAAATAGAAAGCTTCTGACAGGAAAAGAAAGACTAAAGCAGGAAAATAAATACATTGGATTTAGAAATGGGGAGGTCACCGGTGACTCTGAAAAATAAAGTTATCAGTGGAATGGTGGATATGAAAGTTTGATTAGATGCATTCAAGAGGGAATTGGAGGCAAGAAGTGAAGACACAGAGTATAAATAAGATTTTAGCGCAGAAGAGGGGTACTCATACAGGCAGAAATGTAGTTAGTAGTATGTTTTGTTTTAATTAGGGCAGAGTGGAAGGAAACTATAAGCGTCAGGGTCGGTGTGTGTGCATGCATTTAATGGGCAATACCACCATCAGTAAACACTGTTTAAAACAATTCCCTAGAGGTAAAAATAGATGATGCAGTTGTTACACTTTATAAAAAGCCAATTGTTTTTTTCTCTTTTTAACTTATATTTTAAGTTCTGGGGTACATGTGCAGGATGTGCCGGCTGGTTCACAGGTAAATGGGTCATGGGGGTTTGTTGTACACATTATTTCATCACCCAGGTGTTTCTGTTTTTTTTTTTTTCTTTTTGAGACAGTCTTGCTCTGTCGCCCAGGCTGGAGTGCAATGGCACAATCTTGGCTCACTGCAACCTCTGCCTTCCTGGTTCAAGCAATTCTCCTGCCTCAGCCTCCTGAGTAGCTGGGACTACAGGCGCGTGCCACCACACCTGGCTAATTTTTGTATTTTTAGTAGAGACGAGATTTCACTATATTGGTCAGGCTGGTTGCGAACTCCAGACCTCAGGTGATCCACTTGCCTCGGCCTCCCAAAGTGCTGGGATTACAGGCGTGAGCTGCCACGCCTGGCCTCGTCACTCAGGTATTAAGCCTAAAGTGTATTAGTTATTTCTCCCGATCCTCTCCCTCCTCCCACCCTCCACCCTCAGGGAGGTCCCAGTGTGTGTTGTTGCCTTCTATGTATCCATGTTTTCTTGTCATTTACCTCCCACTTGTGAGTGAGAATATGCAGTGTTTGGTTTTCTGTTCCTGTGTTAGTTTGCAAAGGATAATGGCCTCCAGCTCCACCCATGTCCCGGTCAAGGACATTATTTTGTTCCTGTTTATGGAAAGGCCGTCGTTTTGTACTAGCCTCCCGCACTACCAGACCAAGCCAGAATGAAGCCTCTCATGCTAAGCGCTGCATTATCAAACTGACCCTGGAAATGAGCCACGTTTAGGAAAAAAAAAAATTCCAAAAAAGAAAACAGGAACAGGAGTTAAAAAATGAATTTGTAAGAATTTCCCGTCTTTTTTTTTTGAGACGGAGTCTCGCTGTGTCGCCCAGGCTGAGGTGCAGTGGCCTGCTCTCAGCTCACTGCAAGCTCCGCCTCCCAGGTTTACACCATTCTCCTGCCTCAGCCTCCCGAGTAGCTGGGACTACAGGCACCTGCCACCTCGCCCGGCTAGTTTTTTGTATTTTTAGTAGAGACGGGGTTTCACTGTGTTAGCCAGGATAGTCTCGATCTCCTGACCTCGTGATCCGCCCGTCTCGGCCTCCCAAAGTGCTGGGATTACAGGCTTGAGCCACCGCGCCCGGCCCATAATTTCCCTTCTTATTACGACATCGTAACAAGGTTTGAGGGAAGCACATCTCACATGAGTGTGAAAACCCAATCATCACATTTATGAACTACAAAAGGATCGAATTTGTTGTGATTTTGTCCTTCAACAATAAGAAACTGGTAAATGTGTTTCTCTAAGTTCTGTGAGCCATCCTTGGAAATTAATCAAACCTTTAGATGGGGTAGTAGGAATGCCAATTTGGAGTCAGTAGGTCAGAAGTATAGGTGACAACCTACTACTTTTGAATGATAGCTGAAGTGAGCCGGGGCAGTCTTGTGAGACTGAGCCCTTAACCTATGGGCAACCTGTGAGAGAGGACTCTAACTCCAGGTAGATAGTGCCAGAATTAAATTGAATTATAAGGCAATCTAGCTGGTGTCTGCTGGAGAATTGTTTAGTGTGTAGGAGAAAACTCCCCAACACTGGCCACAGAAGAGTTCTGTGTTAAGTGTGAGAGTAGAGACAAAAAAGTTTGCTTTTTCCTTTATACCCAGCAATTACTAGGACTGTCATTCTCCAAAGAACATTATCCATCCTCTCCCCAAACTGCCTCCCCAGGACCTAGTGGACCCTCTTGACTGCAGAAAATATCCCTGTTCCACACTGAGTTTAAAGCATTTTGCCTCATAGCTCCCTGTGCCTGTTGCAGCAGACAGAGGTGGGGGAAAGTAATCACCACTGTCCTGGCAGTGAGAAAGTAACAGCTGTATCTTCCAAGGACAGTCCCAATTGAAATCTTTGTGCCGTAGGTCATTGTGATATCATATTCTCTAATTCTTTGAAAAATCTTCCCTAAGTCACCACCCTGCCATAGATCCACCACAGAAAACTCTCCCTAATGAAAGCCTTTTGTCACTAGAGTTTGAGGCCCTAACGTTCCCCTCCTAAACTAAGACAGGTTTACAAACTTCCATGGGGTCCACACCCTTCCCAGATACTCCACAGTGCTCCCCATATCCTGCTACGAAATCCCACATGCCCCAGCAACTCATAAACTCATGCTGACCTCATACATAAAAAGATAGCCGAGGACTCAATGACCCAAGACGCCCTATTCCATTCATAATGACCCCACCCCTGAACACTGGCACCACCATCTACTAACACAGATGTCTCCAGTGATGCACATGCTCCAATGAGATCCCAACATCTTCCAAGGAAACTCTCCACATTGACATTTAGATATTCCAAAATGCATCTATAACCATCTTAACTTGCAGCCCAAAATACTCCAAAATAACAAATGTTGCCGCCAAAGTGATAGACTCCACAGAAGTCACTATCGAGAATGCTTGCTGTGCTGCAGCTCTGGGTTCCACACCCTCAGGACCAATGCACCACCTCTGCAGCTGCCCACCCTGCCCGTGGGCTCAGCTTAGGCCTTGATCCTCAATTCAGCTGACCCTTGAACAATATAGGTTTGGATTGTGTGACTTCACTTTTAATAGAATTTTCCTCCATAAACATCCTGAAGAATATTTTGGAGATTTGCAATATTTTGGCTATTATCAAATAGGCAAGAGATAACAGATGTTAGCAATGATGTGGAGAAAAATGAGCCCTTGTACACTGTTGCTGGGAGTGTATCTCAGTACAGCCATTATGAAAAACACTACAGACATTCTTCAAAATATTAAAACTAGAACAACAATGCAATCCAGCAATCCCATTTCTGGGTATAAATCCAAAGGAAATCCAATCAGTATGTTGAAAAGACATCTAGGCCAGGTGTGGTAGTTCATGCCTATAATACCAGCACTCTGAGAAGCTGAGATGGGAAGATTGCTTGAGACCAGGAGTTAGAGACCAGCTTGGACAAAACAGCAGGACCATGCCTCTACTTTAAAAAAAAAAAAAAAAAAAAAAAGGAACATCTGCCCCCTCATGGTCACTACAGTATTATTCACAACAGCCAAGATACAGAAACAACCAAAGTGCCCATCCATGAATGAATATGTAAAGAAAATATGTGTGTATATATATTTATGCATGTGTATATATAGTGTGTGTGTGTACATTTACATAATGGAATATTATTCAACCATAAAAAAGAAAATCCTGCTATTTCCAACAACATGGATGACTCTGGAGGACATTATGCTGGGCGATATCAGACTGACACAGAAAGATAACTACTGTATGTTCTCACAAGTAGAATCTAAAAAAGTCCAATAGTAACAGAACAGAACAGTTGTTACCACAGGATGGTGGGTGGGGAAAGTGGAGAAATGTTGGTCAAAGGGTACAAATTCTCAGTTATAAAATGAAGAAGTTCTGGCTGGGCGCAGTGGCTCACACTCATAATCCCAGCACTTCAGGAGGCCGAGGCAGGCGGATCACGAGGTCAGGAGATCCAGACCATCCTGGCTAACATGGTGAAACCCTGTCTCTACCAAAAATACAAAAAATTAGCCAGGCGTGGTGGAGGGGGCCTGTAGTCCCAGCTACTCCAGAGGCTGAGGCAGGAGAATGGCGTGAACTGGGTGGCGGAGCTTGCAGTGAGCTGAGAGTGCCACTGCACTCCAGCCTGGGCGACAGAGTGAGACTCCAAAACAAAACAAAACAAGACAAAACAAACAAACAAACAAACAAATGAATAAGTTCTGAGGAATCTAATGTACTCTGTGGTGAGTATACCATACTGGACACTTCAACAGTTTGGAAAGGTTTTGAAAAATCTAATAAATTGTGTGGTAAAAGTAAAAAAAAAAAAAAAAAAGCAATATTTAGAAATTAATGACATCAGCTGATTACAGGATGACATCAAATCTTATTTCAGAAGTTAGTAATTATAGAAGAAACTGAATAAACTAAAATTTAAATCAAGCTTCCAAAATAACAATGAATTAACTGCAAAGCAACTACAAGGAAAAAGGTAAATCCATTAACAAAACAAAAAACAAACACTCTCAACCCTCCTTCAAAGGCATACATTGTAAGCCTGGAGAGGTGGTTCACACATATAATCCCAGCACCTTCAGGGGCTGAGAAGGAAGGACTGCTTGAGCCCAGGAGGTCGAGGCTGCAGTAAGAGGATATAATGCTACTATACTCCAGCCTGGGCCACAGAGAGAGACCCTGTCTCAAAAAGAGAAAAAACAAACAAAAAAACCAAAGCTCTATCTTGTAGTGACAGTCAGTCATTTCTTGCCTCTTTCTCCCCTCCTCCATCCTCTACTCCATCCCTGGAAAGAAGAGTTACAAAATGACTGAATCAAGTCACTCCCCTGTGGCTAAATAGGGATTTCAAATATCTTTTTATACAAATAAATACAAAATGCACAAGCCTTATAGAAAAGAGTGGTAATTTTCATCCTCATGAGTACAATTTAAAGAAACAAATTTTAAATTAGAATATAAAGTCACAAATCAATATATTAAAACAACCATCCATATCCAAGCAACTCGTGGCTCATCAGGATGGGGTCCTCTCCCACTCTCTTCACTGCTATGTGTTTCCCTCTCTCATGCTGCAGGTGTCTTTTTTCAAAACCCTTTTCTGTTGTTCTCCCCTTTCTTTATTCCCTCTTTTATGTCTGTTCTGCCCAGTGCTTCGAAACTTATTTCACCTCTTGTTGCTCTTTCTCCCCAAACTTTCCCATGGTCCCCAAATGGGGAAAAAAAAGACCCTCTCACATTGTTTTACATTGTTTTATACTCAGTACCTGTTTTAAGAAAAAAACAAGGAAGTAAAACCAAAGACAGGCAGCCCCGCGCCAGGCCCAAAACCAGGCCTGGGCCTGCCTGGCCTAAACCCAGTAGTTACAAATCAACTCATAACTTAGAAACCGATGTTATTCATAGACTCCTGACACTGTATAGAAGAACACTGTGAAACTCCCTGCCCTGTTCTGTTTCTGACTACCAGTGCACGAAACCCCTGTCACGTATCCCCTAGATTGCTCAATCACGACGCTTTCATATGAAATCTTTAGTGTTCTGAGCCCTTAAAAGGGACAGAAATTGTGCACTCGGGGAGCTCGGATTTTAAGGCAGTAGCTTGCCGATGCTCCCAGCTGAATAAAGCCCTTCCTTCTACCACTCGGTGTCTGAGAGGTTTTGTCAGCGGCTCGTCCTGCTACACCCAGCCTCTTTCCCCCCATCTGAGCTCCCTGTCTGCTCTCCCTGTTAAAATCCCTCTTCCCTGTTAAATTCCCTCTTCCCTGTTACATCTCCTTTGTTCCCACTCTCTAGCACCCCCAACTTCCTAGGCTTCCTCGCTGATGTGGTTCTCCGTCTACTCTTCCTTTGTTACCCACTCCCCTCTCCTTCAGTCCCAGCACCACGTGGCTCTGTCAGCCCCGGCTCCAACTCTCTTACCTTTTCCAGCCCCCGCCCCCTTCTCCGCCCCCAGTCTGGCTGCAGTGTCTCCTCCTTTGCCGTCCCTTTCTATTTTGCTGCCCTTCATCTCCCTGAAGGTCTCCCTTTTCCCTAATTTCTTTATGTGCTTTTCTCCCCGTGCTACTTTCTTCATGCGTCCTCTTTCACTCTTGCTCTCTTTGCAAGTCCCTAAATTATCATCCTTTATGCCGTATACGCATTCTTTTCTCCCCAATTTTTCTTTCTGTCCCGTCACTCCCCCTCTTTTCCTCTCCTGATCCCTCTCACCCAACATTCAGGAGGAAAGGGGAGGAATAAGATGCCCACCTCCCGGAAAAGCACATTTTCCAGTGGAGTAAAAATTTGGGAGGGAACAACAGTGGATGTCACAAGACAGACTCGAAGACCTCCCGCAACGCGGAGTCAGGAAAAGCAGTGGCTGTGAAGGGGAAGCCTGGAGAGCGGAAGGACCCGGCGTGAGGAGCACACTAGGTGGCGCGGGGGACGGTGTCTCCGGACAGAGAGGGTCTGCAGAATCCCAGGACCTGGGAGGAGAAGCGCCTCCTTCAGGAGCTGGGCAGCGGGCGCTCCCCTCCAGGGGCCGACAACGACAAAGCTCGGGGGTCTCGACTGGTGGGAATCCACCTTGCGAGGGAGCACTTGACTTGGCCCGAGGCCGAAGCAGAGGTCAATAAGGGTTTTAAGCAGGAACACGACCTGAATGGGGTTATCTACATGGTTATCTACCTGGCATAAAGGCAGGGAGCAAGGAACAGCCTGAGAGAGATTTTAAACCGAAAGGGAAGCAATTCTCGGACTTACGTGGGGAGAAGTGGCTGTTGCAGGGGCGAAGGGGCTATGGATATTTTAAGGTCCGTAGCGATCCCCAGATCACTGGTATGGAGAAGTGATGACTGCGAAGTGCACGTTTAATCCAGGCAGACGGAGCGAAGCAATGTTTAATCCACGTAGACGGAAACACACACCGCGATAAGGCCTTTCCCAGGCGCAATCTACTTCCGGGAGTGACGGAAACTGCTAGCGGAGAGAAAAAACTGGGAGGCCAGGGGACCAAGCTTGGCAAGCCTCTGTTGGCAAGGGGCGGGTCGGAAAGAGGGCCTAACTCGGGGAGGGACCATGAGAAGGTGGAGCCAGGAGGTGGCGGTAGTGGGCGTGGCTAGGTGGGGCGTGACGGAGCCGCGGCGGAGGATGGGGTGGGGTTTCATGGGGTAAGTGGGACCGAGATAGAGCCTGTTATTTACTCTGCTTCACAGGCAGCATGTCTGGTTTTCTGCCTACTTCTTGTCCTGTGAAGCAGCGTTGCTTCCTGCCTATTTTAAGCTAATGTTTCAGAATTTAAGGTTAAAGCTTAAAGTTGTGGTCCACTTATATTGGAAACTAAGATGATTTCTTCTTAACAAGTTGAAGTGATTTAAGTCAAAACCGATTTTTACAATCTCGGTGGACTCCATCCACTCTTGCCAGTGATGCTGAAGCTACTCAGTCGTCAGGGAACTAGGATCTCGCTGGGGATTTGATGTGGAGCCCTGGCTGGATCCAGGAACCCGGGAGACATTATGCCAAGCGAAATATGCTAGACACAGAAAGACAAATACTGCATGTGCTTTTACACGTGCAAAGTACAAACGTCAAATTCACAGCAACGGATTAGAAGGATGGTTACCCGGGTTGGGGGATGTATCCTATGCCTTTATCACCATTGTGTTTTGGAAGCAGATAACTTCTCTGGCCTCATAGATTCACAACTGGGCAGAAATTTTGCCTCACGATGAATCACACCTTGATCCTCACCCATGTGTGGTTCAGATAATATTTAAGGGGTATTCTGGCCTAAGAACTGATATAGGAATGGATAAAGACTTTTGAGAGTTGATACTGAAATAGATTAAGTCTTTTGAGATGGACCAGGTGCACTGGCTCAGGCCTGTAATCCCAGCAGTTTTGGAGGCCCAGGTGGGAAGATCACTTGAGCTCAAGAGTTCAAAACCAGCCTGGGCAGCATAGTGAGACCCTCATCTCTACAAGAAATACAAAAACTAGCCAGGCTTGGTAATGCACTCTTGTAGTCCCAGCTACTCGGGAAGCTGAGGTGTCAGAATTACTTGAGGCCAGGGATTTGAGATCATCCTGGGCAATATAGCCAGACCCTATCTCTACAAAAAATTAAATTATCTAGACATGGTGGCCTGCACGTGTGGGCCCAGCAACTTAGGAGGGTAGGGAAGGAGGATCACTTGAGCACAGGAGGTCGAGGCTGCAGTGAGTCATGATCACGCCACTGCACTGCAGCCTGTGTGACAGAGAGAGACCCTGTCTCAAAAAAAAAAAAAAAAAGATTTTCATTGGGATGACGGTGAAGAGACCTTGCATGTAAGAAGCACATAAATTTTGGGAGTCCAGAGCACAGAGTGTTACGAGCAGAATCATGTCCGCAGAAAACCGTATCTTGAAGTCCTAACACCCACTACCTCAGAATATGACTGTATTTAAATATAGGGCATTTAAAGAGGTGATTAGGTAAAATAAGCTTGTTAGAGTGTGCTGTGATCCTACTGACTGACTTCCTTATGAGAAAAGGAGATTTGGTTGGGTGCAGTGGCTCATGCCTATAATCACCACACTTTGGCAGGCCAAGGTAGCAGGGAGCTAACTTGCATTCTTCTGTTAGCTGAGGCATTTGATGATAAATGAAAGCAGAAAGTTTGTGAGTTATTTAAGTTCTTTCCACAGAAAGGCGATATGTCCTTGGCCATAAAGAAAAAGAGAACTACAGCTTATCTGCTTCCTCTATTTTGTTCATATGTCCTGGACCATGAAGAAAGACAGATTTATAGCTTATTTGCTTTATCTCTTTGCTTTCTCCTGGTCCTTTCAGGCTGACTCCTTTTCCCCAATTAGGGCTCCACAGACTCTACCCTAAAAGGGCATTTTTTTCTCACCCTCCCACAAATAAACCAGGATCCTATTTCCCAGCATGAAACGTTTGTCAGAAAAAAAACTGCGGCTGCATGGGACCTTCTTTCTCTTCTTCAAAACTACTTCACCTCTTCTCTCTCCTGTCTCTCTCTTCCTAGACTGCCCTGCACAATTCTAGGTCCCCAGTGAATCCTTCGGTTGACATGCAAGGGAAGAACCCATAGGGAAAGGAAATCTCTGGCTCTCAGAGGTAACTTTTTGGATGTCTGGATGCATTCATAACCATCCCTGTGTTACCAGAAAGGGGTCCTGATCCAGAACCTGAAACTGCCATTGCACAATTATAACTGAGAAAAGTATTACAGTGAAAGAAATCTGACCTAATCAACTCCATCTTGCTTTTAACCTCTAAGCTGCCCTTGTTCATTCCTGGGCATAGGCTGAACTAACTTTGGGAGGAACTTAGTTTATAGTTTGAATCATAGACATTAATAGCCCTTTCCCAAAACAAACCCCCTTGCTGCTTGGGGACTAGACTGCCTTTGTAAGACTAACAAATTAGGCACAAGGTGAGAGATAATAGTTTAGGAGTCACGTAGCTGGAAGCTACAAGATTCTCACCCTTCCCAAATTGTTCCTGGGGATAACATTACTATTATAAAACCTAAGCTCAGTGCTTGAGATATTTTGCAGACCCTGAACTTGATGGCTCACCTGACACCAACCCAGATCCATAAACTGGCTCATCTGGTCTTGTGACCCTACCCAGGAACTGACTCAGTGCAAAATGACAGCTTCAGATCTCTATGATTTCATCTCCTACCCAACCAACCAGCACTCCCGACTCACTGACCCCTACCCATCAAATTATCCTTAAAAACCCTGATCCCCGAGTTTTCAGGGAGACTCATTTGAGTAATAAAAAAATTTCAGGTTCCTGTACAGCCAGCTCCATGTGAATTAAACTCTCCATTGTAATTTCCCTGTCTTGATGAATCGACTCTGTCTAGGCAGCAGGGAAGGAGAACCTGTTGGGGAGTTACAACCAAAAGGGAGGGTTCTTGGATCTCATGCAAGAAAGAATTAGGGGTGAGTTCACATTGTAAAGTGAAAGCAAGTTTACTAAGCAAGTAAAGGAATAAGGCAGGGTGCGGTAGCTCACGCCTGTAATCCCAGCACATTGAGAGAGGCTGAGGTGGGCAGATTGCTTGAACCCAGGAGTTCGAGAGCAACCTGGGCAACAAGACAAAACTCCATCTCTACAAAAAACACAAAAATTCGCCAAGGGTAATGGTGTGCCCCTGTAGTCCAAGTCCAAGCTAGTTGGAAGGCTGAGGTTGGAAATTGCTTGAGCCTGGGAGATGGATGCTGCAATGAGCCTAGATGGCGTTACTGCATTACTGCTTAGGTGATAGAGCCAGACACTGCCTCAAAAAAAAAAAAAAAAGTGAATTCAGACTCTTTAATTCAACACTGAATGTTTACTCTTGTAACTCATGCCTAGGTTGAGAAAGACTCAATTTTCCTCATGCTAAATACTTTATACATGTCCTTTCTTCATGCATACATAGGACACTTTACACAATATAATTGTTGAAAGTGCTTCTGAAATACTATTTAGACAAATTGTCTATAATATTTTTACACCTGCACTATAAAATTAATATTTATCAGACAATAAATATTAAATAGTTTAATAAAAGATGCATTTTCAAAGGTTCTAACAATGCATGTTTGAGGTTATCATAATAAACACTGTATTCTATGACTTCTCAACTGTAATATAATTTTTTTTGAGAGGGGATCTTGCTCTGTTGCCCAGGTTGCAGTGCGGTGGTGCAATCACGGCTCATGTAGCCTCCACCTCCCTAGGCTTAAGTGATCCTCTCACCTCAGTTTTTGTATTTTTAGTAGAGATGGGGTTTCATCATGTTGCCTAGGCTGGTCTCAAACTTCTGGGCTCAGGCAATCTATCCACTTCAGCCTCCCAAAGTGCTAGGAATACAGGCATGAGCCACAGAGTCCAGCCAAAACTACATTTTAAAAATAATTTTTTAATCATTATACACTCTGCTAGAAACCATTTAACCCAATGCATGGACTTACATTTCTTCCATTGAAGAACTTGAAGGATCCCTAAATCAAGGTGGCATTCTCAGATTTGTGTGGCAAAAAAAGTATAGAGAAATGATAGATGCAAAGAATGTGTTCTACCAATATGTGGAGGATCCCTTTTATTTTAAGTTCAGTGAAAGCATTGGAATGATACAAGAAAATAAACTGAAATTGTATAATGTGGAAACAAGAGCTCTGTTGCTAATGTGCAAGTTTATCACTGAGATTTTAAAAACACAACATGCTAATTATACCTTAAAATATGCTTCTCCCAGTCTGGGCAACATGGCGAAACCCCATCTCTACAAAAAAATTCAAAAATTAGCTCGGTATGGTGATGTACACCTGTAGTCCCAGCTACTTGGGAGGCTGAGGGAGGAGGATCACCTGAGCCCAGAAGGTGGAGGTTGCAGTGAGCTGAGATCGCACCACTACACTCCAGCCTGGGTGACTGAGCCAGACCCTGTCTTGAAATATTACAATATGTGACAGTGCAGCTTCCATCAGAAATAATTTGTTCCTCTTTGCCCACACATAATATTCACCTCCACGTCCTCAAAATTTTTTTTTAAAAGCCCAAACATAACTTTCAGTTGCAGGCTGGGATCCATGATAGTCTCATGAAACGTCTGTTCATTGAAAGCCCAATAGAGTCCTCATCGCTCACAACATTTCATGGTGGAACAGAAAAATAAAACCTGAATTAACCCTCACATTCAGAAAAGAAAAACAAAGAAGGTACCCAGTAGTTTCTGGTCCATAGCAAATGTGCAATTTTGCTGAGAAGATGAGTTAGGGCCTGGTTCCAGGAGGTCAAGAATGAACAACAGTACTTTACACGGCTACAGTTCTCCTGAGAATAGGTTTCCAGTCCATTATATTTTGTTGTTCTTGACTTCACCCGATGACACCCCTCATGCAGTATCAGAAAGTATGCCCTCCTTCTGCAGTAAGCAGCTTCCCCCAGCTACTTCTTTCGCACTTAAATTTACCATCCCAAAGACTATTATAAGTCTAAATTTAATTTTGTTTTCATAAAATACTATGGACTGATAGAGGTCTCAAATGATGCCATTTCAAAATAGGGACATTTTCAAAGCTAAACCCATGACTTTAGCTATACCCACAAGTTTTAGGAACACTTCCTTAGTTTCAGAATTTTATTCCAGGGCTTTTGAACTTCTTGGGCCCCAGTCTAGTATCTATTTACTACACTTGCCATTTCATCCCCCTGCAAAAAACAATTTCACAAGACTTACCTTAATCAACTGGCAGGTTATTTCAAAGAACATTAGGGCTATGGCCTTGATTTGGACTTCGCTATAATTTTAACTTGCTGTTGCCCCTCAAACCACTTCTCAAATGTGAGTTTTATCAGTTGCAGATGAGCTACTGCTGCAGACTTAAACACTTCTTGAAAATCAGCTAACTCATTTTTGAAGAATTTACAAAATATTGTGTTGAGTACAGTTGAAAGCCATATGGCACATTAGCACCTTCTGCTTTCTGTTTTTGTTTTGTTTTGTTTTGAGATGGAGTCTCACTCTGTCGCCCAGGCTGGAGTGCAGTGGCATGATCTCAGCTCACTGCAACCTCCGCCTCTTGGTTTCAAGCAATTCTCTACCTCAGCCTCCTGAATAGCTGGGACTGCAGGCTCCCACCACCACGCCTGGCTAATTTTTTTGTATTTTTAGTAGAGATGGGGTTTCACCATCTTGGCCAGGTTGGTATTGAACTCCTGACCTCGTGATCCACCCGCCTTGGCCTCCCAAAGTGCTGGGATTACAGGCATGAGCCACCACGCCCAGCCCCAGCACCTTCTGCTTTCTTGATCTCTATACTGGCAGGTGGTATTTCCAAGAACAACGCCCCCTCTCCAGGAAACGTTTACAAATATCTAGAGACATTTTTGATTGTCACAACTGGTGGTGTTGCTGGTATCTGGTGGGGAAGGGACAGTGATGTGTCTCCTCCACATCTCATGTTGAAATATGACCCAAATTGTTGAAGGTGGGCTGAATGAAAGGTGCTTGGGTAATGGGGCTGGGTCCCTTCTGAATGGCTTGGTGCTCTCCCCATGATAATGAGTGAGTTCTCACTCTTAGTACACACAAGACCTACCTATTTAAAAGAGGCTAGTGGCTGGGCTGGTGGCTCAAGCCCATAATCCCAGCACATTGGGAGGCTGAGGCAAGTGGATCACCAGGTCAGGAGTTCAAGACCAGCCTGGCCAAGATGGTGAAACCTCATCTCTATTAAAAATACAAAAGGTAGCCAGGCATGGTGGTGGGCACCTGTAATCCCAGCTACTCAGGACACTTAGACAGACAATTGCTTGAACCCAGGAGGCAGAGGTTGCAGTGAGCTGACATTGCACCACTGCACTCCAGCCTCGGCAACAGAGCAAGATCTGTCTCAAAAAAAAAAAAAAAAGAATCCTTCTTATAGTACACAGATGCATTTTAAAGGGGTCTCCTCTATTGCTTTTTCTCTCAAAACCAATTTCAATTTGGCTTGTCTGTTCACATTTACATGAGGATCCGAACTGTTGTTTTCATAGGTAAATGAGTGACTGAGTATCCTTAGCTTTGAAGAGAAAGAGTATTTTGCTCCTCCTAGCTGATAGGCACTCCTAGGTGACAGGGGGGGCCTCATAGGGGGGGCCTCATAGGAGTGTCTGGGAAGTCGACTCACCATGACATGTAGTGGCTCTACAGAGAACCCCCACAAAATTAGTTGAAAAAAGATTAATCCAGGAAGCGCATATGGGTGCTGGTAACTTGTGCTTTGAGCCCTCCTGGAGGTGCTTAGACCTTCAGAGAAGAAACTGAGACACATAGGAGGGGGGCAGTGACTCAGTGGTAACACACTGTGGAGTCTCCTTTGCAAGCAGCACACACTTTGACCCACTCCACAAAACCCTAGGCCACATCTCAGTTTCTCCTTTTAAGGAAAAAAGAAAAAAAAGTGGGAATGAAATAATCTAAGAATGAGGAGAAAACAAGAAGAATGACCCCCCTTTCAGGCACTCTTTTGGTTTTATGGCACCTCTTCTTGCAAGTGTGACATGAACATGAACTTACATGGTCTTTTTGTGCACAAGTACATCAAGGAAAATTCAGAGCCCAAAGGTCGGCCTGCAACTATAAAGTCCCCAAGTTCTCTATCTCTTTGCTTTCTTTTCTGCCTGCTTGAAGTCTACTGTTACTTTTCTACTAAGATAAAATCCACTGTTTGCCATTTCTTTTTGTTACTCTTTTTGAAAACCAATGAGTTTCTACTAATATCTCATGGCTGGAGTTCTGAAGTAAAAGCTATATGATCTTTGGTTATATGAGAATGTATGTTTGTGCTAATGTGTTTGTACACATATTCTGTTGTGTTTTGGACACAAGGTAACAAATTAGCTTAAAGAGTACTCATAAATTAAATAATATGCCAAAATGTTTTTCAAGTTCACATGACTTAAGTAAAATCTTTAATAACTTAGCTTTAAAAGTATTGGTAAAGCCGGGCATGGTGGCTCAAGCCTATAATCCCAGCACTTTGGGAGGCCAAGGCGGGTGGATCACGAGGTCAGGAGATCGAGACCATCCTGGCTAACATGGTGAAACCCTGTCTCTACTAAAAATACAAAAAACTAGCCAGGCGTGGTGGCGGGCGCCTGTAGTCCCAGCTACTCGGAGGCTGAGGCGGGAGAATGGCGTGAACCCAGGAGGTGGAGCTTGCAGTGAGCCGAGATCGCGCCACTGCACTCCAGCCTGGGCGACACAGCAAGACTCTGTCTCAAAAAAATAAAATAAAATAAAATAAAATAAAATAAAAGTATTGGTAAAATAGGCCAGGCACGGTGGCTCATGCCTGTAATCCCAGCACTTTGGGAGGCTGAGGCAGACAGATCACCTGAGGTCAGGAGTTTGAGACCAGCCTGGCCAACATGGTGAAACCCCATCTCTACTAAAACTACAAAAATTCACCAGGCATGGTGGTGGGCACCTGTAACCCCAGCTACTCGGGAGGCTGAGGTGGGAGAATCTCTTGAACACAGGGGAGGCAGAGGTTGCAGTGAGCCGAGATCATGCCACAGAACTCCAACCTGGGCAAAAGGGCAAGACTCTATTTCAAAAAAAAAAAAAAAAAGTATTGGTAAAATAATATTAGAAACATCTTAAGAATTGCCAGCATACATTTTTGTTTGCACTTATTGATGAAGAAATGTCATACTTATCCCTGCCAAATACTACTGAGGCAGGAAAATAGCAGAGAGAATTGGAGTTTGGATAAAGGGTGGAATGAGTAGGAGCAGAAGCAAGGTGAAGAGGTGGGTGCCCAAGCATGTCATGAATGGTCTATGTAAGTCATTAATAAGGGGATTTATGAAAAAAAAAACTTTTATATTTCAAGTTGTATATAAATTAAGGGGAAACTATAATGGCATTTCTAGTGACTGGGTTTTGATCTTTAAAAAAATCACTTATAGACTAAATAACTGGATCAAAATACAAAATTTTCCTAAGGTATTGCTTTACTCTTAATAAACTGCAAGACATTATAATTTTTTTTACAAAAAGTTCAACTTTTAATGTGTCTTGCTGTTTGCAGCTTTCTCTCTTTTAAAAGGCATGAAATAATAACTCTATCCTTCAACTAATTTTCAGCTGTAAGTTTTTTTCTTTTAGTTTCTAACTGTTGTGGCCTCATGCCAACAACGACGAAATGGTTTATCCTAGAGGTGTAAAGGAAAAGTTTCCTTTCAATGTAATATTCCCCATAGGAAACAGCAGTTGCACTGCAGAAGGTCTTTTCTTTTGTCTTTCAATAACTGGCCTAATAAACAGGTATTACACTTTATCAAAATAATTCCTATGTCATTATTACTAAGTTTGGTTTGGTTAGAAAAAACTAAGATTAAAAATTTTTTTTTAAATTAAGGTTATTACATCCACGTAATTTTCTGTATGTGGTTTTTTTTTTTTTTTTAAGACAGTCTCACTTTGTCACTCAAGCTGGAGTGTAGTGGCATAATCTTGGCTCACTGCAACCTTGTCTCATGGGTTCAAGGGATTCTTGTGCCTCAGCCTCCTCAATAGCTGCAATTACAGGCACACACCACCATGCCCAGATAATTTTTTTGCATTTTTAGTAAAAATGAGGTTTCGCCATGTTAGCCAGGCTGGTGGCAAACTCCTCACCTCAAGTGATCTGCCCACCTTGGCCTGCCAAAGTACTAGGATTACAGGTGTCAGCCACCATGCCTGGCCTGTATGTGCTTTTAAAGTCCTTGTGTCACTAAGTTACAGGGCGTTGACGCCTGGGTCTAAAAAGGACACCAAGTCCTCCTAAATCTTAAACACTGACAGCAGTTAAAGCCTCATCTTCAGACCTAATAGAAGATGCCAATCAAAATAAACTGTGTTCGTGAGACACAGGACAAGAAAGTAAAACTATTCAACTCCTCAAGGCCCAGGGGCTATTACAGCAGAGATGGGCACATGAAATTGTAAGAGCTTACCTAGAAAGATAAAACAAGTTCAGTTTCTCTACAAATTAACCATTGATGTCAAAGGCACACTGATGCAAGACCAGCATATGAGCCTCTGTGTCAGATTAACAAGGTTTTCTTGGAGTATTGACCCACTCCTTGATAAAGATTATAACGGTTGTAAAAAGGCTTATGGAAATCATATCTTATGGGCAAGATGATTAAAATTTTAGATTGTTTATAAAATTTTGAATAACAAATTCAATTGGCCTCATGCTCTCTTTATTAGGGCTTACTGTTTGAGAAATTAAGTGTCCTCTCTCAAAAAATAAAGGTTTTTCCCTTTTTTTGAAATCTTTGTGTATCACTTTGGTTAAATGAAGGACTTACTTTACAATGACCTATGATCCTATTTTGTGATACTAAGCACTTTAAAGTTTGTCAAATATTTTTTGTCAAATTTTAAATTGGGTCCTCATTAATCTTTTGATATTAGTTCCCTAAAGTCCAAAAGAGACACATTCAGTTTATTTGGTATAAAAATCATACAGAAAGCATTGTCATACAGAAAGCTTCAGCCCCCCGAGGAGCTGGGACTATAGGCGCCTGCCACCTTGCCTGGCTAATTTTTCTTACTTTTAGTAGAGACGGGGTTTCACCGTGTAAGGCAGGATGGTCTCGATCTCCTGACCTCGTGATCCACCCGCCTCAGCCTCCCAAAGTGCTGGGATTACAGGCGTGAGCCAGCATGCCTGGCCGAACATTTGATTTTTTTTTTTTTTTTTTTTTTTGAGACGGAGTCTCGTGCTGTCACCCAGGCTGGAGTGCAGTGGCCGGATCTCAGCTCACTGCAAGCTCCGCCTCCCGGGTTCACGCCATTCTCCTGCCTCCACCTCCCGAGTAGCTGGGACTACAGGCATCCGCCACCTCGGCCGGCTAGTTTTTTGTATTTTTTAGTAGAGACGGGGTTTCACCGTGTTAACCAGGATGGTCTCGATCTCCTGACCTCGTGATCCGCCCGTCTCGGCCTCCCAAAGTGCTGGGATTACAGGCTTGAGCCACCGCGCCCGGCCCGAACATTTGATTTTTTAAAAAGTCTTACTACATTTGTTACATTTGTAAGGTAGCTCTTCAGTATGAACACTCTGGTTTCCATTTCGATGTTCAGGTAAAAGCCTTACCACACACATTACATTTGTGTGGTTCGTCTCAAAGTTGTATATTTTGATGTCTAGTGAGTTCTGATGCCTGGGGAGAGTCTCCGGCACATACGTGTAGATTCTCTATCAGTATAAACTTCCTTATGTCCAATAGTGATTGAACTCTGGTAAAGGTTTTGCCACACTTTTCTCATTTGTAAAGCACCTCTGCACTTTGAATTATCTATAGATCCACAAGTTTTGATCTTTGAATAGAATTATTGCCACACATACTGCGCTTCAGTAATTTCTCTCCAATATGTATATTCTTTTTTTCCTTTTCTTTCTTTTTTTTTTGAGACAGAGTCTTGCTGTATCACCCAGGCTGGAGTGCAGTGGTGTGATTTTGGCTCACTGCAACCTCCACCTCCTGGGTTCAAGCAATTCTCCTGCCTCAGCCTCCCAAGTAGCTGGGACTATGGGCACACGCCACCATGCCTAGCTAATTTTTTGTATTTTAGTAGAGACGGGGTTTCACTCTGTTGCCCAGGCTGGTCTCACACTCCTGAGCTCAGGCAATCTGTGCACCTCAGCCTCCCAAAGTGCTAGGATTACAGGCGAGAGCCACTGCGCCCAGCCTTCCAGTATGTACGTTCTTATGACGAGTGAGTAGTGAACACTACCTTAAAACTTAGCTACGTTTACTGCATGTATAAATGTATTGGGCCATATTTGAATTGCTATAAAGAAATACCTGAAGCTGGGTAATTTATAAAGAAGTTTAATTGAATCACAGTTCTGCAGGCTTTACAGGAAACATAGTGCTGGCATCTGCTCACCTTCTGAGGAAGCCTCGGGAATGTTAAAATCATGGTAGAAGGAAAAGGGGGAGTGGGCATATCACATGGCAAGAATAGGAACAAGAGAGAGGGAGGTTCCATACACTTTTTCTTTTCTTTTCTTTTTTTTGAGACAGGGTCTCACTGTCAGCCAGGCTGGAGTGTACTGGCACAATCTTGGCTCACTGCAACCTCTGTCTCCTGGGTTCCAGCGATTCTCATGCTTCAGCCTCCTGAGTAGCTGGGATTACAGGCCTGCATCACCATGCCTGGCTAAGTTTTGTATTTCAGTAGAGACAAGGTTTCACCATGTTGACCAGCCTGGTCTTGAACACCTGGCCACAAGTGATCTGCCCACTTCAACCTCCCTAAATGCTGGGATTACAGGCATGAGCCACCATGCCTGAACTGCCGTACACTTTTAACCAACAAGATCTCAGCCGGGCTTGGTGACTCACGCCTATAATCCCAGCACTTTGGGAGGTTGAGGTAGACAGATCATGAGGTCAAGAAATTAAGACCATCCTGGCAAAAATGGTGAAAATCCGTCTCTACTAAAAATACAAAAATTAGTCAGGCATGGTGGTGTGCGCATGTAGTACCAGCTACTCAGGGAAACTGAGGCAGGAGAATCACTTGAACCTGGGAGGCAGAGGTTGCAGTGAGCTGAGATCATGCCACTGCATTCCAGCCTGGTGACAGAGACAGACTTCGTCTCAAAAAAACAAAACAAACAAACAAAAAAACAAGATCTCACCAGAACTCACTATCCCAAGAAGAGCAAAAACCAGGTGGTACTAAACCACTCTTGAGAAATTCACTCCTGTGATCCAGTCATCTCCCACTAGGCCCCACCTCCAATACGGGGGATTAAAATTCCACATGAGGTTCAGACAGAAGCGTCAAATATACAAACTATACCTGTAAATGTGAATTATTTGAACCCAGAAGTTAGGAGAACATCTAAAGGCGTTTCCACATTGAGTTTTGTTGTCAGATTCTCTCCAGTATGTTTTGTCTGATGTTTAGTGAGGCCTGAGCGACTAATGAAAGATTTGCCACACTCATTACATTTATAAGGTTTTTCTCCAGAATGAATTATTTGGTGTTTGTTGAGGCAAGAAAACCGTCCAAAGGCCTTGCCACATTCAATACATTTGTATGGCTTCTCTCCAGTGTGATTTCTTTGATGGTACACCAGCTTTGACCTTTCAATAAAAGCTTTACCACATTCATTACATTTGTAAGGTTTGTCTCCAGTATGCATTTTCTGATGATTAACCAGAATTGAACGTACTCTAAAGGCTTTGCCACACTCATTACACATGTAAGGTTTCTCTCCAGTATGAATACTCCGATGGCGTGCTAGTGTTGATTGATGACGAAAGACCTTGCCACATTCATTACATTTGTAAGGTTTCTCTCCAGTATGAATTCTCCGATGCCTTGCAAGGTTCGAAGTGGAATTAAAGACCTGGCCACATTCAATACATTTGTATGGCATCTCTCCAGTATGCCTTCTCTGATGGTACGTCAGGCCTGTTATATGACTAAAAGTTCTACCACAATGGCTACATTTGTGTGGTTTCTCCCCAGTAGGATTTCTGTGATATCTTGCAAGTTTTGAACTTTGGATAAATGCCCCTCCAAACTCATTACAATTGTAAGGTTTCTCTCCAGTATGAATTATCAGATGTTTAGTGAGGCTTGATCGCTGAGTATAGGCTTTGCCACAATCATTACATTTGTAAGGTTTCTCTCCGGTATGAATTTTCCGATGACGTGCTAGGCATGAGTAGTAACTGAAGACCTTACCACATTCATTACATTGAAAAGGCTTCTCTCCAGTATGAATTCTCTTATGATTTGAAAGGTTTCCACTGTCATTGAAGACCTTGCCACACACATTACATTTGTAAGGTTTCTGCCCAGTATGAATTCTTAGATGACGTGCTAGGCATGAGTAGTTCCTGAAGACTGTGCCACATTCATTACATTGGAAAGGTTTCTCTCCCGTGTGTATTCTCTTATGGATTGAAAGGTTTCCACTGTAATTGAAGACCTTGCCACACACATTACATTTGTAAGGTTGCTCCCCAGTATGAATTCTTAAATGTCTTACAAGGCATGAATTTTCACTAAAGACCTTTCCACATTCACTGCATTGGTAACGTTTCTCTCTAGTATGAATTATCTTATGTCGAGTGAGTAATGACCCCTGTTTAAAGGCTTTGCCACATTTATCACATTTGTAAGGTTTCTCTCCAGTATGAATTCTCCGATGCCCCGCAAGATGTGAAGTCTGACTGAAGACCTTGCCACATTCATTGCATTTGTAAGGTTTCTCTCCAGTATGACTTCTCTGGTGCCTTGCAAGTTGTGAACGTTGACTGAAGACCTTGTCACATACATCACACGTATATGGTTTCTCTCCTGTATGGATTATCTGATGTGTAGTGAGGCTTGAGCTCCGTTTAAAGGTTTTGCCACACTCGCTACACTTGTAAGGTTTGTTTCCACTATGAACTGTCTGATGAGTTGCCAGGTTGGAACTTTGACTAAAGGACTTTCCACATATGTTGCATTTGTATGGTTTCTCTCCAGTGTGGATTCTCTGGTGGTTTACAAGATTTGAATTCTGCCTAAAGACCTTGCCACATATGTCACATTGATATGGTTTCTCTCCTGTATGGATTATCTGATGTGTAGTGAGGCATGAGCCTTGTTTGAAGGTTTTCCCACACACATTACATTTGTAAGGTTTCTCGCCAGTGTGAATCCTTTGATGTATTGCAAGGTTGTAACTTTGACTAAAGGACTTGCCACATTCGTTACATTTGTATGGTTTCTCTCCCGTGTGACTTCTCCAGTGATTTACAAGATCAGAATTTTGTCTGAAGATCTTGCCACATACATCACATTGACATGGCTTCCCCCTTGTATGGACTATCTGATGTATTGTTAGTAGTGAGCCCCGATGAAAGGCTTTGCCACATTCGTTGCATTTGTAAGGTTTCTCTGTAGTATGCACCATCTGATGGTTAATAAGACTTGAAGACACTCTAAAGGCTTTGCCACACTCATTACATATGTAAGGTTTTTCCCTAATGTGTGTTTTCTCAAGTTGGGTGGGTAATGACAGTTGCAAAAACTCATTCCCATATTTTTTAGAAATGTTGATTTGGACACTTGGAAGAATTCTTTGAAGTGGTGAGACTAGGGAACCATTATTAACTGTCTTCTCAGATTGGTTACATTCATAAATTTTCCCTTCAGTTTGAAATTTCTGCAGTTCAGTCAGATGTGAGTGAAAGCTTAATGGAAGCTGATTTTCAATACATTTGTTTTCTACATCCTCTTGACTATGTTGACCACTTTTACCAGTAAGATTGTTTTTATAGGTCATTGGCACTTCTTTATTATTTATTTCACCATCTTTCCATTGAAACTCAAGGTCCTGTAGATTTTTCTGGATTTCCCTTAAGTAAAAATTTTCAATATCATAACATTCATGTCTTTCCAGCATCACTGTTTGGAATTTTTCTCCTGTATTACTGTTTCCTATTGGTGGTAATTCCTTGGTCATACATTTAGGAAGGATACCTACAAAATATAATGAACATAGGGTTTTTTTTGTTGTTTTTTTGTTTTTTGGGTTTTTTTTTGAGACAGAGTCTTGCTCTGTTGCCCAGGCTGGAGCAGAGTGGCACAATCTTGGCTCACTGCGACCTCTACCTCCTGGGTTCAAGCTATTCTTCTGCCTCAGCCTCCTGAGTAGCTGGGACTACAGGTGCATGCCACCACACCTGGCTAATTTTTGTATTTTTAGTAGAGGCAGGGTTTCACCATATTAGCCAGGCTGGTCTCAAACTCCTGACCTCGTGATCTGCCCACTTCAGCCTCCCAAAGTGCTGGGATTACAGGCATGAGTGAGCCACTGTACCTGGCTGAACATGGGTTTTACAAATAACTAGTATTATTTGTTTTTGTTTGTTTGTTTTTAAATAACTACTATTCATAAATATTTTATATTGAAAACATACTACACTAAAAGTAACGTTTATACTAGACAGTTACCAAACTTTACCACAGTGATCTTCTATTTTTACAAATAAAAAAGGAGTAGAATTCTTCAGTAAAGAAACACTAATCACATGTAATTCAAATTAATTTTAAGGAAGTCTAGTTTCAAACATTCAATGACCAAAAGACTCATGTCGTGCAAACATATATATTAGCACTAAAAGAAGTATTTTTCCACCATGCCCCCAAATCATACACCAACTGGCAGCAAACATATGGCTCTCTCAGAAGAAAAAACAGTTATATATATATTTACTTCATATTTATTGTGCACAAATAAATGTCAAATTACAGCTAAATATCAACAAGTTCAACTAATTAATGATCTACGTAAATGGCAAGCTAAATTATAAATCAAAAATAGTACTGGGAAAATGAGAAAGAATTTTTTGAAGTTATAAAACTAAGTTATTTTTCTGAATACTTATTATATAGGTATTAAACCTGTTCTAAAACTACCTATTTCTGGCTGGGTGCGGTGGCTCCCACCTGTAATCCCAGCTCTTGGAGGCCAAGGTGGGTAGATCACGGGGTAAGGAGTTTGAGACCAGCCTGGCCAACATGATGAAACTCTGTCTCTACTAAAAATACAAAAATTAGCCGGGCATGGTGGTGGGCACCTGTAATCCCAGCTACTCAGGAGGCTGAGGTAGGAGAATTGCTTGAACCCGGGAGACAGAGGTTGTAGTGAGCTGAGATTGCACCACAGCATTCCAGTCTGGGTGACAGAGCAAGACTCTGTCTCGGAAAAACAAACTAACAAAAAACTATCTATTTCCATAAAAAAATAGACATTTGCAACACTAACAAGCAATGCAAGTCAGCTATATTGACTTATGTCTGCCAAAACTCATATGTTAGGGTCCTAATCCTCAATGTAGTATTATTTGGAGGAGTGAAAACTTTGGGAGGCAATTAGGTCAGCATGGTAGGTAGAATTTCAGGAATGGAATAGGAATTAGAATAGATGTGAAAAAGCTTTTGCTTTTTGCATGACAATCCTTCTGCCATGTGAGGACACAGAAAGAGTTAGCCATGATACACCAGGAAAAGGGCCCACACCAGGAACCAAAGTGACTGGCTCTGACATGTGGACTGCTCATCACCCAGATCTGTGAAAAGTGAATTTCTGTTGTTCAAACCACCCTATCTATGGTATCTGCTATACCTAGCCACATTAAGTTAAAGCTAATATGCCATCTCATTATAAACATGAAATAATGTTGATATACCTTATTAAACTAAGAGACTTCTGAGTCTTTACTATAGAACATGCAATATTCCAAGCTAGCAAACAGCACTAACTTGTTTTTAAAAATCTTAAGATAAATTATCACTATTTTACAAATAAGGACAGTAAGTCTGCCCATAGGATTTATGTATCTACACCCAAATTACAAAGAAAGTAAGACGTGAACCTGGGTTTCCAGTATCAAACATGTTTTTAAATAAAACTGGTCAAACAGGCAGTTCAGATAACTGGTCACCCAAATACCAAGAGTGTAGAAAGAAATACTTCAAGAGCTGGCCGGTCGCGGTGGTTCACGCCTGTAATCCCAGCACTTTGGGAGGCCGAGGCAGGTGGATCATGAGGTCAGGAGATCGAGACCATCCTGGCTAACACAGTGAAACTCCGTCTCTACTTAAATATACAAAAAATTAGCCAAGTGTAGTGGTGAGTACCTGTATTCCCAGCTACTCAGGAGGCTGAGGCAGGAGAATGGCGTGAACCCGGCAGGCGGAGCTTGCAGTGAGCCGAGATGGCGCCACTGCACTCCAGCCTGGGCAACAGAGTGAGACTCTGTCTCAAAAAAAGAAAAAAAACAGAAATACTTCAAGAGCCAAGGTGTGTTGCCAAAACATTATTCAGTCATCCTTCATGAATAACGGTATCTGAGTCATCATCCCCTGCACATATTGATGTAGGCAGTGTTCTCAGAAAGTTGTCAAGTGAATGAGTAGGCGTCATCCCTTACACGCTGAGTGTAGTGTGGAAGGTGAGGGAGTTCTGCAATAATGGGAGTGTAAAATTAATACGCTAGTAAGTGACTGGGTAGTCCATCTGGACCAAAGTAATATGTTCAGAAGAGGAAGGGAGGAGGAAGGGCATGAGGGGAGGGGAAAGAGTTATGAGCATGGGGCAGCAGGGTTTGTGCTTGCAGAGCTGTGGGTATATACTTGCCTAAAGAATAGTTAAAATTCTGACTTTGGAAGAAAACAGAAAGACTTATTTAGAAGTAACGCAGTGACTCACATCTATAATCCTAGCAATTTAGCAGGCCAAGGTGGGCAGACTACTGAGCTCATGAGTTTGAGACCATCCTGGGTGAAACCCCATCACTACTAAAATACAAAAAATTAGCCGGGTGTGGTGGTGTGAGCCTGTAGTCCCAGCTACTCAGGAGGCTGAGGTAGGAGAATTGCTTGAACTCGGGAGGCGGAGGTTGCAGTGAGCTGAGTTCATGCCACTGCACTCCAGCCTGGGCGACTGTGGGCGGCAAGCCACCCAGGTGCTGAGGCAACAGACCGAGGGCACGAGCTGTTTCAGTATAATAAAATACATAAAATAACAAGAGTTATACTAGATATAGATCACAGATATGATTATATGTAAGTATCACTAATCATTAGTTTGTAGTAATTACTCTTTATGCAAATATTATAATAATCCTCGCTCTACAATCATAACCTAGGAAAAGCCAGGCCATACAGAGACAGGAGCTGAAGGGACATGGTGAGAAGTGACCAGAAGACAAGAGTGTGAGCCTTCTGTCACAACCTGACAGGGCCACTACAGGGCTCCTTGGTCTAGAGGTAACGCCAGCGTGTGGGAAGACGCCCATTGCCAAGAGGACTGTGGCCTAGTAGTAGCGTCAGTGCCAAGGAAAAACACCCGCTACCTTTCCCCGGGGGAGTTTAGAGAAGACTCTACTCCACCACCTCTTGTGGAGGGCTTGACATCAGTCAGGCCCACCCGCAGTTATCCGGAGGCCTAACCGTCTCCCTGTGATGCTGTGTTTCAGTGGTCACCCTCCTGGTCCACTTTCATGTTCCATCCTGTATACCTGGCTCTGCCTTCTAGATAGCAGTAGCAAAATTAGTGAAAGTACTAAAAGTCTCTAATATATAGAGACTATACATCAGAAATAATGGCGTAAGCTGTCTGCTGTCTCTCTCTCTCTCTGCCTCGGCTGCCAAACAGGGAAGGACCCGCTGTCCAGCGGACACGTGACCCACGTGACCTTACCTATCATTGGAGATGGCTCACACTCCTTATCCTGCCCCCTTGTCTTGTATCCAATAAACAACAGCACAGCCTGGCATTCGGGGCCACTACGGGACTCCGCGTCTTGGTGGTAGTGGTCCCCTGGGCCCAGCTGTCTTTTCTTTTATCTCGTTGTCTTGTGTCTTTATTTCTACGATCTCTCGTCTCTGCACATGGGGAGAAAAACCCACCGACCCTGTGGGACTAGTCCCTACAGGTGACAAAGCTAGACTCTGTCTCCATTAAAAAAAAAAAAAAAAAAAAGTAGCATTATACTGACTAATACTTAAATATGGGAATTATACTATGGGCACAGGACAACAAGGGAAGATATTCCAAAAGGAGGTAGTGTGATGATATGGGAAGTGAAAGTCCAGATGCAGCATTATGAAGCTTTTTATCTGTGAGTCAACAAGGCTTCAGTTTCAGTCAAATGACGGATAGGGCTCCCAAGAGAGAAAACACAAAAATGCACAAGGGCAGATCTTAACTTCTAGAGCAAAATTATGCTTACCCAGGAAGACCAGGTTCCTGTAGTTCTCCAACATCACATCCCAGTACAAAGCTTTCTGCACAGGGTCCAGGGATTTCCACTCCTCCTGAGAGAATTCTATGGCTACATCTCTGAATGTCAAAGGTCCCTGAAAAGAAAAACACATTTCAACAAGGAGCAATGGGAGAGCTCTTATCTATACATAAAATGACAAGAGGAGAGAACTGTCACATCAATTTGATTGAAGTGTGTGTTTTCACATATCCACGCAGGGTATCTGTGAGAAAGTCATGTGTCCCTAATTTTAGCTTGTTATAAAATTCAACAGGAGGTTATATCCTGTAAATCAGTGTACACTTCTCATTTTTGTGTATAATGCAAGAAATACACAAAGAAATGAATAAGTGCTTATGTGTATAAGTGTTAGATATTATGTTCAATATATCAACTGAATGTCCAGATAAGCTAGTATAAGAGTTGTGTCTTCGAGATGACAATGTCCATAGCAGCTTTAAAGAAAGGTCAGAAACTAAAAACTGTGATGACCAGAGCAACAGCAATGACTAAAGTTTTGAAACACTCCCCATGTGCTGGGCATTACTCCAAATGCTTTACATGTTCTAATTCAAATAACAACATAATAGATAGATAGAGAGAGAGAGAGAGATTTTTTTCCCATGTTACTACGAGACAACTATGTCACAGAAAATGCTAAAAAGTCACCTAGGTCAACAACCTAAAAATGGCAGAGCAGGCATCTGAACCCAGATGTCTGAGAATGAGTCTTGAATCAAAAGAAACAAACAGTTAAATCATGGTGACAGTATGTCATAGTCTCTCTGTGCTGCTGTACTGAGTAAAACAGACTGGGTAATTTATGAAGAATAGAAATGTATTTCTCATGATTCTGCTGGCTGGGATATCCAAGATCAAGGTGCCAGCAGGACTGATGTCTGGTGAGGGATGATCCCTGCTTCCAAGATGATCTTGTTGCTTCGTAGGGGACGAATGCTGTGTCCCCCACATGACAGAAGGGACAGAAGGGCCAAAAAGTAGTGAACTCCGTAGAATAAGCCTTTTGATATATCATTGACGAGAACACCATACCCACTGATAAAGGCCGACTTCTCGTGACCCAATCTCCTCCTAAAGGCCATGCCTCATAATATTTAAAGATTGGGCACTGGGGATTAAGTTTCAACATGAATTGCGGAGGAGGAAAAAAAAAACTCAGACCATAGCATTCCACCCCGGCCCCCCCAATTGATGTACTTCTCACAGACAAAATACATTCTATCCCAATGGCTCCCAAAGCCTTATTTCTACAACCAATTCAAAAGCCTATAGTCTAGAGTTGTACCTAACTATGATCTAAATCAGATATGGGTGAGACTCAAATGTGCATTTCATCCGAAGGCAAACTGCTCTCTAGTTGTGAACCTATGAAATCAAACGAGTTATGTGCTTCCAAAATACAATGGTGGGGCAGACACAGGTTAGATATTTCAATTCCAAAAGAGAGAAACAGGAAACAAGGGGTAGCTGTTCCCATGTGAGGCTGAAACCCAACAGGGCACATACATTAAATACTAAGGCTTGACAATAATCTCTGACTCCATGTCCCACCTTCTAGACATCCTGGAGTAGAGGTTGGGTCCCAACATCCTGGGGATCCCTGTCTCACTGGTTTTGTTGGGATCACCCCACATGGACGTTCTCACAGTGCCTGCAGCTCTCCTGAGCTGGAATCACATACCGGTGACTCTACAGTTTTGGGGTCTTATCGGTGGCCCTGCTCCCAGGGCTTTACTGGACCTTATCCTAACAGGGACTCTGAAATTGGCCCTGCCTCCACAGCTAGAACTGAGCATTGCCCTAGTAGGGACTTCCAGGGACAGCCTCACTCCTACAGCATTTCTATGCCTAGGCTCCAAGGATCTCTGAGGCATTCTTTGAAATCTAGATGGAAGTAGCCATGAGTCCACATCTCATGCCCTCTGCACACTTTTAGTTACCACTGTGTTCATGTTGCCAAGGTTTACAGTTTGTGTGTTGTAACCGACCTCGATCCCTGGTGGACTGAACAAAAGGGGCAAACACGGGAACAAAAGACAAAGACAAAAGAGTATATTTGGAAGAAGGGGTCGGGGGCACCTTGCCTCTAGTGGACAAAAGCCCTAAGCTTTTTCAGCCCTCCAAATTTATTAGGTCAAAGAGATAACCAAAAGGGGCGGTGATTGTCGGTAACTGTCAGTCAGTCCTTTGGATCACAGCAGGCTTGCAAGACTGCATCATTCGACCAATAAGCACTAGATTTCCCAGAGATAACTTCAAGGAGCCCAGCGCCAGGGAGTGATGGCCCTCAGCAAACTTGGTGGCAGGTGCAGTCGTGAGTTTGCTCACATCCTGCATTCATGATAAACAGTTTGCTGTTTGATCATATAGCCTCCAGTGGAATGCTGAGTTGATCACGATCCCTTTGGCCTTTTTGGCTCCCAACAGTGTGTGCCCTCTGGAGTGGTGGCTGGTCTGCACCTGGTCCCACGTCAGCCACAGATGGGGTAGCTAAGGACCTCTGCTCTGAAATACAGAGATCACAGATCTGAGGTATCGGAGTTCCCATGTCCAAAGGGCACCCCGGGCCACTCCCTTGAAACTATTCTGCCCTCAAGGCCCTGGCACTCTGAACCTACAATGGGCACAGCAGTCTCAAAGATCTCTAAAATGCCTTTGGGATGATTCTCCCATTGTCTCAATAATCAGGTCCTGGCTTACTTCTATCCATACTAATCTCCTTGTCCAAGGCCACTTGGCTACACCCCTCTTGGTTTTCTCTCCTAAATACACTTTTAATTCTTTACATGGCCAGGCTGAGAATTTTCCAAATCTTTACATTGGGCTTTGAAAACAAATTGTTTTTAATTCATTTTTCTCTCCTCCCATTTTCCTATAAACAGTTCAGAGAAGCCATGCAGCAACCTGAACAATTTGCTTTGAGAATGTTTCTGCCAAACATCTTAGTTCATCACTCTTAAATTCTGCTTTCCACAGCCCGGGTGCAGTCGTTCACTCCTGTAATCCCAGCACTTTGGGAGGCTGAGGTAGGCGGATCACGAGGTCGAGAGATCGAAACCATCCTGGCCAACGTGGTAAAACCCTGTCTCTACTAAAAATTCAAGATGAGATTTGGGTGGAGACACAACCAAAGCCATATCAATTCGTTTCTGTCTTGCCTGAATATAATGACTGAAAGGAACAGGATGAAAGGTTAGGGGCCACTGCAAAAAAGGATGATTGACATAAACCAGTGTGTGCAGTAACACATAAAGACACTAGGTAAGATCTAGTACCATAGCTGACTGCAGCACAAGAGTCGTCAATAGCACAGACAGATAACAGGGGAGCTTCTGAGTAGAAACCAGCAAACCTCTTCAATTAGGACATGACAAGCAAAGGCCCAGAGAGGGCACAATCCCCAGTTAGAAAATTATCATTCTGTGTGTGTTGTTGTTGTAGTAGTTGTTTTAGATGGATCATTCTACTGAACTCCAGCCTGGGCAATACAGTAAAACCCTTCCGCAAAAAAAGAAAAGAAAAGAAAAGAAAGGAAGGGAGGGAGGAAAGAAAAAGAGAGAAGGAAAGAAAAAGTGAGAAAGAAAGAGAGAAATGGCCAGGTGCAGTGGCTCATGCCTATAATCCTAGCACTTTGGGGAGCAGAGGAGGGCAAATCACCTGAGGTCAGGAGTTTGGGACCAGCCTGTCTAACATGGTGAAATCCAATTTCTACTAAAAATACAAAAAATTAGCCAGGCATGGTGGTGCGTGCTTGTAATCCCAGCTGCTCAGGAGACTAAGGTAGGAGAATCACTTGAACCCAGGAGGCGGAGATTGTGGTGAGCCAAGATCACACCATCGCACTCCAGCCTGGACAACAAGAGTGACACTCTGTCTCAAAAAAAAAAAAAAAAAAAAAGAGAGAGAGAGAAAGAGAGAAAGAAAGAAGGAAGGAAGGAGGGAGGGAGGGAGGGAGAGACAGAGAAAGAGAGAGAAAGACAGACTAAAGCTAAAAATAGAGTAACTGAGTTGAAATAGTCACTAGATGAGTTCAACAGAGCTGACTTAGGCAGAAGAAGGAAGTGGTGAACTCAAAGCGGATTTTGACAGGGAGAGAAACAAGAACTACAAAAAACAAAACAAAATGAGGAGAGCATAAGGGGCTCATGGCAAACCATCAAGCACCGAGAACATATGTATTCTGGGAGTCCAATAAATAATGTGAATATATCTAACATTACTTAAGTGTAAGTAAACAAACAAGCTTTACTGAAAGGCATAATATAATCAAAGGCTGGGTTCCATGTCTCATGCCTGTAATCCCAGCACTTCTGGAGGCTAAGGCAAGCAGATCACTTGAGGTCAGTTTGAGTGGTCAACATGGTGAAACCTCCTCTCTCCTAAAAATACAAAAAAATTAGCTGGGTGTGGTGGTGAGTGCCTATAGTCCCAGCTGCTCAGAAAGCTGAGGCAGGAGGATCCCTTAAACCTGGGAGGCGGAGATTGCAGTCAACCCAGATCATGCCACTGCACTGAAGCCTGGGCAACGGAGCCAGACTTCATCACCAAAAAATAAGATTCATGCAAAGAAAATGTCAGCAAGAAAACCTTAGATCTAAAAGAAACATAGTATTTTATAATCACACTGTGAGCCAGGCCTTCCAGAAAAACATAAAGCAAACATTTATTTATTTTTGCTTTTGTGGTATGCCATCCTAAAAGAGGCACTCACTCTTCGTTGTTTTTTTTTTTTTTTTTTTTGAGGCGGAGTCTCGCTCTGTCACCTAGGCTGGAGTGCAGTGGTGCAATCTCGGCTCACTGCAAGCTCCGCCTCCCGGGTTCAGGCCATTCTCCTGCCTCAGCCTCCCGAGTAACTGGGACTACAGGCGCCCACCACCTCGCCCGGCTAGTTTTTTGTACTTTTTAGTAGAGACGGGGTTTCACCGTGTTAGCCAGGATGGTCTCGATCTCCTGATCTCGTGATCCGCCCGTCTCGGCCTCCCAGAGTGCTGGGATTACAGGCTTGAGCCACCGCGCCTGGCCGAGGCACTCACTCTTTAAACTGCCCAACCCGGAGGAAACATCAGACATCTGTGGTGAAGATAGCATGCATACAGGCAGCCACGGTGACATTCTTTGTAAAACAGTAAAAGAAAAACGGTAAAAAAGAAAAAAGGTTAAAAAAAGCGAAAAACGGTAAAAGACCCATACGTCTTCATCTAGGGATTGTTCCAAAGAGGATGCAAAACAAACTATTAGTGTTTATTAACATAAAAATATGTACACTTCAAAACGTGCAAAATAAAATTTCACAGCAGAACATTCACTGAAGAATTGTTTTCTGAAATCTCATGATGACGTGTAAATGCAACTCGACACCTCTCACTGACTATTGCCACAGAACCTACAACAGTAGCTCCCCATGGAAACATGAGGGATGGTGGATGATGTGATAGGGAAAGGAAACTGGGTTTCCCCAGGATGGGCACTTGAAAGAGTGATCATTTCCTCCAGGATGGTGCATTTCCTGCTTTGCTAGATCTGGCAAGATTCCCCACTACCCTGAGCTGCAAAGGGACCCTCTCCCACCAACATCACATCAGATTTCCCACTCATTTAAACAAAACCTGCTACTATGTTTCTTTTAGATTTTGAAGATCTAGGGAAAATGACAACTCTCTGTATTTCCATTTCATTATTTTGTAGAAATCAAAATAAAATAATCCTCATTCATTGCGCAATTTTTTTTTCTGCATTCTAGGAGCCATTTCATATTCTGTAGTTAAATTTTTGGAATATATATGCCTTAATGTTCTTTTTTTATTTTTATTTTTATTTTTTTTTTGGAGACAGAGTCTAGCTCTGTCGCCCATGCTGTAGTGCAATGGTGCGATCTCAGCTCACTACAACCTCTGCCTCCTGGGTTCAAGGGATTCTCCTGCCTCAGCCTCCCAAGTAGGTGGAACTACAGGCATGCGCCACCATGCCGAGCTAATTTTTGCATTTTTAGCAGAGATGGGGTTGGCCAGGCTGGTCTCTAACTCATGACCTCGTGATCCGCCTGCCTTGGCCTTCCAAAGTGCTGGGATTACAGGCATGAGCCACTGCGCCTAGTCAATGTCCTTTTTTTTTTTTTTTTTTTTTTTGAGACGGAGTCTCGCTCTGTCGCCCAGGCTGGAGTGCAGTGGCCGGATCTCAGCTCACTGCAAGCTCCACCTCCCGAGTAGCTGGGACTACAGGCGCCCGCCACCTCGCCTGGCTAGTTTTTTGTATTTTTTTTAGTAGAGACGGGGTTTCACTGTGTTAGCCAGGATGGTCTCCATCTCCGACCTCGTGATCCGCCCGTCTCGGCCTCCCAAAGTGCTGGGATTACAGGCTTGAGCCACCACGCCCGGCCCAATGTCCTTTTTTTAGATTATAAATTTTTTTTAGCATAAAACTGAAACGTTTCCTTGATGTCCCATGTTTTATGTTTGCTCATAAATTTTATGGTGTATGTAAGGTATACAACATGATATTACAGTACAGATAGTAAAAAAGTCACTATAGTTTAACACATTAACATATCCATCATCTCACAGGTACCCTTTTTTTTTTTTTTTTGACACGGAGTATTGCTCTGTCGCTGAGGCTGGAGTGCAGTGGTGTGATCTCCACTCACTGCAACCTCTGCCCCCGGGGTTCAAGCAATTCTCTGCCTCAGCCTCCCAAGTAGCTGGGATTACAGGCACCTGCCACCATGCCTGGCTAATTTTTGTATTTTTAGTAGAGACAGGGTTTCCCCATCTTGGCCAGCCTGGTCTTGAACTCCTGACCTCTTGATCCACCTGCCTCAGCCTCCCAAAGTGCTGGGATTACAGGCGTGAGCCACCATGCCTGGCCCAGTACCCTTTTTTTTTTTTGACAAGAACAGTTAAAATCTAACATAGCATCAATTACATATATAATAAAATATTATTTTCCTGTCGTCTTCATGTTATGCCACCTTTTTAATGCCTAAACTGCATCTCTGCTTGGATTTTACTGCAAATAAATACATTATGCGATGTTTAAAATAAAAGAAATATGATGTTCAGTAATAATTGGTGGAATGAGAGAATTTGGCTCCATCTTCACTAATAACAAAGAAGTTCTGCTCCTACATCTGAGCAAAATTATAACCTTTTTAGATAAAACAACTGCTACTAGGAGTCCCAGCATGAACACCACAGTCTCTGTAGGATGGATATGCTGACAATGGCTAAATGAATCTGACATTCAGGTTGATTTTATATTTTAAAATCAATGATAGGCCGGACACGGTGGCTCATGCCTATAATCCCAGCATTTTGGGAGGCCGAGGTGGTCTTGAAGACCACCTGACCAACATGGTGAAATGCCATCTCTACTAAAAATACAAAAATTAGTCAGTCGTGGTGGCACATGCCTGTAATCCCAGCTACTCAGGAGGCTGAGGCACGAGAATCACTTGAACCAGGGAGGTGAAGGTTGCAGTGAGCCGAGATCGCACCATTGCACTCCAGCCTGGGCAACAAGAATGAAACTCCGTCTCAAAAAAAAAAAAAAAAAAAGATAAAATAAAACACCCTTTATCACTGATGCATGTATCTAATTGTCCATTCCATTCCCAGTCATTAAGATTTTGAAGTTAGAAACAGTGACTCATTCATACAGCTTCAAATGTAGTATAAAATTAGGCAGAAAAGATCTCCCCTGACACACTCTTTTCCAGAATTGATGAGGTATTGTGCACATTAATATGTGCCTTCCGCATGCAGCTTCTCTACTTCTGGTCTACAGAGAGCTGACTGCATCCTGCTTTTGCCTCTAAACGATCTCTGCTGCCAACAGCTCTGACACTGTGGGGCTCATACCCTGTCTCCATCCGTGTCTGGGTGTGAGCTGCTCCCAGGACCATGCCCAGCAGAGCCTCTTCCCAAGTTAATGTCACTGGGTCTCGGTGAGATAGAATCTAAGTGAGATGAGAGAAACTGAGGGAAGGCATGGGTGAATGGCAGTAAACACGTCAGGCAGGATGCTTCAGACTCAGAGAAGATTCGCAACTCCAATGCATCGCATTTCAAAAAGGAAGGAGACAGAATGATCCACTAAGAATATCATTTTACCTGTGTAAGAGCCATCCCTGACTCCTTTTCTTTCCTGTTCTTCCTCTTCTGGGCTGCTCTCTCAGTCAGTATAATTACTTCTTTACAAGTCAAATCTGAAAGTGAAAAATCTGTCGTTTAATGCTTGGAAACAACACATTCCTTTCTGTGCTACAACCATGCCCACAGGAAAGACCTCAGCATGTGGAGAGGCAGCCCACTGCACCAGGGGGATGCAAGGATAATAAATTCCTAAACAAAGACCAAGTGGCCTGGCATGGTGGCTCACGCCTATAATCCCAGCATTTTAGGAGGCAGAGGCGGGCGGATCAACTGAGGTCAGGAGTTTGAGAGCATCCTGGACAACATAGTGAAACTCCGTCTCTACTAAAAATACAAAAATTAGCTGGGCGTGGTGGCAGGTGCCTGTAGTCCCAGCTACTCGGGAGGCTGAGGCAGGAGAATGGCGTGAACGCGGGAGGCGGAGCTTGCAGTGAGCCAAGATCGCGCCACTGCACTCCAGCCTGGGCGACAGAGCGAGACTCCGTCTCAAAAAATAAATAAATAAAGGAACTACAAAGAAAAAAGTAGGCTGGGCGCAGTGGCTCATGCCTGTAATCCCAGCACTTTAGGAGGCCAAGGCCAGTGGATCACCTGAGTTTGGGAGTTTGAGACCAGCCTGACCAATATGGAGAAACTCCATCTCTACTAAAAATACAAAATTAGCCAGGCGTAGTGGCACATACCTATAATCCCAGGTACTTGGGAGGCTGAGGTAGGAGAATTGCTTGAACCTGGGAGGCAGAGACTGCAGTGATCCGAGATGGCTCCATTGCACTCCAGCCTGGGCAACAAGAGTGAAACTCCGTCTCAAACAAAAAAAAAGAAAAAACAAAAAAGAAAATCCATTACAAAAAAATAAGACTCTCTTGGGCCGGGCGCGGTGGCTCAAGCCTGTAATCCCAGCACTTTGGGAGGCCGAGACGGGTGGATCACAAGGTCAGGAGATCGAGACCATCCTGGCTAACATGGTGAAACCCCATCTCTACTAAAAAATACAAAAAACTAGCCGGGCGAGGTGGCGGGCGCCTGTAGTCCCAGCTACTCGGGAGGCTGAGGCAGGAGAATGGTGTGAACCCGGGAGGCGGAGCTTGCAGTGAGCTGAGATCCGGCCACTGCACTCCAGCCTGGGCGACAGAGCAAGACTCCGTCTCAAAAAAAAAAAAAAAAATAAGACTCTCAATACTCCTACAAAGACATACCTTGTAGGCCTGATGTGGTGGCTTCCCATCTGTAATCACAGCACTCTGAAAGGCTGAGGCAGAAGGAATGCTTGAGCCTGGGCGGTTGAGGCTGCAGTGAGCGGAGATCATGGCACTGTACTCTAGTCTGACAGAGCAAGACCCTGTTTCAGAAAAGAAAAAAAAAAAAACAAAGACATACCTTGTAGTGAGAGTGACAGTCATTTATTGCCCCATTTCTCATTCACTCTATCCTCTACTCTATCCCAGGGAAGAAAAGAGTTACCACAAATGACTGAATTTAAATGCCCTCTGGCTAAACAGAAATTCTAAATATCTTTTGATACAAATAAATACAAAATGCACAAGCCTTACAGAAAAGAGTGGTAATTTTCATCCTCATGATTACAATTTAAAGAAAAAAATTTTAGAGTGTAAAGTCACAAAGCAGAATATTACAACCACCATCCATATCCAATCAACTCATCACTCATCTGGATAGGGTCCTCTCCCACTTTCTTCACTACTACGTGTTTCCCTCTCGCATGCTGCATCTTTCCTCCCCTTTTCTGTTCTCCTCTTTTATGTCTGTTCTGCCCAATAGTCGGCAACTTACTTCACCTCTTGGAACTCTTCCTCCCCAATCTTTCTGATTGTCCCCAATCTCCACGTATTTCTGCCTCTTTTTCCCCATCTAAGCTCCCTCTCTGCTCTGCTTGTTAAATTCCCTCTTACCTGTTACAGCTCCTTTGTTCCCACTCTCTAGCACCCCCAACTTCCTAGGCTTCCTCCCTGCTGCGGCTCTCTCTCTACTCTGCTTGTCACCCACTGCCCTCTCTTTCAGTTCCAGCACCACGTAGCTCTGTCAGCCACGGCTCCAACTCTTTTACCTTCTCCCCACTGTCTGTCTGCAGTGCCTCCTCCTTTGCCGCCCCACTCTATTTTGCTGCCCTTCATCTCTCTGAAGGTCCCCTTTTTTTCTAAATGTCTCTATGTGCTTTTCTCCCCCTGCTTCTTTCTCCATTCGTTCTCTTTCACTCTTGCTATCTCTCTGCAAATCCCTAAATTATCATCCATTTTGCCGTGTATTTATGGGTCTCCCTCATTCTCTTCGGTTTTTCCTTTTGCTTCGTCGTTCCCTGTCTTTTCCTCTCCTGATCCCTCTCACCCACACATTCAGTAGGACAGGGGAGGAATAAGATGCCCAACTCCCGGAAGAGCACATTTTCCAGTAGAGTAAAATTTGGGAAGGAAGAACACTGGGTATCACAAGACAGACTCAGGTCACCTGCCCCAACGGGGGGATCAGGAAAAGCAGTGGCTGTGAAGGGGAAGCCTGGGGAGCGGAAGGACCCGGCGTGAGGAGGATACTAGGTGGCGCCGGGGTACGGTGTCTCAGGACAGGGAGGGTCTGCAGAATCCCAGGACCTGGGAGGAGAAGAGGCTCCTTCAGGAGCCGGACGGCGGGCGCTCCCCTCCAGGGGCTGACGAGGGAGGAACTCGGGGGTCGCGACGAGTGGGAATCCACCTCCCGAGTGAGGGCTCGACTTGGTGCAGGGCCGAAGCAGAGGTCAGTAAGGGTTTTAAGCAGGAACACGACCTGAGTGGGGTTGTCTACGTGGTCCTAAGGCAGAAAGGCAGGGAGCAAGGAACAGCCGCAGAGAGATTTTTAAACCGAAAGGAAAGCAATTATCAGACTTACTTGGGGCGAAGGGGCTGTTGCTGGTATTTTAAGGTCCGTAGCGATCCCCAGGAAACGGGTATGGACAAGGGAAGACCGCCAAGTGCACGTTGGATTCACGTAGACCCGGCGAAGCAAATGTTTAGTCCAGGTAGTCGGAAACTGACGCGCAGCGCTGTGACCGTTTCCCCGCGCGATCTGCTTCCGGGTGTGCAGGAAGCTTCACGAGAGGAGAAAAAAAGACTCAGAAGCCTGGGGCGGTGGAGGGTCCTGGGTGGGGTGCGACCCGCAAGGGAAGGAGCAGAAAGACGGACCTGATTTGGGAACCCTGAAAGGGTGGGGCAGGCTCATGCGGTAGTGGGCGGGGCCAGGCGGGCAAGGCAGGACGGGCGGTGTGGGCGGGACCTGTTTGGTGGGCGGGGTCTGTTATTCCCTCTGCCTTCAGCCCACCGAGTCTTTGTTCTCCTGATTTGGGAGTATTGGTGACTGTTTCTTGTCCTGTGAAGCGGTGTTACTTCCTGCCTATTTTAAGTTAATGTTTTAGACTTTAAGGTCAAAGTTTAAAGTTGTGGTCCACTTCTGTTGGAAACTAAGATGTTTTCTTCTTGTCAAGTTGAACTGATTTAGGTCAAAATCGATTTTTGCGAGCCTGGTGGACTCCATCGGGTCTTGCCAGTGAGGCTGAAGTCAGTAAGGCTGAAGTTACTCAGTAGTCAGGGAACTAGGATATCCGTGAAGATTTGATGTGCAGCCGTGGCTGGATCCAGGAACCTAGAAGACATTATGCCAAGCGAATTGTGCTAGATACAGAAAGATAAATCCTGCATGCGTTTACTTACATGTGCAATCTACAAACATCAAAATCACAGTAACAGAGTAGAAGGGTGGTTTCCAGGGCTGACGGTCTATCCTATGCCTGTCCCACCGTTGTATTTTGGAAGCAAATAACTTCTTTGGCTTCACAGTTTCACAGCTGGACAGAAATTTTGCCTCAGGATGAACCACACTTTGAGTCTCACCCATATGTGATTCAGATAATATTTGGATGATATTTGGGCCTTAGAGTTTGATACTGAAATAGATTAAGACTTTTGAAATGGGCCGGGAGCAGTGGCTCTGGCCTGTAATCCCAGCTCTTTGGGAGGTCAAGGTGGAAGGATTGCTTGAGCTGAAGAGTTCAAGAGTTCAAGACCAACCTGGGGCAACACAGACCCTTGTCTCTACAAAAAGAGAAAAATCAGCCAGGCATGGTGGCTCATGCCTATAGTCACAGCTACTTGGGAGGCTGAGGTGGGAGGATCTCTTGAGCCCAAGGGGTCAAGGCTGCAATGAGTTGTCACTGCACCTGGGCAACAGAGTGAGACTTTGTCTCAAAAAATAATAATAATAAGACTTTTGAGATGTTAGGATGGGGGTGAAGGGATCTTGCATGTGAGAAGGACATGAATTTTGGGAGTCCAGAGTACAGAATGTTATGAGCTGAATCATGTCCCTAAGAAATCATTGTCGGCTGGGCACGGTGGCTCACGCCTGTAATCCCAGCACTTTGGGAGGCCAAGGCGGGCGGATCGTGAGGTCAGGAGATCGAGACCATCCTAGCTAACACGATGAAACCCTGTTTTTACTAAAAATGCAAAAAATTAGCCAGGCGTGGTGGCGGGCACCTGTGGTCCCAGCTGCTTGGGAGGCTGAAGCAGGAGAATGGCATGAACCCGGGAGGTGGAGCTCGCAGTGAGCCGAGATCGAGCCACTGCACTCCAGCCTGGGTGACAGAGCGAGACTCTGTCTCAAAAATAAAATAAAATAAAATAAAATAAAATAAATCATTGTCTTTAAGTTCTAGCACCCAGTACCTCAGAATATGACTGTATTTTGACATAGGGCATTTAGAGGTTATTAAGTTAAACTAAGCTTGTTAGAATGGGCTCTGATGCAATCTGACTGATGTCCTGATAAGAGGAAATTTGCCTGGAAGCAGTGCCTCACGCCTGTAATCCCAGCACTTTGGGAGGTCGAAGTGGGTGGATCACTTGAGCTCAGGAGTTTGAGACCAGCCTGGCCAACATGGTGAAACCCCATCTCTACTACAAATACAAAAATTAGCCAGGCATGGTGGCACATGCCTTTAGTGCCAGCTACTGGGGAGGCTGAGGCAGGAGAATTGCTTGAACCTGGGAGGCGGAGGTTGCAGTGAGCTGAGATCATGCCACTGCATTCCAGCCTGGGTGACAGAGCCAGACTCCATCTCAAAAAAAGGAAAAAGAAAAGCAAAGAAAAGAAAAAGTAGTATTCCAGCTACTTCCAGATCTCCTTGCTGACAGGAAAGTGTATATTGTATACAAGAAGGGTGGATATTGGCATAGAAGTTTGGGGGGCCCAGCTGTATTGGAGATGACTGGCATCTGGAGGACTAAAAGCTTGCTGAGATTTTTGGACCACAGAAAGTAAACCCTATAACTTCCAACAGCTTTTGCAACCGTTGCCATTCCAAACATTGGATTTCAGTTGTGAGAGACTCTTCCTCATTCTGGGCTCTAGGAAGAGAAGCTTCATAGACCCTCAGTGGATAGAGATATTGGAGGGAGTGGAATGAAGGAATGAAGGTGGGTCTGGGGCTTCACTGGAGTTTGATATAGAAGCTATGACAGCATCAGTATTCCAAGCAAGAGCTGGGGCTGGAGTTTGGAGTAAAGGCAGAGCTGGGGTTGTGAGACTTTGGGGGGGTCATTTAGCCTATATAGGACTAGAGGAGCATTAGATATTAAATAAGTCAAAGAGAGAGGCTGGGCACAGTGGCCTGTAGTCCCAGTACTTTGGGAGGTCATGGCAGGCAGATCATCTGAGGTCAGGAGTTCGAGACCAGCCTGGCCAACATGGTGAAACCCTGTCTCTACTAAAAATGCAAAAAGTAGCTGGACATGGTGGCAGGCGCCTGTAATCTCAGCTACTTGGGAGGCTGAGACAGGAGAATCACTGAACCTGGGAGGCGGAGGATGCAGTGAGCTGAGATCACGCCACTGTATTCCAGCCTGGGCCACAGAGCGGAACTCCGTCTCAAAAAAAAAGGAGGACAAAGAGAGACATCAGTGGGGAAGAGTTACCAGAGACTAGGACAGTAGCCACCAAAGATTTGCTATGCAGAGACAAGAGATCCCTAAAGTTCTGCTAGTCATAGTTTCCAGGATCTCGGGATCTGGGAGTTACTGATGACTGGTCAATTGTTCTGGTCTTCCTAGAGTTCTCTAGAAAGATTGGTGGCTGGAATGTCCTGGTTGCTAAGTGACTCTATTCCCGGAACTCACATGCCCTCAGTTGTTCAATAAATAATGCCTCCTTCTGTTAACAGTTGTTGTAATACCTCAGTTCTTGTCTTCTTAGTTTAAAATAATTTAAGCAAGAGACACACAGCAAAAGAGGTGAGCATAATTTGTTGCAAAGGAAAAATAATATTTTGAAAGTTAAGGGCAGAATAGACAGAACACTCTGAGAGAGACAGAAATCAGGGCAGGCTGCTCATATGGGTGAGGCGGCACAGACTGGCACAAAGGGAATCTTATATGATTATTCATAAGGACGTGGGATGAGGTGTTACTAGTAAGCATGTTCTGGGTGGTCCTCTGGGTGCACATGAGCAGCAGCTATACATGCCTGTAAATATGTCGCATGTCTCATTAGCATCTTAAATCTACATGGAATTGTAATCCTCAGTATTGGAGGTGGGGACTGGGGTCTGGTGGCAGGTGATTAGATCATGGTGGCAGTGGATTTCTCATGAATGGTTTAATACCATTCCCTCGGTGGTATTCTCATGATAGTGAGTTATTGTGAGTTCTGGCTGTTTAAAAGTGTGTGGCTTTTAAACAAGCGATGGCTCACACCTGTAATCCCAGCACTTTGGGAGGCCGAGGCAGGAGGATCACCTGAGGTCAGGAGTTCAAGACTAGCCTGACCAACATGGTGAAACCCTGTCTCTACTAAAAGTAGAAAAATTAGCCAGGCGTGGTGTCACACACCTGTAATCTCAGCTACTTGGGAGGTTGAGGCAGGAGAATCGCTTGAACCCGGGAGGCGGAGGTTGCAGTGAGTCAAGATCGTGCCACTGCACTCCAGCCTAGACGAAAAAGCGAGACTCTGTCTCAAAAACAAAACAAAAAAAAATGTGTAGCATCTCCCCATTCTCTGTCTTCCTCCTGTCTGGGCATGTGAAGTGCCTGCTTCCCCTTCACCTTCTGCCATAATTGTAAGTTTCCTGAGGCCTCTGCAGAAGCCAAGTAGATTCCAGCATTTCCTGTACAGCCTGCAGAGTCATGAGCCAATTAAATCTCTTTTCTTTATAAATTACCCCCCAGTCTCAGGTATTTTTTTATGGCAATGTGAGAACAAACTAATATACTGGCACTATAGTCATGTGCCACCACACCTGGCTAATTTGCAAATTTTTTGTAGAGACAGGGTTTCACATTCTTGCCCATGCTGGTCTTGAACTCCTGGGCTCAAATAAGCCTCCTGCCTTGGCCGCCCAAACTGTAAAGTAGATAAATTTTTTAAAAAATATATTTCCCGGCCGGGTGCGGTGGCTCAAGCCTGTAATCCTAGCAATTTGGGAGGCCGAGACGGGTGGATCACGAGGTCAGGAGATCGAGACCATCCTGGCTAACACGGTGAAACCCCATCTCTACTAAAAAAAATACAAAAAACTAGCCGGGCGAGGTGGCGGGCACCTGTAGTCCCAGCTACTCGGGAGGCTGAGGCAGGAGAATGGCGTAAACCCGGGAGGCGGAGCTTGCAGTGAGCTGAGATCCGGCCACTGCACTCCAGCCTGGGCGACAGAGCGAGATTCCGTCTCAAAAACAAAAACAAAAACAAAAACAAAAAACAAACAAACAAAAAAATATATTTCCCTTTCAGATGAGTAGGTAATTAAGTAAGAAAGAAATATAAATTTCAAAAAGGGCCGGGCATGGCGGCTCACGCCTGTAATCCCAGCACTCTGGGAGGCTGAGGTGGGTAGATCACCCAAGGTCAGGAGTTCAAAATCAGACTGGCTGACATTGTGAAACCCTGACTCTACCAAAAATACAAAAATCAGGCAGGCCCGGTGGTGGGCGCCTGTAATCCCATCTACTCAGAAGACTGGGGCAGGAGAATCCCTTGAACCCAGGAGGCGGAGGTTGCAGTGAGCCGAGGTGGTACTACTGCACTCCAGCCTCGGCGACAGAGCAATACTCCATCTCAATAAATAAATAAACAATGTTTTTCCTTCCTTGAGAAATTCAAAGAAGGCTGATCAGTATGTGATCCTCAACTGAATTTTCAGTCAGTGGTCCTTTGCTGTGACCCACAGGAGTGTGACATTCTATGGGTGGATTCTTCTCCCTGCGACCAGAACTTCATCTTTCACATGTGATCAGAGGCTTTTAGAGGCTCTGCATTACTTTTCAGATCAACACCATCACACGAGCTTAGCCTAGAGACAGCTGACATGGGAAGGTATCTTATGAACAAATACTGTTGGATGCGGTTCTCTTGCAGGGATCTTGCAGCCCCTTAATAATTTCCTCCAGGACCACTGAAACACTCTAGAATTTTTCCTAGATCTGTCTTCCATACATACATAGACTGGCATTTTTGGACAAAAGGTCTGTTTGGGCCGAGCGCGATGGCTCATGCCTGTAATCCCAGTACTTTGGGAGGCCAAGGCAGGGGGATCACTTGAGGTCAGGAGTTAAAGACCAGTCTGGCTAACATGGTGAAACCCCATCTCTACTAAAAAAAAAAAAAAAAAAAAATACAAAAATTAGCCAGGCATGGTGGTGCATACCTGTAATCCCAGGTACTCCAGAGGCTGAGGTAGGAGATTCTCTTGAACCCAGGAGGCAGAGGTGGCAGTGAGCCGAGATTGCACCACTGTACTCCAGCTTGGGTGACAGAGCGAGACTCTGTATCAAAAAAAAAAAAAAAAAAGCTCTGTGTATCACTCTGAGCCCTGCCCAACCTGCACCTCTAGAAGGATGATATTCTCTGAGGAGACCAATCTCGTGTCTCTTTGCACTGATGTTATTGATTTAGCAAAGAAGACAAGTAGGCAAATGTCAGTTTATGCTGGTGATGGGATCTAGTGATCTCTTACTTGACTTGGGTCTCTGATTTACTCAAATATTGATAAAAATGTATTCCCCTCTGGATGGCAGAAAAACAAGAGGAGGAGGAGCTCCAGCCCACACAGGAGGTAGAAAGTGGAATCTATGCCACATGGAGTCCAGTTTGAGTTCAGCCATAGGCACCGAGTGTCCTCCAACAAAGAAACGGCTCCCTATTACTTGAGGTGCACTCTTTTTTTTTTTTCTTTGAGACGGAGTCTCACTCTTTTGCCCAGGCCGGACTGCAGTGGTCCTATCTCGGCTCACTGCAAGCTCCACCTCCCGGGTTCACCCCATTCTCCTGCCTTGGCCTCCCAAGTAGCTGGGACTACAGGCGCCCGCCACTGCATCTGGCTAATTTTTTTGTATTTTTAGTAGAGATGGAGTTTCATCGTGTTAGCCAGGATGGTCTCGATCCCCTGACCTCGTGATCCACCTGCCTCGGCCTCCCAAAGTGCTGGGATTACAGGCGTGAGCCACCGTGCCGGGCCTGAAGTGCACTCTTGTTGGCACTGCTGCCTGGAGCTACTGGACACGGAGAGCGTGCATCTCAGACCGGAGTTCTAGGCCTGCATCACAGAGCGACGGAACAGCACAAAGGTTCTTTAGGGTGGAGAAGAGATAAAAAGGAGAAGGTGCTCGAGCCCTGCCCCTCCTCCTCCCACCATCCAGTCTAGCAAACCCCAGAAAACGTCTGAAACCAACCCAATCCCTTCACTGTTCTTTTTCCTTTTTCTTGTGAGACGGTGGTTTACTCTGTTGCTCCGGCTAGAATGCTGTGACATGATCACGGCTCACTGCAGCTTCAACACCTCCAGGCTCAAGTGATCCTCCCACTTTAGCCTGTAAGTAGCTGCGACTCTGGTACTACAGGTGTGCACCGCCACACCCAGCTAATTTTTGATTTTTTTAGAGACGGGGTCTTACTATGTTTCCCAGGCTGGCTTCAAACTCCAGGGCTCAAGCTATCTACCCACCACAGCCTCCCAAAGTGCTGGGATTTATAGGTGTGAACCACCATGCCCAGCCCACTGTTCTTTTTTTTAACTCTAAAAAATATTATATATTTTAGTTTTTTCTCTTTTCTTTTTTTTTTTAGACAGGGTCTTGCTCTGTCACCTAGGCTGGAGTGCAGTGGTATGATCACCACAGCATTGACATCCTGGGCTCAGGCGATGCTCCGACTTCAGCCTCCCAGTGGTTGGGACTACAGGCATGCACCACCACACCTGTTGGGAGCCGAAAAGGCCAAAGGGATCCTGACCAACTCAGTATTCTGCTGGAGGCTATATGATCAAACAGCAAACTGCTTATCATGAATGCAGGATGCGGGCAAACTCACACTTCCCTGCCACCAAAAGGTTTGCTGAGGGCCTTACTCCCTGGCACTGGGCTCCTTGAAGTTATCTATTGTGAAATCTAGCGCCTATTGTTCAAAGAATGCAGTCTCGCAAGCCTGCTGAGAATCAAACTGCAATCCCCCATTGCTCTTGCTATCTCTTTTTTTTTTTTTTTTTTTTGAGTTGGAGTCTCACTCTGTTGGCAGGCTGGAGTGCAGTGGTGCAATCTCGGCTCACTGCAAGCTCTGCCTCCCGGGTTCAAGCAATTCTCCTGCCTCAGCCTCCCTAGTAGCTGGGACTACAGGTGCACACCACCATGCCTGGCTAATTTTTGTACTTTTATTAGAGATGGGGTTTCACCATGTTGGCCAGGATGGTCTCGATCTCTTGACCTTGTGATCCACCCGCCTCGGCCTCCCAAAGTGCTGGGATTACAGGGGTGAGCCACCGTGCCCAGCCTCTCGCTATCTCTTTTGCCTAATAAATACGGAGGGCTATGTAGGAGGGCTGTGTAAAGCTCAGAGCCCTTGTCCACTACAGGCAAAAGACCCCTTCTTCCAAATATACTCTCTTGTCTTTGTTTTTTATTGCTGCGTTCACCCTCCTTTGTTCAGTCCCCCTAGGTCCATGCCAGCTACACACACCCGATTACTTTTTTGTTGTTTTGTACAGATGGGGTTCCACTATGTTGCCTAGGCTGGTCTCACACACCTGGGTTCAAGGGATCCTTCTGCCTCTGTCTCCTAAAGTGCTGGGATTATAGGCGTGAGCCGCTTGCATGTGGTCCCTTCACTGTTGTCTAAGCCTCTATCTATTCCACTTCCATCCCCTCATCATATCAAACATACTCTTTGGGCCTGGCATGGTGGCTCACACCTGTAATCGCAGCACTTTGGGAGGACGAAGGTGGGCAGATCACTTGAGGTCAGGAGTTCGAGACCATCCTGGGCAACATGGTGAAACCCTATCTCTACTAGAAATACAAAAATTAGCTGGGTGTGGTGGTGCCCACCTGTACTCCTAGCTACTCAGGAGGCTGAGGCAGAAGACTCGCTTGAACCTGGGAGACAGAGGTTGTAGTGAGCTGAGATTGTTCCACTGCACTCCAGCCTGGGCGACAGAGTGAGACCCTGTCTTAAATAAATAAATAAATAAAACATATCCCTTGGTACAACTTTATTTATTCAACACGTAACTCAGATCTCATATGGGTCTAGCATCACTCTTAGAGAGCTAGACTTTAACCTCATTGATCTATCGTCCTGAAAGTCCAGCGTTTTCCCACAAATGTTTGCTAATTCCCGGGGATTTATATTCTCAGGATCTACTATGTCCTCTATTCAAGCTTTCTTGTAAAACATGTCTTTGCCTTAAATTAACACAGCCTTTCTTTCTAGTAGCCCTCAAAAAAACCACATTCACAGAAAAGCCTCACTTAGCCATTTGGCCTTTATTTATTTTTATTTTGAGACAGGGTCTCACTGTCACCCAGGCTGTGGTGCAGGGGTAGATCCTAGCTCACTACAGCTTCAAACTCCTGGGTTCAAGGGATCCTCCTACCTCAGCCTTCTGAGTAGGTGGGATCACAGATGTATGCCACCAGGCACAGTATCAGGCCTCTGAGCCCAAGCCTGCACGTATACATCCAGATGGTCTGAAGCAACTGAAGAATCACAAAAGAAGTGAAAATGGCCGGGCACGGTGGCTCAAGCCTGTAATCCCAGCACTTTGGGAGGCCGAGGCGGGTGGATCACGAGGTCAGGAGATCGAGACCATCCTGGCTAACACGGTGAAACCCCGTCTCTACTAAAAATACAAAAAACTAGCTGGGCGTGGTGGCGGGCGCCTGTAGTCCCAGCTACTCGGAGGCTGAGGCAGGAGAATGGCGTGAACCCGGGAGGCAGAGCTTGCAGTGAGCCGAGATCGCACCACTGCACTCCAGCCTGGGCGACACAGCGAGACTCCGTCTCAAAAAAAAAAAAAAAAAAAAAAAAAGAAGTGAAAATGGCCGGTTCCTGCCTTAACTGATGACATTACCTTGTGTGATTCCTTCTCATGGCTCAGAAGCTCCCCCACTGAGCACCTTGTGACCCCTGCCCCTGCCTGCAAGAGAACAACCCCCTTTGACTATAATTTTCCACTACCTACACAAATCCTATAAAACGGCCCCAACCCATCTCCCTTCACTGACTCTTTTTTTTTTTTTTTTTTTTTGAGACGGAGTCTCACTCTGTCACCCAGGCTGGAGTGCAGTGGCCAGATCTCAGCTCACTGCAAGCTCCGCCTCCCGGGTTCACGCCATTCTCCGGCCTCAGCCTCCCGAGTAGCTGGGACTACAGGCGCCCGCCACCTCGCCCGGCTAGTTTTTTGTATTTCTTAATAGAGACGGGGTTTCACCGTGTTAGCCAGGATGGTCTTGATCTCCTGACCTCGTGATCCGCCCGTCTCGGCCTCCCAAAGTGCTGGGATTACAGGCTTGAGCCACCGCGCCCGGCCTTCTTCACTGACTCTTTTTGGACTCAGCCCGCCTGTACCGGGGTGATTAAAAAGCTTTGTCGCTCACACAAAGCCTGTTGGTAGTCTCTTCACACGGACGCACGTAACACCCAGCTATTTTTTGTTTTGTTTTGTTTTTTGTTTTTGGAGACAGGGTCTTGCTCTGTCACCCAGGCTGGATTACAATGCTATGATCATAGCTTACTGCAGCCTCAACCTCCTGGGCTCAAGTGATACTCTTGTCTCAGCCTCCTGAGTAGCTGGGAACACAGGCACACGCCACCATGCCTGGCTAATTTTTGGACTTTTTGTGGAGACGAGGTCTCACCATGTTTCCCAGGCTGTTCTGAAACCCCTGGGTCAAGTGATAACTCCTGCCCTGGCCTCTCAAAGTGCTGGGATTACAGGCATGAGCCACCACATTGGGCTTTTTTTTTTTAGATATGGGGTCTCGCTATGTTGTCCAGGCTGGCCTCAAACTTCTGGCCACAGTGATCCTCCTGCCTTGGACACCCAAACAGTTGGGATTGCAGGTGTGAGCCACCATGCCCAACCCCGGTCTTTATTAAAGATACTGTATGACTGACACACAAGGAAAGAGATGCCATCCAGCTCCATGGGATACAGTTTCATAATCTTATTGTAATTATTTTTCTTCCAGTCCCTTCTGGGCTGCTCTGCCATTGGGGGCTTGAAGCTCTTCCCTTTTACCTATGCAGCCCCTTACCCTGCTGTCCTGCTCTTCTCTCTCGTGGTTCCTCTCTCCCTCAACATTTTATATTCTCCATCTATATAGGTCAATTTTCTCCCAAATCTATTCTCCAATTTGTACAGTTCGACTCATTTTGATTTGGAGAATGTATGAGTCTTCCCTTCAACATAATTGTGTCCCTTATGAGAGCAGTTAGTTTTATATGGTAATACTATTTTGTTGCGTTTTTCTTTTTGTTGTTTTTTTTTTTTCCCTAGGAGTCTTGGCTCTGCAGGGTTCTTTGAGCTTTTAAAAACTACCTTATTAGGCTGGGTGTGGTGGCTCATGCCTGTAATCCCAGCACTTTGGGAGGCTGAGGTGGGTGGATAACCTGAGGTTGGGAGTTTGAGACCAGCCTGACCAACATGGTGAAACCCCATCTCTACTAAAAATACAAAATCAGCCAGACGTGGTCGCACATGCCTGTAATCCCAGCTACTTGGGAGGCTGAGGCAGGAGAATCATCGCTTGAACCAGGAGGCAGAGGTTGCAGTGAGCTGAGATCATGCTATTGCACTCCAGCCTGGGCAACAAGAGCAAAACTCCACCTCAAGAAAGAAAGAGAGAGAGAGAGAGAGAGAGAGAGAGAGAGAGAGAGACTACTTTATTGAGGTATGACTGACATATCAAAAACTGTAGATATTTAACATATACAACTTCATGTGTTTGGAAATAAGTATACATCCTTGAAACTATTATCACAACTAATGCCATAAACTTATCAATTACCTCCAAAAATTCCCTTCCAGTTCATTTCTTTACTCTGCTTTGGTTGTGTTTTTCTTTTTGTGATAACATAAGATCTTATATAAGATCCACTATTTCAGCAAAGTTTTAAATGTACAACACAAGTATTTGTTAATCACGCGCCCTATGTTGTACAGCAGATCTCCAGAACTTGTTTATCTTGCAGGACGGAAACTTTGTACACTTTCCTTTTTGTTTTTTTTGTTTGTTTGTTTGTTTTTGCATTTTGCTTTTTTAATTTCCCCAGCTTCATCAGAAATTTTGCACACTTTACCAACACCTTTTCCTTTCCTCCCACCTCTCAGCCTCTTGCAACCACTATTCTACTTTCTGCTTCTATGTGTTTGACTATTTCGGATTCCACATATAAACGAGGTCATATGGCTAGGCACGGTGGCTCATGCCCGTAATCCAAGCACTTTGGGAGGCCGAGGCAGGCAGATCACAACGTCAGGGGTTCAAGACCAGCTTGGTCAACATAGTAAAACCCCATCTCTACTAAAAATACAAAAACAAAATTAGCTGGGCATGGGGGCGGGCGCCTGTAGTCGCTGCTACTCAGGAGGCAGAGGTGGGAGAATGGTGTGAACCCAGGAGGCGGAGCTTGTGGTGAGATGAGATTGCGCCACTGCATTCCAGCCTGGGTAACAGAGCAAGACTCCGTCTCAGAAAAAAACAAACAAAAAAAAGATGAGATCATACATTATTTGTCTTTCTGTGTCTGCCTTATTTTACTATGCATAATGTCCTTTAGTTTCGTCCAACTCTTCACAAATGACAAGATTTCCATTTTTTTCCTTTTTATTTGAGACGCAGTCTTACTCTGTCACCCAGGCTGGAGTGCAGTAATGTGAACTTGGCCCACTGCAACCTCCACCTCCCAGGTTCAAGTAATTCTCCTGCAGCAGCCTCCAGAGTAGCTCAGATTACAGGTGCGTACCACCATGCCCAGCTAATTTTTTGTATTTTTTTAGTAGAGACAAGGTTTCACCATGCTGGCCAGGCTGATCTCGAACTCCTGACCTCATGATCTGCCCACCTCGGCCTCCCAATGTGCTGGGATTACAGACGTGAGCCACCACACCCGGCCTGTTTGTGTGTGTGGTTTTTTTTTTTTTTTTTTTTTTTTTTTGCAGAGTTTTGCTCTTGTTGCCCAGACTGGAATGCAATGTCTCCATCTCCCCTCACTGCAACCTCCATCTCCTGGGTTCAAGCGATTCTCCTGCCTCAGCCTCCCAAGCAGCTAGGACTATAGGCACCCGCCACCATGCCCCGCTAATTTTTGTATTTTTAGTAGAGACAGGGGTTTTACCATGTTGGTCAGGCTGGTTTCGAACTCCTGATCTCAGGTGATCCACCAGCCTCGGCCTCCCGAAGTGCTGGGATTACAGGCATGAGCCACAGCGCCCAGCCAAGAATGTTTGTGTAGCAAACAGTTTAGGAAGATAGCAATAGCGAGTCCCCATGGCCAAAGGCAAAATTGTTGCCTAACCACTGTAAAATATGTATATAATGATGCCTATGTGTGAAGCAAAGGTTGGGGAGGTTTTCCTATAGCCCTCTTAAAAGACTGCTTTATAAACTCAGGATTCCTCATTGTGACACACACTCACTGCATCACACACTCACTATATGCAAAGCATCTGTCCAGACCCTTTCTCATCAGTCCTGTTGGACTTGAAGTGCAAGAGGATTGACGTGAGTATCAAGTTTCTGCTTCTTTCTTGTGTTGTCAGTAATAAAGTCTGTTGGACCTGACACCAGAGTCTCATGTCTTCTTCAAGCAAACTTGAATTTTTTTTTTTTTTTAGACATAGTGTCTTTGTTGCCCAGGCTGGAGTGTGTGGCGCAATCTCGACTCACTGCAACCTCCATCTCCTGGGTTCAAGGGATTCTTGTGCCTCTGCCTCCTAAGTAGCTGGGATTACAGGCGTGTGCCACCACGCCCAGCTCATTTTTGTATTTTTAGTAGAGACGAGGTTTCACCATGTTGTGGTCTCAAACTTCTGGCCTCAAGTGATCCACCCGACTCAGCTACCCATATAGTATTGGGATTACAGGCATGAGCCACTGCGCTTGGCCTTATCCTTGAAATTTTAACCAAGTAAATTGTTAGCTTACAAACAGCTAAAATCTTGAAACTTTCATAATTTTTTTTTTTTTGAGACTGAGTCTTGCTTCATTGCCCAGGCTGGAGTGCAGTGGCGAGATCTCGGCCCACTGCAACATCCGCCTCCAGGGTTCAAGCAATTCTCCTGCCTCAGCCTCCCGAGTAGCTGGGATAACAGGTGTGCACCACCACACCTGGCTAATTTTTGTATTTGTTAGTAGAGACAGGGTTTCACCATGTTGGTCGGGCTGGTCTCAAACTCCTGACCTCAAGTGATCCGCTGGCCTCAGCCTCCCAAAGTGCTGGGATTACAGGCGTGAGCCACCGCCCCTGGCCTCTGAAACTTTCCTATTTCTTTCTTTTTTTTTTTTTTTTTTTGAGACGGAGTCTCGCTCTGTCGCCCAGGCTGGGGTGCAGTGGCCGGATCTCAGCTCACTGCAAGCTCCACCTCCTGGGTTTACGCCATTCTCCTGCCTCAGCCTCCCGAGTAGCTGGGACTACAGGTGCCTGCCACCTTGCTCAGCTAGTTTTTTGTATTTTTTAGTAGAGATGGGGTTTCACTGTGTTAGCCAGGATGGTCTCGATTTCCTGACCTCGTGATCCACCCATCTTGGCCTCCCAAAGTGCTGGGATTACAGGCTTCAGCCACCGCGCACGGCAACTTTCCTAATTCTTGACAGTAACATGGTGCTATTGAAAACCACAAAAATAGGCCTGGGCAACATAGGGAGAACTTGTCTCTACAAAAATAAAAAACAGGACGGGTGCAGTGGCTCACGCGTGTAATCCTAGCACTTTGGGAGGCCGAGGTACGTGGATCCCTTGAGGTAAGGAGTTCAAGATTAGCCTGGCCAACTTGGTGAAACCCCGTCTCTACTGATAATACAAAAATTAGCCGGGCGTGGTTACGCATGCCTGTAATCGCACCTACTCGGGAAGTTGAGGCACGAGAATCGTTTGAACCCGGGAGGCGGAGGCTGAGGTGAGCCGAGATTGCGTCATTGCACTCTAGCCGGGGCAACAAGAGCAAAGCTCCGTCTCAAACAAAAAAGGAAACTGAGGATTAGGAAAGCCCAAGACCCAACATCAGGCATGTCTCCTAGTCCCAGAATCTCTTGCTTTTGTACACCCCTCCCCCCTATGAACTCAGGTATAGTAAAATAATCTGAAATGCCGCATTAAATATTATATGTGTATATATATATTTTTTTATTTTAATTTTTTTTGAGACAGGGTCTTGGTTGTTGCCCAGGCTACAGTGCAGTGGCGTGATCATGGCTCACTGCAGCCTCGATCTCCTGGGCTCAAGTGATCCTCTTGCCTCTGCCTCCTGAGTACTACAGGGATGTACCTGATGTACTACAGGCATGTGCCAACACACCCGGTTAACTTTAATTTTCTTTTTTGCAGTGACAGGGGTCTTGCTATGTTATCCAGGCTGGTCTTGACCTCCTGGCTTCAAGCAATTCTTCCCAAAGGATTGGACTCCCAAAGTGTTGAGATTACAAGCATAAGCCACCACCACACCTGGCCTGTATCATTATATTAAAGCTGAGTTTTAGTCAAGCAAGCCTTTGGAGTCAGACTGCCCTGGTTCAAATTCCAGCACCAGAGGAGTGGGGTGGCTCATGTTTGTAATCCCAGCACTTTGGGAGCCAAGGCAGGTGGATCATTTGAACCCAGGAGTTTGAGACCAGCCTGGGCAATATAGTGAGACCCCAGGGATCTCCACAAAAATTAAAAAATTACCCGGGCACGGTCACACATACCTGTAGTCCTAGCTACTGGGGGTTGGGAGGGAGGCGCTGAGGTGAGAGGACCACTTGAGCCTGGGAGATCAAGACTGCACTGAGCACGGATTGCGTCCCTGCACTCCCAGCCTAGCAACAAGGCAAGCCCCTGTCTCAAACAAACAAATCCCAGCACCACTATTACCATCTATGAGACATTGGACAAATTCCTAAAGTTCTCTATGCCTCAGTTTCCTCATCCATAAAATTAGGATGATGCTGGTACTTTATATATCTCATAGAGTTGTTGTCAGGGTTAAATGAATGAATTTATTGAATACACTTTACTGTAGCTATTATCATTGGCATTGATCTGTATAGGTATTGATTTGTATAGGTATTTGCTGAATACTTATTAGTTTGCAGTCTTGTTTTGGCATTTTGGAATCCATAATTTGTTTCTATTTTATTTCTGAGATTTATAATGGCTCATAAGCCTTTGAAAATTCCTAGGCCCTAGGCACTTCAAAGGCCCCCAGCCCAACATCCCAAGCAGCCTGACACCAAGACAGGCACGCGTAGCTAAAAAGATCCCTAGCCTCAGAGGCCTTGGGGCTGAGGGGAATCCTGGGAATGTGGAGGGCTGGGACTGAAATATTCAACCCCCATCCCCACTTTTATGAGCAGTAGTTTCCTAACTGGAGTGGGTAAGGGTATCTGAAATAGATGCTGGGCCAGGCACGGTTGCTCACACCTGTAATCCCAGCACTTTGGGAAGCCAAGGCAGGCAGATCACCCTGAGGTCCAGAGTTTGAGACCAGCCTGGCCCAAAGTAGTGAAATCCCGTCTCTACTAAAAATACCAAAATTAGCCGGGCGTTGTGGTGGGCGCCTGTAATCCCAGGTACTCGGGAGTTTGTGGCAGGAGAATTGCTTGAACACGGGAGGCAGAGGCAGCAGTGTGCCAAGATCCGGCCACTGCATTCTAGCCTGGGCGACAGAGCGAGCCTCCGTCTCAAAAAAAAAAAAAAAAAAAAAAAAGAAGAAGAAGAAGGAGAAAAGAAAGAAAGAAAAAGAAAGAAGGAAAGAAAAAATAGATGCTGTGGGTATTCAGAGCTGCCAGAGTGCTAGCTCAGCCCAGCACTTCAAGTAGTAGAATAAAGGAAGAGAGAGCATCCCAGGCCTTACCATCCCCATCCAACTCCCTCAGAGTGGTCCTAAGATTGCGGTGGGGGTGGGGCTTTGTTGAAGAGGTTAAAAACAGAGATTAGTCAGATCCAATCCTGCTCCCACTCTATGGAGGAAACAGATTCGAATGCATAGTCACAGCCCAGGCTCTGGGATTGAGACACATAGATGGGATTGGAGAGACAGAGAGAGAGGTTCTGGTGGCTCTGGAAGCCTAGAGAACAAGAGCATTTACGCAGAGATCTGAGAAGTGAATAAGAAAGGCAGAACGTACAGCTTGGGCAAGGAGGCTTGCTGGCACGAAAACGCAAGATGTGCTCAGGCAGCTCTGATTTTCCAGGACATCAGACAAAAGGTAAAAAACGGAGGCGGGAGACGCGCCTAGACAAGGTATTGAATACCGGCCCGAGGAACTTGGGTTTCATCCAAAGAGCAAGGCAACTGAGCTCAACACAGTGACTCCGTCTCCACAAAAATTCTTTAAAAAACTGGCCGGGCCTAGCGGCGCGAGCCTATAATCCCAGCTATTTCTGCAGACTGAGGCCTGAGGATCGTTTGAGCCCGGGGAGGTCCAGGCGGCAGTGAGCCAAGATCGCGCCACTGCACTCCAGCATGGGGAACAGAGCGAGACCCTGTCTTTAAAAAGGCAAAAAAAAAAAGAAAGAAAAAGAAAAAGAGAGACAGCAGGGCAAGCCGCTCCCTTCTCTGGGCCTTGGCATAAATCAAACACAAATAAAAGTCTCACTCCCTCCTCCGGCCGCGCAAAGGCGCGGGGAGCCAGCCTGCCAGCCAGCGGAACCATGGCCTGGTAACCCAAAACCTGCACACCCTCCCGCTCCCCACATGACGTCACGTATTACCACTTACGCACGCGCAGAAACCATCCCCGGGACCCACCAAAGGTCAGGCTTAGCGTCCTCCCCATATCGCCCCTCATTGGCTAGAAACAACTGCTCGTCCCGGTCGTTGTTAGCAGCGACGAAGGCGGGTTCAATCTTGGTCGCTAGGACACGGCTGACTTCCGCTTTTCTTCCCCCTCCCCTAGGCTCAAACTAGTCAAATCTCGTTCACTCGACCAATGGCAAATGGGAAGTGGGCGGGACTTCACTAGTCCGGACCAAAGAAACGCGGGTTTAGGCCGGCGTAGCGCGGCCAATGGCCGTGGAGCAGCCCCTGTAAACTGGTTCGGGCGCCCCCACGCGTGCTTTTCCTCCTCCTCCCAGCTCTGCCCCCCCGTTTCAGCAGAGCGCTGGCCGCAGTCTGACAGGAACGGGACAGAGCCAAGATGGCGGCGGCCGACGGCGACGACTCGCTGTACCCCATCGCTGTGCTCATAGACGAACTCCGCAACGAGGACGTTCAGGTACGGAGGCTACGGGGGACTTGGGGAAGACGGGGAGGGGTACCTGGGGGCATGGGCAGCCCTCGCGGAGAAGACTCAGCGTTCGCTGGGAGTGGCGGAAGGGGCGGCGGCCAATCAACGTGCGTCTCTTATCTCCCCGGGTGCCCGGACTCATTGAGACGGCGCCCTCGATTGGGTGTTGGCCCAGTGAAGGGCGGGGGCCTGCGCTAGCCTCGAGGGTCCCGGGCCTGCTCAGTGCGCGCGGCGGTCCGCGGTCCGCGATCCGCGGTCCTGGGAGGTTGCGGCCAGGGCTGGGGTCGGCGGACTGGGTCCGGGAGAGAGGAGGGCTCCGTGATTGGCGGCGGCCTCTGAATGGCCCCTTGGAGATGTGGGGCGCTCGTGACTTGCTCCGAGTGGGGGAGAGCCGCCTGATGGGTCAGGACCTGGGAAGGTTTTTTTCTTTTCTGGGTTTCGACTGCTGGCCCAAGTGGGGACCGAGAGGCGAAGGCCTGCCATCCCAATTCCTGCTCTTTCTCCACGTCTCATTTTGGTTTAGGTGTCCTGAGAGGACGGGGACGCAAAAACACCCCCCCCCCCACCAAAGGTGGGGACTAGCCAAATTGAAGAACGAATTACGTTGTAGAAACCCGCTTCCCCATCTCCCCAGATCCTCCCATTGATCAGGATAGGGGGTGAAGGATTTGCTAAGTGGATGAACATTTCATTCTTTCTTTCTTTGAGACAGCCCCTGTGTCGCCCAGGCTGGGGTGCAGTGGCGCGATCTTGGCTCAGTGCAACCTCTGCGTCCCGGGTTCAAACGATCCTCGCATCTCAGCCCCCTAAGTAGCTCAGATTACCGGCGCGAGCCACCATGCCCATCTAATTTTTGTGTTTTTAGTAGAGACGGGTTTCGCCATGTTGGCCAGGCTTGGTCTGGAACTCCTGACCTCAAGCGATCCACCCGCCTCGGCCTCCCAAAGTGTTGGAATTACAGGCGTGAGCCACGGCGCCCAGCCCGGATGAACATTCCTGGTTATGGGATGCGGTGGCCCAAGGCTCTGAGCAGGGCTGCCACCCGCTGTGTGACCTTGTGCAAATTACTTCACCGCTTTGGGCCTCCGTGTTCCATAAAATATGGGCTAATTGTAGTCCTGGTCTTGCTGGAGGGACTTGTGAGGGACTGAACGAATTATGGCACAAATAAAAAGTCGAATGGTGTCAGACCTGTTGTAAGGGCCTGATACATATTAACTGTGATTATTGGGAGTGGTGATTAAAGAGGTCCTATCCTCCCTTTAGGTCTCAGTTTTCGCATTTATAAAATTGAACAAGGTGCACTGGGTAACCTGCCAAACGTGGGTCCCGCCTCCTAGGTTCCTGGTATATCACTGTTTCTGGGGGCAGACCGGCTGTGGTTGTATTCCTGGCCCTTCCACTTCTCACTGATTGACATGCGCAAGTTAGTTAATCTCTCTAAGCCTATTTCCTCTTCTCTTTTATGGGGATAATTACCTAGTTCGTAGGGCAGTTGTATGAATTCTTTTGTTCAGTAAACACGTGCCATGTATCAGGTATGATGCTGGGGATATAGTGGAGACACCAGTTGCTATACAGGATTCAGGTGTGAAACAGGTCAACAGAGTGTGTGAAAAGTGATGGGAAGGAAACAAACAGGATGTTGTGGCAGTGAATCCATATTGAATTGGCCTTCTATTCTGTGCAGGTCACTGTTATAAGCACTGGCATGCAGTAGGGGAGTTTACTTTGCAGTGAGGAGAGATAATAAACAGAGTATACTGGAGATAAGCAGTAGGGAGATAAATAAAAATAAGAGAGATGGGGGATGCAGGGGTTTTTTTTGTTTGTTTTTGAGACGGAGTTTCACTCTTGTTGCCCAGGCTGGAGTGCAGTGGCGTGATCTTGTCTCACTGCAACCTCTGCCTCCCGGGTTCAAACGATTCTCCTGCCTCGGCCTCCCAAGTAGCTGGGATTACAGGCATGTGCCACCACTCCCAACTAATTTTGTATTTTTAGTAGAGATGGGGTTTCTCCGTGTTGGTCAGGCTGGTCTCAAATTCCCGACCTCAGGTAATCCACCCACCTTGACCTCCCAAAGTGCTGGGATTACAGGCATGTAATCCCACTGTGCCCGGCCTGGGGGATGCAGTTTTAAAGTGTGGTGAGGGGAGGCCTTGTTGAGATCAAGTTTGAGAACACACCTAAAGGCAGAGGGCACAGCAAGTACAAAGTGGGGTGGGGCAGATCCATTTTAAGTAGGCCAATCAGGCAAGGCCCCTCTGAGGATGCAGAATTTAAGAAGAGATGGAAAGAAGGTGGGAAAGAGCTGCCCAGGAAGAGGGAACAGATATGGCCATAGTTTTTTGTTGTTGTTGTTTTGTTTTGTTTTTTGAGATGGAGTCTCACTCTGTTGCCCAGGCTGGAGTGCACTGACGTGATCTCGGCTCACTGCAACCTCTGTCTCCCGGGTTCAAGCAATTCTCCCACCTCAGTCTCCTGAGTAGCTGGGACTACAGGCCCAGGCCACCACCCCTGGCTAATTTTTGGGTGTGTGTTTTTAGAAGAGACTGGGTTTCCCCGTGTTGGCCAGGCTGGTCTCAGACTCCTGATCTCAGGTGATCCTCCTGCCTCAGCCTCCCACAGTGCTGG